>NC_143559.1:135977500-136291875 GCF_054136105.1 Typopeltis vanoorti
TAACTGAAACGTTATTACTCGGGCCTGCGCAGCTGTTTCTGAGGTTTAAGCAATTGAAAGAAAACTGGGAAGAGGATGTGATCAGAATGGTATTCTACATCTTCAGGCAAAATCACTTTCGGATAACTTCAAAAGTTTATTCTTATTAACAGACTACGAAATATACAGGAAGAACCTAATCATTCGCTACTGTTGATGCGTGTATTACTTCTTTCTTTATCTGTCTTGTTGATCATTTATTTTATTATTAAGTCAAGATTTATTTTGCTATAAATCTTCTCAATAAGTATTATTTTATTTAAAATATTTCGAAACATTGCATCTATTTTTTTTTTTTTTTAGGTAAAATTTTGTTCATGTGCATTTTATCACACCATTTTCCAAATTATTAAGTTAAATTTATAGAAAAAAAAGCACACGAAACACCACCCGATGAATTGGTCGGTTTTTGTTATTATATATGCGGAATATTCAGAACTTCCGATGAGTCAACAAGTTTCATCGCTGAGAATCTCGTGAGACGTCTTCAAGTCTGTCTCTTCACTTAAACTCATTTGCACCTCGTATTTTTTGTAATCCATTCCATGCACCACCCTCCATGCAAAGAACCTGCCACTTCTAGCATCCATTCAGCAGATACATAAAACAGCTTAACTTTATCAGTTTCATCATCTAAAATGTAATTCGACTGAGATTGCTAAGCTGCTCTGAAGTAATTTGAGATTACACGTGAGCAAATTACATACCTTTATCTCGTGTTCATAAACAACTCACTTTGCTAATATTAGTTTTGTCATTTTTCTGTCTTTATAGTCGCATTTTGCATCCCACAGCCTGCTGACCAGTTCTAAGGGGAATGGACCGGATTGGAGGTCCGGGCCTGATATTACCAAGCCACTATCGCCTTATCTCCTCTGTTCAATGCCATTCTCGATTGCCATTTGGGTGTGTGCAACAAGGAACACTGCAGCAATGCTCGTGTTGTACACACCGCCCTTACAAGATCTGTATAACACATCATGTAAGGGCGGGGTGTACACGGTCACCACGAGATCCGTGTCTGCCTCTGTGCCCCCATTACAATTTCTCTAGTAGAGAAACCATTCTGTCTTCCGCGCACATTTCAATCTTCGCACTAAGCAAATCAAAGGTGGAGTAAAAACAAACACTGGAAATAGGAAAATAACTTCGCATTGCAATTTGGAAGTTTCAAATAACGTAGAAAAGCCAAAATATTAACCTGATTAATTCTTTCATTTACAAGAAATTTGCGTGATGTAAAATGTAATCCTTCATAATTGCATAATTTTATCGATGAGAATGAACGCGTAAGCTTTATGTGTGGTGTTAGGAAGAAATTGCAAGGAAGAGGGACCAGTCCGATATCTGGAATGAGTCATAACATTAAGAAGAATTTGCTCTTAAAGACCGAAAAATTAAAGATAATGAAATTAAGAACCTTGGCGAAGACTAAAAAGATATCACTGTCAGAAAGTTAAATTATGACCTATGAGGGTGGTCTGAAACGTTTACGTCCTCGACCATACATGGCAACACTATCGGCAAGATTTTTTTTTCTAAGTTGGTACATCTGTTATAAGCATCAATGTGAAATTTCAAGTCATTTTATCAAGTACTTTGTTTTATACAGCTTTCCGGAGCCAAAGTGTTGTGTGTATCCCCTTAAAATGGATAAAATATTGTGCGGTCATAAAATTCGTTGTAAAAGAATGTTTAATGCCAAATGAAATTCATTCGACGTTCATAAAAGTTTATGGGCACTCTTCTCTTTCGTTTTCGACAATTACGAAATGGACTGCCGAGTCTAAACATGGCCGTACCAGCCTTGAAGTTGACCCACGTGAAGGACGTCCAAAAATTGTAACAACATCAGAAATCATTGATCAAGTGCACGATATGGTACTGGATGACAGGCTAGTCAAAGTACGTGATATTGCTGAGACTATAGGCATTTCAAGAGAACGTGTAGGATACATTTAGCATGAAAAATTGCAAATGAAAAAGCTTTGCGCATGATGGGTGCCGCGCTTGCTTACATCAGATCAAAAATGCGCTCGCATGAAAATCTCTGAACAATGCTTGGAGCGTTTTAACATTTTCGCATTCTCGTATTTTGGCATTTTCCCGGGAATTGTACACCAACGGGCAGAGTTTTAAACCAGTGAAGGTTCGCTGCAGGTTAGTACAAAAAAGAAAATACTATTTTATCTATAAAAAAATATTCACTCGTGTAAGCTGTTGTACAGTGCTTTATTGCAATATGACGACTTCGTGTGTGAGTTTTGCAACAAGGAAATTCTTTCAATATTGGTACTAAAAACCAAGACAACTAGAAACGAAAAAAATATAAGAATAAAGATAGTAAGAAAAGAGTTAACTAAAAGAAGTGAAAAATGGTTAAGTGATTGCTGAAAATAATATTAAAATGATGATTTCATCATAATTTCAACTGCAAAGTTGTTATCGATATTCTTTTGTGATTTTGATTTTTGCGCAATTAAAAACAGTTCTGGCAAATATCCGTTGCGTGTGCAACAATCAATGACTAACAATTACAGAGCACAAGTGATACTTCTTCAGTACTGCTTGTTGCGAACAGATGCTGCCTCGCTTACGTTTCAAGGATGGGGTTTCTTATGAAGCGTAACTTGGTTTATCTAAGAACAGGAAATTTTTTCGTCTGTATGAACATTTTCTTAATTCCTCATTATCCAAGACAGTGTGAGTAAAATGCTTTAATTTTGGCTTTATTTTAACTGTGTAACGTGTTCCTCTTTGACTTTACAACAATATGACAACATTTATGTGATTTGAAAAGGCAAATTAGGTACACATTGAATATTGCTCGACCGGCAGGTTTAATAAAGACAATTAACAGACTAAACCGAGTTCTAGTAATTTACGAGTTTTGTGTCCTTATTACCCATGCCCAAAACTGGTTCTTTCAGCCTAGTTTTAACGGGTTTTAAAACGCATACGTGGGTTTTCTTGAGAAATCGGAATGTGAGAATAAAATCGATCAGAAATGAGTAAGGAAGCGCCGTTCAATTAAGCAAGAGTGACAGAAGAGTGAAAAACGCTGAAATATTCTAACGTCCACAGTACTGAAATATCAAAATACATTAATAGAAAAGAATAATCTCAGTTATTTAAATGTCTTAGATCGTACTAAACGCAATGTAAAATTCTTCGTAGGTCTGGCTCAAATGAAACACGAAGTGGCGACTGAAACCACAAAATCAGAAGAAAGGAGTTTGCGGTGAGTACTTTAAGAAGGATCTTCGAAAAGGTTTCAAATGTTCTTCGAAGTTTTATTCGGTTGTAAAATGGAAATATTATGAAATGAAATATTATTCTGTTTATTACGTGTGTGTGTTTCGAATTTTGCCGATAACATGGCCCCTCTTCGATAACATTAATGCATTTTCGTTAGTGCATTGATTTTTCTTTTGTAATTTAATTATTTTGAGATTCTGTTATTTTAATCTAAGAAGAGCATTCAACGGTTGATCGGAATTCGTGATGTGTATGTAGCTAACTAGTTTTAAAGGTAACGTTCAGCTTACAGCGAAAGAGAAAGCCTGATTTATGATGCAGAGGCCTTCATATGTGTAACATATTTATGCCAGGATACCTATTTAAATTTCAGTAATTCCAAGAAGGATCGCATTATATTAACAGATTTAAATACGTATTCAACACAGTTCGAATTTGGGACCACTCATCTCTAAGCAGTTCTGTTGATAATGAGTTTACACAGGAGAGGATGAATGTTTCTACACTCTTTAAGTGAAATATTTATAATAACCTGAATTCCTCAGAGACAATCAGCGTTAAATTGAAATTATTTTAAATATAGGGCTGTGATGGGGAAAGAGAGTGTCTCAAAATGCGTAAAATAGCAGGTTGTTGCGAGGAGGAAAGGAAGTCGTAACCGTTTTACTTTAAGACCTTTACTGCATTTAAATGCAGTAAAGGTCTTAAATTTAAATGCGCACATGCAAAGTTAGTTGTCTGTCTAGTAGGAGAAAAAGCGACGGGCTGCTATGCTGGAGACACAGGAATCCTCATCCTTCGCTTAGTAGCACACTAAAGGAGCACACTAATTCCTTAACGCATCTCCATTTGAAAACTCTTGAAAGTGGTTCCATAAGATATTAGGAGCACCAAGATTTTTTGAAGTTGAGAACGTCATTATCGTTCGCATTATAATTATATTATAAAAGTATAAATCTTCACACAAATGGAACCGGGTTATGTGTATGAAGTTGTAGCGAATCTGGTATCACAGTTATTCACTCGTAAAGCAAAACGCTCGTCCTCCTGATTTTATTTTCTCACCGGATGGTCGAGAGTGATGTTCATCAGCATTTCTTGTTCCTGATGGTTCAGCTGGTTCCATACGGGATTAGGGAACGACAGTTAATTTGTTGGGATTAGCATTTCCGTATGAGATTTCTCCACACGAACCTCCCAACTCTTGTGTGGGTGTGGAGTAGGAAGGATCGCTCGCGTGAGGTCGTATCGTGTAAAACAAAATTCTAACCATAAATAGATGGGACAGAAAATCCCAGTTTCCGGGAGAAAAACCCGCTTGACCGTGCCGGAGACCGACTAATTCGAGAACCGGTCGAAGATTGGCTTACGCTAGTCAGCGACTAGACTTGAATTTAGTCTTCCTTCGGGCGGCCTACGACTGAGTTTGCACAGGCAATTACTTAAATAATCACTTAATTAATTGTTCGTTATTTAACTAGTAAATTATTTGTTTACTTAATTATTGTTAATTATTTGTTTGTTTATTTATTCATTATGAATGTCATTTTATAATTCAGAAAGATTACCAAAACAAGCCTTAAAGTACAAGCCATTAGGAAAACGAAAACCAGGACGTCCTCTTAACGATGACTTCTAAGGCCGTGCTAGGCCTAAATCCTTGATACGCATGATGATGATGACGATGATGATTTTATTATTCAAAAATCACGTGATTTTTTTTTATTCTCCGTTAGTGCATCCAAGATATTGCATACATATTTGTTTAGAAAGAACTTCTTGCCCGTGTCATCCACATTAATGGTGAACTCCTGTAAATTGCTTCACACTTCATTCAGTCTGATTAATTTAAAGGCGTTTAGTCCAGTGCATATTTACATCCTCAAAATGACGAAAAGAGGAAAAATGTACCTCAGAATACGAAAGAAGCAGAAATCAATCACTTTAAAAGAGAGGAATGAAAGTTTTATTGATTGGGATTGAAGTGATAGAATTCGTTAACACATTGACGAAGTCACGTACATTTCGAAGTTCAAAGCCGCATTTACTCTTTCTAACAGAGAGCCAGCTTTAAGCTTCTTCGATCCATCTTTCCCAATCAGCAGCATTTCACACCTTAAAGAAGCAGCGCTGAAGATGGCAACCCTGTCCCTCGTATTCGGTTGTATATTTTTGTCCAAAAGCTTTCTGAGCATTTTAAGAACTTTCTTCTGTACTGCGCAATGAGCGTCCAGTTTTTCGTCTGTCTGTTGGTTGTCGGTGTCTGTGGAAGATGGATTAGTATCCGTGCGATCCGTGCGAACCGTCGATAACAGAACAGCTCAAATCTACGTACATCCATTCACTTCCTAACCATCACGTGACAGCAATTCTCCTTAATTTTCGGATCTGAACAGACGGCTCTGATCTGAACAAGCCGAAGGGTTTTCTCCCCGATTCTAGACCATTCACAATTTCTTTCGTAAAGGATTTAATCTACGAACCACCTACGATATCGCAAGTCAGTAGTTTCTTGTCTTTTATCATGGAATCCTCTCACTAGGCTTTTAACAGATTCCTTTATAAACGATTTAGTCAAGCAAGGGTCTAATTAATTGAACCCTTTCTTGGCTAAAACCCATTTACAAGGATAGTTCAGAAGTTGATGGCATACTTTCAGAAACTTGCGATGTGGGAAAAATGCTGGAAGTACGGGATATCTACAGTTCCTTAGTTAACTGTCGATGTGCATACCAACCTTTAATAAGGAAATATAACTTCGTCACATTCAGTGGTTTCCGATTTGGTCCTATTCCTCGTTTTTTTTTTTTTTTTGAAAACATATAGAGAACGCAGTCAACCTGTACTTATTACATTTGAATTCAGATAACCTCCACCACTGAAAGGATGCTATTCCCTGTATGCTAGAAAAATATCAGACACTACGATAATAATTCAGATTCCATTAGTATGACGCATCTGCGCCTGTATACAAACATGGACCATATCTTTGACCATACATGGAAATCTTATTGCGTCCTCCCCTCCCCTCTCTATATCACATAACTGTTAAACAGATGCATTGTGCAAACTATCATTTCCTAAAATTACCAAAGCAGACAGAATTCTACCAAATCAATTTCTGAATCCACCTCCGAACTGCTTCAGCATCCGATTTCATTTTGATATCAAACTTTTCCTTTCGGTGAGTATGTCCATCCAATGAACTGAAGCTTACAAGCATTCAAATAAATCAGTAACCGTCTTCATTTTATCTAACTCTGGACTACGTATGCTATGGATCTGAATCTTTCGCCGACTAGGGGTTGCTAATCGAAAATGAGTATGTGTAAGTATGGTATACGTTCATTTACTAGGACATGTATTACGTGTCGTGGACATGTACATGAGGATATACCGGATCTAGAAAAGTAATTATTGTATCTTTCCAAAAACTGATCTCTACAATAAGCAAAGGTGACACATTTAAACATTCCTAAGTCAATTATAACCGAACTAATGACTCGCTGGCAGGAGAAAGGTGCTTCCTCACCAACAAGTCGTACGACATAGCCCAGATGACACAGACCATAGAAAGTGAGCGGTGACAACGCATCGACAGTACAGTAGCTTGCTGATCATGTATATCACTGATGTCTAATCCCATAATTGAGAACTCCCTTGAGGAGAGTTCGCTGCCATTTGTGTCAAGAGTCGTACATTATTCACCAGAATTCTGGTGGACATTTAGAATGCTATGAAGAGGATCAACATGTTGTTGGGGACAATATCATTCTGCAACTATCGAATGACCATCTGTGGATGAGTGAGTGGAGTCCAATATTTGGCAGAATGCATCTTTGTGATGCAGAAGTTCAGCTTCCAGTGAATAACACTCCGGGTTGGGACTTTTTTTTTTTTTGTGGGAAGCCCTCGACATTTACTTGTGTTAGCGAACACAGCTAACGCCAAGGCCTCTCTTATTTTTTCAGAAAATCCTTCATTGTGGAAATACTGGCAGTGCAGTAAAGACTGACCGTGCTGAAATCAGCCAAATAATACCATGTTTCCGTCATCCAAAAAAACTGTTCTGAATACTTCCTGAACAATGCCGTTCTCAAGACGGATTTGCGTTGTCCTGATATGAATCCCATAAAATATCTTCGTTCAGGACGGGAGCAGCGGATAAGGGCAGATTAAATTATCACTCATCAGTGCATTGTGGCCGCGCGAGGAACAGCGTTGGATTCCTGAAGCTATTTATTGAAACCTGGAAAGCTTCGTTAAGAGAACGAAGATATCGAAATCAGAGGTGAGAAAACCTGCTGCGAATTATTTTCAATATATTTACAGAATTTGTCGTTTTAAGAGAAAGAAGATTTAAGAAATAAAAGAAATTCAAGAAAAAATATAAAAGAAATTGAAGAGAAAATCAAGCAAAATTTGCACTAACAAACACAACTTCATCATTTTTCGCTAAGGATAGTGTTGCACTTGGCATGAAATACGTAAACTTGGATGCATCTCACAGCAAAATACTAAAGATGCGGGCCAAATGAAAATTACTTCCACATTTCACCAACAGGATTCTACAGGCAGTTCTTGCTCCGATAAGAATGTTTCCAGATAATATTTTCCTAGTTCCGTGTGAAACCTCACTCTGCTTATTTGAAGCCTGAAGTGGCTTGAAAAAGTTCGAATATTTGGTCTCTACTTCTGGGTTTCTAGAATGCCTCGAGCAGGATTATCATATTTAATCGTTTGCGTTATTGAAGGTAAAGTGCAACACTTCCAGAGCTGGATAAACACGTTTGTCTCTAAAAATAGTTTGTTTTTATTTACACCAGGCAACATTATTTTTCAATTTTACATATTATGTGTAGTACTTCATCTGAGAAGAATTCGATTTGTAAAGGAGAGAAATGTAAAACAAAACTATTCTTGGAGATGGTGAGTTCTTAGACATCCTTTTTTCCTGAAACTGACTCAGGAAAGAGTCAGTTTCAGGAAGCCCACAAAAAAATAAAGGGAGAGACCGCCACCAATCATCGCTCGTTTTACCAACAGAAATCTGAGGGACTCCATTCTTACAACAAGCAAGAAAACAAGACCGAAAACAACGATCCTATCTGATAAGAAACTCCCAACACCAATCTATATAACGGAACACTGGACTCCATACTTCAAAAATCTTCTATACCAAGCAAGGAAGACAAAAACAGAGAAAACCTACAAGTTCCTGTGGACAAAGAATTCCCAGATATTTTTGAGAAAAAGAAAACGCTCCAGTATACATAATTACAAGTGAATCCGACTTACACAGCCTACCAATATAAAACACTAACTCTTAACATCCTTAAGAATAAGATTAGAACTCATTTAAAAACTATATAATAAAGATCTCAAACATAGGTGAACATATCCAGTCAGACAATATAAACTTCAAGGTCTTTGACTCTTTGAAGAAATTGTCAGACAACATTTCCACCAACACCAACTTCACAATCATACATAAGAAGTATAAAAAAATGCTGGCTTACATTGATAACACAGCTCAATTATACCATGATAAACATAGATGCGCTAATACTGACCGAAGTTGCAATAAACGACACAGAAATTTATGCGTACAACATAAATAATTATCAAACCCAACTTATGCAGACCAAACAAAAGAGGAGGTGGCATTGTGGCATTTATCAAAGAAAACTACAATGTGACAGAAAAACAAACTCACTTCGAACATGCCGAAACACTAATTTTGAAACTCACAAATAGCCACAAAAGTATTAAATACACAATAAACACAACATACAGACCCCAGATAATAATCCACTCAGTTTTCTTCACGAGTTAGAAACATGGCTAAGTGGCATCGAACTGCGTACAACACACGGGCTCATCCTAATAGGAGACATTAACATAAATACTCTTGACCTCGCTTCTTTAACCACTAACACATATCTTGATATACTAAGTGAGTACAACATAAACCCTACCATTAACTCCCCAACAAGAGAAGAAATACTCAATAACTCACTAACACAATCATGCATTGATCATATCAACATACGGGCTCCCATCCATACATATACATCAGCAATAATTAACGTAAAAATTGCCGATCACTACTTTGTCTCAACTTCGTTTTATTACGTTTCCTACCCCCCTCCCCTCCCACCACCACAAAAGTCGACAAATCTCGATCATACTAAATAGCATTGTCGGTAACCAAGTAAAAAATACAGAACTGGAATTCCCTTCTTAAAATAAACGATCCTTTAACATTATACGAGAATTTTCAACCAAAGTTCACAGAAATATACAAATAAGCAACAAAACCTAAACAAACGAGGCGATAAACAGACAACAATCCATGGATTAAAACGTGTCACTCAGTAACACACATTTACAAACCTTATACAAAAACACAAGAAATAAACTAACAACAAAAATTCGTAGGGCCAAAAGATGCTACTACTTTCAAAAATTCATGGAACATAACGACAACATTAAGCAAACATGGGCTACACGCAACGAATTAGTAACCAGAAAAAAGAAAACTTCAGTACAAGATTTTATTGCAAAAAGCTTCGGTCAGGACACAAACCAAAAGGAACTAGCAGACTCATTCAACCATGCTTTCACAATCACCACCACACAACTCAAAAAAGACAAACTACCAACGATCAACAAAAAACTACCGACACAAAGTCAACAACAAACGATGTATTTTCCACCCGTAACAAAACAGGAACTGAAAGAAGCAATCCTACAACTAAAACCAAAGACCACTCCAGGAATAGACAAAATAAGACTCACAGACCTTATAACACACTTTGAACAAATAAACCCAATACTTTTGAAACTCGTGAACATAATATTCGACACAGGCATTATTCCACAACAACTAAAAACCTCTTGTTATTGCAATTAGGTTTGATAATATTTTGTCCTAATTAAGTAATCATCTACGAAGCGGAATGCAATTGTAAAAATCTATTCTCCACACGAATGGTTAACACCCTTTTTAGCTATGCTATCATTTCATATCCAAAGACTGACGTTTCGTTTCGATTCGTTGCAGTTCACTTGAAATCTTCTTCTTTGGTGCATCAATCCGAAAATTGGTAAATATATATATATATAGCAGCAGATCGCATTTTGCCTTGTGAGTTCCTTTTTATCTCTTCATAACTCTTAGCGCCAGTTAGCATCATTATGTTATTTATATATGAAATTCTTGGTCTGCCTCGTGACCTCTTTCCTTCTACAGTCCCCTCCATTATTTCTGTAATCAGTCCCCCATGCCTCAAATGGTGTCCAATTAGGCCTTTTCTTCTCTTATTGATGTGATTCATTAATGACCGCTCTTCATGAACTACATTATTTTTCTTCATTACTTTTCTTTTCTGTCCAACTAATTTTAATCATCTTTCTCCAGCACCAAATTTCAAATGCCTCCAACTTTTTCATGTCTTGTTTTGTTAGAGTCAAGGGCTCACAACCATATAATGCAATGCTCCATATGTATGTTTTCAATATCCTTTTTTTGAGCTAGATGCGAAGTCCTTTTTCTGGTAAAAATGTTTCTTCTGTTATAGAATGCTTTATTGGCTGGGATTATTCGTGCTTTAATATCTGATTGGTTTCTTCCATCTTCTGTGATAAGACTTCCAAGATATTTAAATAATAACTTACTGTTGCAGTAGGTTATTATTTATTTCCAGGTTTATTTTCATTGGATTTGCTTTACTTGTAATTAATAATTTTATTTTCTTATAATTAATTTTTAGGCTGTACTTTGTGAAGATTTCTTCCATCTTTGTTAGGGTGGCTTTCAGTTGGTTTTCGTTATCAGCTGAAACTGCTATATCAACCGCAAACTGTGGCCAGTTAATATCAATTCCATTTATCTCAGTTCCGGTTTCTATTATTTCTTTCAGTTTATTTATTGCATCTTCAATGTACAGATTAAACAATATGGGTGGAAGAGAGCATCCTGTCTCACTTGAAATTTGCAAACAAATTCCATCGTTTTCGTTTAAAAAGTCACGGGTGGAGCTACCACGCGGAAACTTCTACGACGGTACATCGGTAGAACTCCAAACGTTGTAGTTTCCCATTCTGGGTTCTGAAAGGGGAACTGGTCTTTCTTTCTGTTTTTGTTTCTAACCGCTTTCAATTTAGTGGAACTTTGGTGCAATAAGGATTTTTTTCTTTACAGCATCCACTGATCTTGGATTTTTAACATTGCAACTCGAAAAAATCGATTAACACTTTAAAGCTAGCTCTAATCAGGAATATGAGACAATTGCCGACCGTATTCAGTTCATTGTGATGTCAGCGAACTGTTCGTACAAATGAATTCAACACCCAATAATGAAGAACAGATGTCAACCGAATTCCAAAAGGCAAGTATAATAATGGTTTTCCGTAATTCCTTTTTTTTTTGGAGAGGGGGAGAGGAATGAAGGATAGGTATTTGTGGTCATAGAGTGTAATTGTCTAAAGCGAACAACACGGAAGGAAACACCGACTTCTTTCTATGCAGCTTTGCCTCACTTCGTCTCACAATTGTAATAAAAAAGAGCAACACGCAATTCTTTGTAACTTTATTAACCACATTACAATTTTTGTGGGTGCATACACGTTACTTTCCTTGACAGCAATCTCAGAAATTCTAAAGAAATGTCTGTGACGTCTTTTCGGTGAGTTCCTGTTAACCCGACAGCAACCTGCTTCTGTACCACATGACGAGTTGGTCGCCATTTTCGACTTTCACATCCTGAGGACCTACACAACAACAAAAACAAAAGAATGTCACATTTTGCATAATTCTTTCGGAGAGAGACAGAGAGAGAGAGAGACAGATAACGAATGCTTTCATATACATAATTCAAATATCTTAGCGTCAAATAGAAATATATACATGAAAGAAGTGTATTCTTGTTGTTGGTATTTTATTCATAAAGAGTAATTTATTATTTATTTAAACCTTCTGTTTATTGGAATGGAAGGTTTACCATTTAACGAATTTCGAACGATCGTTAAAAGATACAACTTCTGAATTTTGAGCTCGGTTCCAGAATACACCAAAGTAATCTGAGTAAAATTCGAATAACAACGAACAAAATAAAGTTATCTATATAAGCAGCAGCTAATCCCTTTTATTCCCTTATAAGGAGTAGCCGAGGGTCCTTAGCTCTATCTAGCTTTAGGAGATTGAGTGGGCTGATGAATCTCCACCGGTATCCATTCAGAGATAGCTGGCCCATCACTATCACTAATTATAGGCGACAAGCGATGAGGAGACGGCAAACAACTAATGTCACCTCTTGGTGCCTAACCCTAACAGGATGCATGCTGTGAATTAATGTGGGTCCTACGGTCGATTTTCTTGATACTACGATCGACTCTTTCTCTCTCTCTTTATATATATATATAATTAAAAAAAAAACTTTAATTGCGCTACTAGTTTCGTCTAAAATTAGACTTCATTAGGTGTGAGATAAACATATAAATTCCAGTAACCAATCTAAAGGAATTGTTTAAAAAAAAATAGAGAGCAACTTATCTAACACTGAAAAGAATAAAGGCTAGAGTTTAAATAGAAGAATGAACTCTGACTGTATCATTATGCACATTCGGGGGTATAAGTCTCGAGAGCGCAAATATTGAATGGTTGAGCTGTGAGAGTCTGGTGGGCTGTAACTTAGGTTGTTTTTGATATATAACGCAAGACATTATCGTCACTTACATAATAGCTTGTCGTGGATCCTTTAACCAAGAAACTGCCTTTTCCCCATCTTGCTATTGACTCTTATGAGACCAGGGAAGTTGCCCTGAGATGGCCAGAAGAGCACACAGAATCGCCGGATACGCTCATACCAAGATACCTCCACCGCTGCCCAGATTCCTAGCAACCCTACAGTCTGGATAGACGGAAACAGACTGCATGCTCAATAATATTATGTCTCATGAGTGCATATTAACAAGATTTTGTAATGGGCGAACGTGTTATGGTAGTTGGTTCAATATAAATGTTACAACAGTTTCGAAGCAGAAAGAAATAAAACATTCAAAAATATTATTGTTATTACGTGACAAGCACTAGGAGTCGAAGACTCATTGAGAGAATGGATCGTTAACCTTTTTGGACCAAAGAGCCATTCCACCAAAAACAAATTAATTGAAACAAAATTTTGGGAGCTGCAACTTCAATTCGATTTTTCCTGGTGACTCAAAGCTGCAGCTAGTTCAAACTTAGGTAAATTTGTTTTTAATTCAATACTTCCAGATATCAAATACCACTTTTATGTTTGCATATAAATTTTATATGTTGAATAAATAAAACAACATTAAGTTTTATTAAGTTTTTAATCACAAAACATGTTTAAGTAAGTATAGTATTGCAAAAAAAGTCAGAATTTGTATTGCAAAAAGAATTAGTCCGAACAAAAATACAATATTATGTATTTCAATAGATATTTGATTGATTTAATTTAAAATTCTAATGAGACTTTTGATTTTGCATGTTCGAAGCCAACTTACTTAAAGCTGGATTGTATGTCGTGCACTTTAATAGTAATTCGGCTTTCAAACTTTCATCAGTCAATTTGTTCCTATACTTATTTTTAATGTAATTCTTGAAGAAAAGAATTGTTCACAATTGTATGTTGAACCGAAAAGAGTCAAAATTCCAAAAGCAAGTCGCCTGGTATTTGAATAATTTGTTGGGAAAGAATTCCAACATTTAAATGTAATTTCCTGTGGTGTTTCTTACATAGTTTCCTTCAATTTGTGCTACCATTTCCTGAAGTTTTTGTACGCAGATGCTTTTATTCTGAATTTCCAGAAGCTTCATTTGTAGTTCTGCAATTGATATTTCGGGAAAAGCTTCAATATCTATTAATTTTAAAGTGCAATTTAACGTATGTAATATAAATTTCATCATCTCCTGGTGTTTTTTAAAATCCTGAAATCTGCTCGTAAATGAATCTAAAATTACAGTATTCATTTTAGCGAATATTTTGCAATCAATTTATATAAATTTAAATCAATTCTTGATTTAAATTCAATCGATAATTTTTTGGATTTTCAAAATATATAAATTTTTCTTCAGTAACATCTTCGAAAAACACTCTTAGTTTCTGTTCAAAAGGTAAGAACTTCCTCGAGTAATTGTAAGGCTGGTATCCCCCTTGCAACTTCAAATTTAACTTATTAAAATGTTCTGTCATATCAAGCAAAAAACAAAAAGTTTTGTATCCATTCGGGATTACTGAGAAGTTCCACATGATTTACGTTATAATTTTTTGGGAAAACTATTACTTCTTTAAGCACTCAAAAAACGTTTTAATGCTTTTCCTCTTGATAACCATCGTACAGATGTAAATGTCACTAAATATTTATGTTGACTACCTAATTTCTCTAAAGATATGTCAGAAAGTATGTGATTCATCGCCTGGAATCGGATGAAATTGATCATTGGCACAACAACAACATCCATCACTCTTTTTAGTTGTGGTAAAAATCCTAAAGAATTTGCAACTAAAGCTTCTTAACGCCAAATGCAATGAAATGAAATAACTCCATGTGGAATGTGTTCTGTAAACTTGTTAGAAGGTTTTCTGAAATATCTTGACCTGTAGTGTGTCCTTTAAGTGTTAGATCAAGAAGTTCTTCTGGAATACCGGAAGATGCGATATATTTAACCATCACGCAGCATTGTGTCATATCGGAAATATCATTTGATTCATCAACCGCAATAGATATCAAATCGGCAGAATTAATATCCATAATTTGCATATTTGAAACTTCCGCAGAAATTGTTACAATCCGTTTCTTTACAGTTCCAGCCGAAAGAGGTAAATCTTTAATTTTTTTTACGTATCTCGTCCTTATTTTTCATATCCTTAAATAGAATTTCAGATACATTATACATGCATTTTTTTAGAAATTTACTATCGGTAAAAGGTTTTCTCGCTTTTGCTCTTTCAAGGGGGGGGGGTAACAAAAAACTTGCCTCAGTAGTATTCGAGAAAGATTTCGTCCAAGTTGACAAAAAATAATTTGGCTGACGTAATATTTTCTTTTGTAATTCTTCAATAGCTTTTTTTCTATTGATAACTTTCAGGATATTTGTTTACTGAAGTCTAAATATTTTCCTCGAAATTGTCGTTCGACATTACTTGATTTGTCATTTTGAAGTCGTAGATGGAAAATTAAACATTGCGGATTTCCATTTACTTCTATAAATGCAAATTTCTCTGTCCACATTTTGAATCCTGTTTTCTTCGATTATTTTTCTTTTTCTTGAACTCATATTAGGAGGGTTATTATTGCAAATTTACCTGCAAGTAAAAACACAAATTCAACATAACACAAAAACTTAATTTGTGCATAACATTACCTGACACTAAATTAAACACCAGTTTAGTACCACAAGAAATAAGTTAACTAACAGAATATTTATTTTGACAGTTAAAATCCTATCTATCTAAAACCCGTGCTGTATGACAGGGAAGCTGATCAATTAGTTCAAATTTTCGCCGTGCCGCTAGTTACCTTAGTCAGGATTAACGTTTAGCGGTATTTCAAATGTAACGTAGTTGTCAGTTGTTTATGTCATAAAATTTCATGCGTAACACACATCACATACATAGTATCTAGCGACACGAACAGGTCGTGTCAAAAAACAATATTTAGTTCTTTGTATTAATTATGTGTGTCTTTTAATTCAATATAAAAGAGCCGACGTTCCTGACCCTTGCTTTAATCCATGCTGCCTACGGTCTACACTATTCAACCCCCCCTCACAACACACACACACACAAACGTCAACCGCCATCTCCCATCACTAACAATATTTTTTACTGTAAATTGTGTGTGTACTCTCACCGATTTGCCGATGTATATAAGTAAAAAGGTACCTGCTGTAATTAAATCCTGATGCAGGTGAACCCAACTATAATACTGACAGCGATAAACTCACTTTCATTCGAAATGAGTTCTTTAAGTTCAGAAGGAGTCTTTAAAAATAAAAAAAAGGTGTTTCATGTTATTATACATGCAATATATGATATCGAGACGTGGTTTCTGACAGATTGTTTTGAATTCGATAAAACCTCAAAATTGTATGGAAGTGGAAAAAATATCAGAGATAAATTTCGCACCTCCACTACATATATATATAAATTCTCTCTCTCCTCTCTTATTAAACCTTTTTCGCTAAATATGTCTTGAATGATTTCCGAGTTATCATCGGAACAAGAGTAAATTCATTTCAGGATTATTTAAAGAGTTTGCCACTTGAAAGTAGCTAAATTAGGAGAATTCATTCACTCACCTTTCTTGTAGTGTTCCAATGATGAATTCTTTGACTTTCTGTAAAGCAGCCAAGCATATCCGTGCTCGGGATCGTTAGGAATTCCAGCCATGGAGCTAATGTAAAGACCTTTGTCAGTGTCTCTGTATTCGAAACTGAAAAAAATAAAAAATAAATAAAAACTTACTAGTGTGTGTACAATAATTAACATTTTTCTTGCTGTCTTATGTCGTGTAAATTATCTAAGAAAGACTGATCTATGGCATCACTGTAAAGAAATATTTCCCTTCAGTTACAGACTAATTTTTTATTTTAATTTAAATATTGAAATGACGAATTCTGTTGAAGATTTCAATGAAAGCAACATGCATTTTTATTAAGTTCAATTATGGTTTGACGTGTTGTATCAGCCATAAAAGTTTTTATTAGGAACGATATCCCCAAAATTTATTGAAGTAACTGAAGTTACTTCAATAAATGCCTCAAAATAAATAAAAATGAAGTAAATAATAATAACAAAAAGAAAAAAATGGCTAACGATTTCTATTCCAATTTCTAAAGCGTTTTGTCCCTTTGGCTTTTAGGGTTTCTAAATTTTAGAGACTGAGAAAAGCAATCAAACTCCAATATAGCCAATCAGAGATAGCTGACCAAGGTTATTACTAATTCTGAACGGCATCAAGTCCAGAGAGGAGGGCAAGTTTCGCAATCTCATCTTACTCAGCCCTAACGAAGTATATTATAGACTGAAATAATTTAGTTTATATATTGTCCATTTACTTGACTGTTGCTCTAGCTGGAGATGAGAATCGAAATTAGAACATTTCTTCGATAATATAAGGGCTATGAATGCAAACGCCATTTCCAAGGGGATACAGAAGCTCTCAAAACAATATTAAAAAAAAAACGTTATCTATATTTGCATATAAAATGTGCATTAATTCGCTAATTTGCTAATACTAGTTCCATTCTATCTCTCTCTGTTAAAAGAACGTGATCTTCTTACCTAAATTTAGAATCCAGTTTTGCAGACGCTTTCATCACATCAAAGAATGACGTATTAGCCACAACACGCAAGATGATATTATAGGAATGGTCAGAATAATCCCCAAATTTAATAATGTATTCCACATGAACCTTGGGTCCTAACTTGTTCTGTAGATCCTCCAGCATTTCTTCACCTGCAAAGTGAAGAATTGTAATGGTATTAGTGGCTTAGGCACATCTGCTCTTACACTATTAAAGAATTAAATATGAAATAAATGTGCAGACTAGTTTCGAAAGTGTATTGGAACTCACTAGTTTTGTTGGTGAACTTGGAACAGTTGATTACTCCGAGGTCCAGCAGAGTGGATTGTTTAAGGACTGGAAGCGCGAAATAGGTGGCCAGACGTGTTCCAAAAGAACCATCACTTTTCTGATGGGATAAAAGATACGATGCTGCCGATCGCACATTCCAGTCTAAACCTTCATCACCCACGGCAAACAGGGTCTGGAAAATATAAGAGGAGTAGAGAAACGGTTGAGATCACTATACGTTAAATATTTGTTTTATCACTGCAATGATCAGTAGTCCCAATGTAGTAGTTGTATCACTGCAATGATCAGTAGTTCTAGTTGGCATCGATGAGTTAATCGCATGCACAGCTACTTTATAAATAATACGCCTCAACTCTTCTTTAAAATAAAATATAATCGTCTAATATTGTAATGTCGTTCAGCAATATATCAATTAATTTGTGCGCATAATACCAGATTCTGAGGAAGAGTAGTCCAACTAAATGTACTTACCTGCATAGCCAAAGCTGTCGTGTACACATCTCCAAACCCTCCATCTGGAAGCTGCAAACTTCTCAGCCATGGAAGCGATCTCAGCACCACATCTTTCAGACTGATCTCTCGAGAGTGATTCGTAGAAATGCCAGATTCCGACGTCGAATGTGTGCTGGAATTGTTTGCATCTTTTATGTTTTTGATGATTTCCTTTCTGTCTGCTATGCACACCAGTGACATCAACGAGAGGATTTTCACATCTAAGAGAAATAATTAAAATATCACATTTTGGGCATTCACGCATTTTAAACATTTTTCTTTTTATTTCTTCTTTTTATCTTTTTAACAAAACGACGAAAGTGACGGTATCATTATTCTATAATTCCACGATATTTTATTTTTGATGGAAAGTGAGTGACAGCCATCAGCAAAAGGATGATTTTATCCTCGCAAAGCTTACAATCATTTGTTCATCCTGATCCTTTTTCAGCTGGTGAATTCTATGAATTATGCTTCCAGTCCACAAGTGAAAGGTAAGAAGTATTTCCTTCCTTCTAGTAGTCGAAATAGATTACATCCACTCTACATGTTTGGATACCGTGAAGAAGCATTTCAGATTCAGAATTCGGGAATATTTTTCTCTGAGATAAACTGGCCCACCCCTCCTTCACAGCAAGGATTGTTTTCTGGAGGGTAATTTTGAGCAGCAACGCGATGCATTTCCAAATCTTTTATAGAATTGATATCCTGGGAGAATGCTCGCCACTGGATTCGATTATTGTCCTCGTTCTCCAGAAGTATCTCCACTACTCGTCTACGATGTGGTGTGTGCATTTGTCGTCTATAAAAAGGAATTTTCCGCCTAGAACAGATGACTGCTGAACGATATTACAACGCAGATCTTCAATGTCATGTTCCCTTTCTCTAGCACTTGTAGCTCGGTGCCTCCATTAAACATAATTCCTCTCCACACTCTGACCCAACACAATCGTATATATTCCTTTCAAGAACATTCTCGCAATGGTAAGCAACACAGATCAAGTCTCGTCAAGAATCGGAGGAAAGACAAACACAACTCTCATCTGTTAAGAATACTTTAGCCCATTGCTTTCTCGTCCAAGTTTTACGGATACAACACCACTGACTGATCTGTGGATAAAGGGATGCAGGCTAGACGCCTTCGTGTGTAAAGGCCTGTTTTGTCGAGGAAGTCTTGCCACAGTTTGTCGAGATATAGGCTTTCTTGTACTTGAATGGACCCGACTTGCAAGCTGACCTGCAGTGGTGCGTCGATTGCAGTTTTAACCAAAAATCGGTGTTCATGTTCCATGGTAAAGCGAAGGCGACCTCTTAGCAAACGTATGGTTCACATTCCATTGGTTTGAAACGTTGCCCAGAGTCTGAATACAACGCTATGTGACATTACGAACTCTCTGGAAAAATCGGTAATTCAATAGTCCTACAGGCTTTCCAGTAAATCTTCTCTGCGTGAAATCATCTTCATGACATTCGGCGTTACAAGAGATCCGAATTTGCAACTTTAGTCCTTCAAGAAACGAGCTTCCTTCCAAAACAATTCACTTGGTGCTGCCTTTTATCCCGTTATATGCTACCACGTGACCCCTTTGTGCGCTATTCGAATGTGTACCTTCTTTGAACTGGAAAAATATAAAAATACAAAACTACCAAAAGCAGATTCGTCTGAATTGCGGTAGTGATATTCAGAAACAGTTTTCGTCTTTAGGTTTTTGGACACCAGTGTATTTAGGATTCATCCTTCGTTTTTTGTTGTTATGATGTTCACACCACTGTAATATTGTCATATAAAGAGTGCATGCAAAACGTTTTGATATTCCGTCTTATATCTAAGTCGGTATACTGTCCTAATGACAAGTCCTTTTCTTTCATAATATTTTCATCCGATACTGGAGGATATAATTTTAATCGATTTAATGATTACCAGAAAAAGAAAACGTCCACGAATTACAAAGAACCGCTATTATCACTCCAGGTCTAGTACTGGATTGCACGCAACTTGTCAGGACCAACATCCTGGTTCTGGCCAAACACTGCACGATTGGTGGAAAATGGCGGAATTTCCTGATTGTGTCCTGGACACTACTGAATCCTCTCATCCACACTGAACACACATTAATCTTAAATTCTTACTTGGAGATTGTTTTGATCAAGTTGTCCTACATGGTGACAACGTGGCGTGATGTATCTGGACTCTTCAAACAAGACAGCATCTCGTGCATTAATGATTCTTATGTGCGAGCATCGTTTGAATGAGGAGTATATGAAATCATTCCATCTGCTGAGTTGACCGCCGAGTTATTCTGATTTGAATCCCATCGAGCGTTTGTTGGATCATGCACAATGGAACAAACTACGGCAGATATCAGCGCTTCGCTCAGTCCTGACCTCCGATACATTATCCTGCCTAGTTGGTTCAGCATACTTCAGGCACCTTCCGTGGTCCAATGGAACGAATTCCAGGCCAGCTGCAAGCGTATTCGGTCAAACGAGACGCAACAGGCTACTATGCAGGTGGTCATAATGTTTCTGCTAATAAGCCGCGGAAGTGCAGCATTTCAATCCGTAAGCGCTGTTGCTCAGACATTCCACCGTGACCGACTTATGTTAGGTGACAACGAGCCTGCATTCCACAAATGTCGTTTTGCCAAGACAAGGAGTCAAGAAATTTGATAATTTGCTTAGCGTTCTATACTTTCTTTAACGTGAATACCATGATCGGAAAATTCATTTATTTCAATGTCATTGTCGATACTAACTCTATTATAAATCTATTATGTAATAGTTATAGTTTTCTAAGAAAATAGAAACAGGAATCTTTCTGCTTCATACGACAATTCATTGACTTAAAATCATGAAACTAGGAAAGGAAGCAGCTCTGTAATTCCAGTTGCGCTTTTAAGCTTATTATTTTATTGAATATCATTTTCTCATATTTTTTTCGTTTATTTAGTTAAATTTTTGCAAGGGGAAGATTTTAAAACGATTATAGTTTCACAATAAACGAGATGTGATATTACCAGTGTAGGAGGGATGGTTTTCCAATTGCAGTGCTTCGAGAAGGACATCAGTCTGCGCTGAAGTTGGTGTTTCTCCAGCAACACAAAGAGAGAGGACCACCGTGGGCATCGTGAAGACCGAAGTATTGTTCTTTGAGGAATTCTTCAGATAGTCTACAAAATTGAATCCATGGAAGTTGCGGGGATTTCGGCAAGTGGCTAAGAGGGCTCGGATGTACTGGGCTAGCTGCACGGGGATCAGTGGAACATCGTGTTTCCTGGAAAGGAATCAACCAGAAATGTAATCACTTGTCTATGAAACCTTCAGGCATGTTATCTGAACAGCTAACATGTCCGCAGGTTTAGCATATAACTGAACATGTAATCTTGGGGAATGGTTTCAAAATTTTCTCTTTCCATTTTTCATCATATTTTAGTGATATCTAGCAATTCTTCAATTCAGAGATTGATTTGTCAAGTATACAGGATTTTAATATGTTAAAAATGAAAATTATTGCTAAAACCAGATACATGAGAAGAACAATGCATTTACGTTCCGACGTATTCTTATAATTATTATAAGATTATTTAAATTAAGGGGATATTAAATCCCACATTGTTTTAAAACCGAATGAGAAACTCAGAGATTGGAATCAGAGAGTTTCATGCCGAATATAGTAAACTATAAAGTGTCGGCGACCATTAGCGTGAGCTAATGCAAGTGACCCTAGTACGTAGTATAATACCGGAGAACTCGCAGCCAAGTCGGTAAAGTTCTGATCGCCATTCTTAGGTATTTTCCATAATGTAAAAACACATTTCCTAGGAAATGTATGCTGTTATTACATTATGGTGGGAGGTCACTACCCAGACCGGTTTCTGCCTTTTTTGAGGCTTCATCAGTGAGTAGCTAGACCAAATTGATATCAAAGGGTATAGCAAAAAGAACTTATATACTCTGCTATACGAGTTTCCAAACAGGTGCAACCATTAAGTTACTTAAATATAACGAGCTAATAAGCTTCATTTCGGCGATATATTATAAGATAATTATAAGAATACGTTGTTTAGAGTATCTGGAATCAGCAACGTATTCATGAATACGAACTGTAGTTAATAAGCAAACGGAATAACAGAATAGCCAAGGGGATTTTGGGGTTTATTTATTGTTTAGTTTTTGGCTTATTCTGATTAAAAGAGGCAGTGCTGCTAAATTGACTCCAGGCTCTACTAGCCGAATATTACGAGGCAATACTGGATATACTGTCCGGTATAACCTAAAGCCATTTCGAAGTTATCTTGACGATAGTCATCCTTAGTCAATAATAAATCCTTTTTATCTGTAGATTAAAAAAAAACTGTATGCATCTTAAATGTTTTATAACCTTTCAATATATTTTGACTTTTTTTTCCCATTATTCTTCTCTGAGGGAATCAGATTCACCAGAGATCACTTTAATCCTTGAAGACGAGGTTATTTTGTGCATTGTACGCTTTATGAAGTTAATCTCATCAATAACTCACCAAAAATAAATAAATAAATGAAACAAATAAATAAAAGAAAACGTGAACCGAATCAAATTCGGCACAGTTTTAGAGACAATTGTATATAAAAATTTCATCCACTAATTATATGAAGAAATACTTATTGCAATTTAAACTATCAATTACACGGAAAAACAGAGTAATTAGAATAACTCTATACCCTGATTATACTCTGAAGGAATAAATGCCAATAAATAATGTCTGGAGGTGAGACTTAAATCTGATAAGAAAGAGTGAATCTCGGATTAAATAATTTCTATCTGTGACGAAGATACGATAAAACGAAACTAAAATGATTGTGAATGTCGTAGAGATTTATTGGCAGTACTGTAAGCAAGTTTTGAGGTTTTTTACCTGATTACGTAAATCATATATCAGACGAAAAACGTAAAAGTACACCTTTCATTAAAAAAAAAAAAAAAATTAAGAATGAAATATCGGTTATGGTGTGCACTCGTCGTGCCACTACTTTCGCAATATATTCCAGCAGTTCTATGCTTTGGAGTTTAATATGCAGGAAGCCACGAATGAATCGAATTATCTTAAGAATAACAGAGAAGAAACACTTCGTACTTTGCCAAGGCCACAGCAATTTCAACTTCCAGGAACTCCCCAAGTACTTCAATCAGAGTGTCGTTATTCAGAAGGCTTTCTTTGCTTGCAAGGTAGAGTGCAACGACTGCTCGAGGGGTCTCTTTTCCCCATCCCCAACTCAAGCGACGTTGGTTGAGTAGCCAGTTCACTGCTTTCACACGGGCTTCCCTCACTCCTTTAACAGAATCCATGTTATCTGTAAGTGAACAAAATAAATAAGATGAGCATGTAGAGGCGAAGAATACTCTCCAAAAGCAAATGTAAGAAGAAAAAAAACATTCAAACTTTCATAAAAAGGAAACTGAAACAGACATGTAACAAAGACGAAAAATATTCAAGTAACGCCATTAATAAACGCAGATTGTTTACATATTTATTTAATAAGAAATACAAAAACACACAAATAATAATAATGTGAAGCTATTGTAAAAGCATGTGCATTAGTCGTTTTCATTTCAATCTCGTTATCCCTTTAAAATTTAGGAAGAATCTCTTCCAAAAGTATTAAACGCAGAGCAGAAATCCAAACCTCTTAATCCAGTGCATTTGTGGAAATCTGTTATTTCCGCTCAAATAATTAATCTGATCGAAATTTATTAGAAAGCTCCTGGAGCAGCTGGCGAATACCATTTTGTAAATTAGACTCCTTCCAATGTGCAGGAAGTCTTGAGATGAATTAGCAGGACTCAGCCGGAGGTAGCAGGGTTCATTCCCTCCTGGGAAATTAGGTTTTCATCCCGAAACTATGCAAAAGGGCAAGAAGAAGACACACAATTTACAGACAAAAGAATACTTACAGTCACAGGGCTAACCGCATTATCCTGGAGTTATGGTTACGAATTCCAATGATATTTGGAAGGTCGTGGGCTATTTTTTGCCTGTTAGAATCACTGATGATGATGATAATGATGATGAGTGTGTCGGGAAAAAATTTCGAATAAAGGCAAATGAAACCATCAGAACTGATGATATTCGTAGTTTGTTTGTCCTCTCCTTTGTTCTTTGTGTTCCACTGCCATTTTTTTTTTATTCAGTAGAACGAAAATCGTCAGTTCCGAGGGAATGACCCTTCGTCCGCATGACATCGGCTAACTCATTTTTATTTGAAGATTCCTTGTATTTGAGACTACCATTAGACTCTTTTAACTAGCCAAGGAGTGCCGCCGTTATCTCCTGGACTAAGGCGAACAATAATCGTTCCGATCCTGATTCTGCACAAGACGGTTTTTCTACTTTACAGATTCATCATTTTCGATAAAACTGGCCAACAAAAAAAAATTGTTTTTCTGCTGATTATGATCTGACACTTGTTTTTTACTAATTCGGGTGCGCTGATTTCAAATATCTAATTTTTCTCTATCAGGTTTTTCAGGTTTTTCCTCTATGGCATTTTTTGTTTGCTAATTTGTAAGTTTTTGATAGTTTTAAGGAGGCAGTACTATTTAGAGGATCAAAGAAATCGATTTTTTAATATTATTTTCTGAAAGATTAGAAATCTGTCCCTAACTCTTTATCAAGAAATTCGAAACATTCCCGAAGATATAGCCTATTATTCAAAGCGGTGCGCAGATCAGAATCGGAGCGCTCACCGCTCTCGCTTGATAGTAAACGAATAAATGCGTAAGAACGGCACGTACTGGCGCTTTGAATGCGAGAGAGGCCGATAACCGACCTAATACATTTTGGTGATGAAAAGTAGGATGACAACTGCCTAAAACTAATGAATGCTATATGCGTCATAGCGGACAAAGAACGATCGAAATCAGTCAATCATTAATCGATCGTGAAAGTATGATGAGCGTTTATAACATTTCAATAAAGTCTCTGGTTTTTTTTGTCTTGACAATTGCATATTAGTCGGCAGTGAAGAAAATACATCATGTCTACTACTCGAAATTGTGTCAGTAGTGTAGATTCCTTCTGCTACATTTGTGGCAGCTTTACTGTTCCCAGTCAAAGGACAAATATCACTGATTTCGTTAAAAAAGTGTACTTTGCCTACTTTGACGTAAAAATTGCAGATCAGGACAAGTCATGGGCTCTAAATAAAGTGTGTAAGTCATGTGTAGGAAATTTACGACAGTGGAGCAAGGGAAAACGCCAAAAATTAGCTTTTGGCATTCCAATGATTTGGCGTGAACCGAAATATCACGTAAATGATTGCTATTTTTGTTTAGTTCAGACTTCTGGTTATAATAAGAAGAATAAGAAAAAAATTGTGTATCCAAATCTCGACTCAGCAATTCGGCCAGTTGCTCATTCCAGTGAAATAGCCGTGCCAATATATAAAGGACTTCCTTTACTTGAGAACGAGCATGATCGGGATGTGCCAGATGTTTTTGAGGAGCAAGACCCGGATGTTGATTTAGACAATGAAAATTTAATTTCTAGTTCTGGACCGCAACGTTTTACTCAAGCGGAATTGAATGACTTAGTAAGAGATTTGGGCCTATCAAAGGAATCATCGGAATTATTAGCTTCAAGATTAAATGAAAAAACTTACTGGAGCAAGATACGAAGATAAAGCAAAGACACGCTTTTTATCGTAGCAGGGAAAGTAATCTTGTACAATATTTTAAACACGACTGTGGGTTTCTTTACTGTAACAATGTGTCAGGTTTACTAACTGAAATGAGTGTTGTACATTATCATCCAAAGGAGTGGCGTTTATTTATCGACAGTTCAAGCAGAAATCTCAAGTGTGTCTTACACAATGGGAATGTATATGGCTCAATTTCTATTGGCTATTCAGTCCACTTAGAGGAAACATATGAAGACATTAAAAAGGTTCTGAAGTTATTAAAATATACAGACCATAACTGGATCATCTGTGTGGATCTTAAAATGGTGAACGTTTTACTTGACTTTCAAAGAGGATATACAAAGTGTCCGTGTTTTCTATGCTTCTGGGATAGTCGAGCTAGAAATCAACACTGCAGTCAGAAACATTGGCCTCTTAGAATATCCTTAAATATTGGAGAACAGAATGTTATAAAACAACCTTTAATCGACAGAGAAAAATCATTTTTCCACCTCTCACATCAAACTTGGTCTTATGAAGCAGTATGTTAAAGCTTTAGATTTACAAGGTGACTGTTTCCAATACATATGTGAAAAATTTCCACGACTTAGTTATGAAAAAATTAAAGCCGGTGTATTTGATGGGCCAAATTAGAACTTTAATGAGAGACCCAAATTTCATCAACTCTATGAACGAAATTGAGAAAGAGGCCTGAACTTCATTTACGATGGTTGCGAATAATTTTCTTGGAAACAAAAAAGCGTGCAATTACAAAGATCGAGTGGAAACAATGCTTGAAACTTTCCAGCGCCTAGGTTGCAACATGATCATAAAGCTTCATTTCCTATACAGTCATCCTGATAGATTTCCCGAGAATTTAGGTGCTGTAAGCGATGAAGAAGGCGAAATATTTCATCAAGACTTAAAACTTATGGAAGATCGGTACCAAGGAAGATGAGATTCTCACATTATGGCCGACTACTGTTGGAGTATTCAAAGGGATTGCCAAAACAGAACACACAGCTGAAATTGCTACAAACAAAAAGTTATTCCGTGAAACTCATGTGTAAGTAAAATTGTTATTTTTTTTTTATAAATATTCTTGTAATTTTTAATGAATATTGTTATGTATCTAATTGTCGGCCTCGCATTCAAAGCGCCAGTACATGCCGTTGCAGGTCTTACGCATTTATTCGTTTACTAAGAAGCGAGAGCGGTGAGCGCTCCGATTCTGATCTGCGCACCGCTTTGAATAATAGGCTATATCTTCGAGAATTTTTCGAATTTCTTGATAAAAAGTTAGGAAAAGATTTTTAATAGTACATACTTTCAGAAAATAATATTAAAAATCGATTTTTTTGATCTTCTAAATAGTACTGCCTCCTTAAAACTATCAAAAACTTACAAATTAGCAAAAAGAAAATGCCATAGAGGAAAACGCGGACGTGATAGAGAAAAATTGGTTTGATATTTGAAATCAGCGCACCCAAATTAGTAAAAAAAGTCTCATATAAAAGTCAGCAAAAATTGTGTTGGACTGTGTAATCGTTAAATTGCGTACCACATCAAAATTGGGAGGGGGGGGGATGACACAGAAAACGAAATTTTGGGGGGGAAAAAAAGCAAAAAAAAATTTTCAGGGATGCTGAGAAATGAGTTGTTGTCAATATGCTCATCGACAGCCACATACAAGACGCATTCCAAAATAACTCACAGACATCAAAAGCATTTTCACACTTACTGCAGTATTTCTCATCCGAGTTGTCTCCGCAGTCATTCACAGCGTTGCACGTGCGCTCATTTGCAATGCATCGTTTGTTATCACATCGGAACGTAGGTGAAGAAGAGCAAGCTGGAAAAAAAAAATAATAAAAATCGAATGTTATTCACTTCTAATTTTTCTGACAACATCAACTACAATGTTATCATTTAAAAATTCAATGAAATATGGATGCAGTTTGCTGAAATATGAATGAAAACACAAATGGGAAAATGCAGAAAATATAATAAATTTAAAAAAAAGAAAGAAATTTTACAATCCTGATAAACAACACTGAGTTTCCTTTTAAAAAATAAAGGCCACAACGAAAATCTTGTCCACCACTAATGAAAAAATATCTGCAAATTCCTACGCAACACTTGAGGCGCGCGTTTTATCATAAAAATATGAAATGGTACGTGTCAACCCCCTTAATACTTACAATAGCAGTTGCCTTCGTCACTACCGTCCCTGCAGTCGTAGCTTCCATCGCAGACTCTCCTTCTGTCGATGCACTGTCCATTATTGCAACGATAGGTGTCCAAGCTGGGTTCGCAGCCTAAAGAAACGACAAAACATATTTTAAATGATGAAGGCAGGGTACAAAGTTCTTTCATTGTGATACATTTGGATTCAGTCAATATTATAAGTCGTCGAGAGCAGAGAAACACGGAAAATTGCCGACATTTTCCTCTCAGTCTTTAATTAAAGTGAGTGAATGGGTTTAATAAAGTGTCGATATCACGTCCAACCGTACATAGGATCAGTGATGTTTACATAAAATTTAGACATTATTTAGAAAATAGGGTTTCGTTTTATAAATAAATTGCATGTGATTAATTAAAACGTCTGAGTACACTGCTTGAAAAGAAGTTAACGGACATCCCCGTGGGCAAGGTACATTGAGCCATGTAACGAGTCACATCTTTGTAGCCAGTATAAATCGGAGGTGGGGGGGATGAGACAGGAGAGTTTCCTCTATATCCTGAAATTTCAAAATTCGCATATCTTGCAATTTCTTACATTTCAGTTTTAACAGCTGAACTCAACAAAATTAGGGTTCATTAGTACATTTTGAAAAGCGCCCGCTCTCGCCAGAATGAATCCACTGCACTCTGTCGCAGACTCTCGTGGTAACGAAGACATCGAAAATTTATTTCATTGTAATGAAATAATTCAAAATGTACTGATGAACCTCAATTTTCTTGAGTTGTTCTATTGTAACTGAAACGCAAGAAATTGCAGGATATGCAAAGTTTAAAATTTCAAGTAGTTTACTCCACTCTTCAGTTTTACCACTGCAGGGATATAATCTGCCAAAATCAGTGCCTGCATGTCCGTTGAAATGACTGCGAAAAGGAAAATGATGAAGTTTGAAAGAGGCATTGTGAAAAATTGGGCCATCACAGGTCAATAATCAATGATAGCGTACTGAGATGGAAGCGCAGGGAGTGAACTGCAAGTGCTACCCGCAGTGGACGACCCACCACACTCTACACACGTGAGCATACATTGCTAAAGAATAATATGTAAGACTGCCAGGCCGACCCCGGAGTTCCGGAAATCGACTTGAACTCAAATCAACATTCATAACAGAGGCTCGCAAAATAGGTTTCCATGGTTGGACAGCAATGTGAGTGCTGCATATTACGCAAACCACCATGCAGCCTCTTCATGGCTCAAATAACGTGTACAGTGGGACTTGAAAGATTGGAAAGATGTGTTGTGAA
The DNA here is from genome assembly GCF_054136105.1 of Typopeltis vanoorti. Classification (NCBI taxonomy): domain Eukaryota; kingdom Metazoa; phylum Arthropoda; class Arachnida; order Uropygi; family Thelyphonidae; genus Typopeltis; species Typopeltis vanoorti. The sequence goes on from NC_143559.1 coordinate 136,007,064, forward strand.
GTAACAAATCACACAACACCCTCTACCGAGCAGATGGACGGATGTGAGTGTCGCAGATGCCGGGTGTACGTCTCTTACCAGAGTATGTAACCCTAGCTATGAAATGGGAATTCGGAGGTGGTGGTGTGATGGTATGGTTCTGTTTTCCTTGTTTGAAAAACGGGATGAACCTCTGTTTATGGTGCCACGGACATTGAACTCCAAAAGGTATCTGAATATTCTGGACAATGCAATGCACCCTTCTTTGTGGCCTTTCTACGGAAACTATCCATTTTCTTTTTCAAAAAGAAAAGACAACAAAATTTCAACAAGACAAGACGTGTCATAAATCTGCTGCTGTAACTGCATGGTTTGTGGATATGAAGGTCACCACAATTGACCGACCTCCACAGAGCCCTGAATGTCAACCCTATTGAGAATCTGTGGGATGAACTGGATTGTTGGGTGGGGTGAATGAATGTCCAAATCACAACAGTTCAGGACCTCTTTTCCAACTAACAGAAAGAATGGTCGAAAATTCCCATTGGTCGCTATCGTCCGGTTCCGGAAAGTATACGGCTTAGGAATGCTGCAGTCTTCGCAGTGAAAGGAGGTCCTACATCTTATTAAGGTGTGCACCATGACTGTTTGTTCCTCACACTATGATGTCCATTGATTTCTTTCCAAGCAGTGTATGGTTTTCTTTTAATTTCTTAATTAGAGGATGTACAGTTTTCTAAAAATTAATATACACTACCTAACAATAAATGTCTGGACAGTTTCGCAATTTACAATTGATAAAAGCAGGCGAATCCTGATATCGGGTATGTCCGCCGTTGGCTTTGATCGCCTGCTGCGCACTCTGAGTGAGGCTTTCCACCAATATGCGGCAGACGTCAGGTGGAATTTGTCTCCACTTCTCCATCACACTTCCATGTGAGATGGCATATGTACTTACCTCGCCTATTTTTTTGCAAGTGATTAACGAATCTGCTATGCAATCCAACCACCAGGATGCGAGTTCAAATCCCGCCATGAGCCTGAATCTTCGTGACTGTCCGTTAGACGAAACATGAAGTTCATTGCCTAGTGTGAAACGTCTTCCCCATTTGTTGGAAGGCTTGAAAAAAATTCCGTCATTGGTCTCTTAGAGTGGGATGTGTTAATTATGCAAAATAATATATAAAAACAATAATAACATCATTAGCCTACCCACAGTACACAAGGTTTTGTAGATGGAAATCGCATATTTTTTTGAAAACAAATCAGCGGTGGGTGTCATTCGAATTAACGTCACAGCAATATTTATTATCAGTAATTGTTTAATACCACTGCGGGAGGTGGAGTTCTACTCTATTTGAAGCCGCTGATAACGGGTATTATCAAAAAACAAACAAAAAAGATACTAAGTGTCCTTATCTAAAATAAGTGCAGTTCGGACTGTGTCATTCATTCAAATAATGTTCTTTCTCCACGTTACGTTCTTGTTGAGCCACTGAAACAGCTCAATATCAATTCCTGATATGCACCTTCAAGAAATGTAAAAGTTACCGAGATTGTATACAAATTTTTTCATCCTGAGCCTCATGAAAATTTTTATTTCAAAACACAGCGCTGTGTTATGAAATAAAAAAAAATCACAGAAATGTGGAAAAGAAACGGTTCTTTGTACGCCTGTTGCCGTGAGTGGTTGGTAGACTAAGAGTTTCATTTGGTATTCTGTCGAGATAATTCGAAGAGCAACCCGGGACTCACTTGAGCTGGTTTAGAGCTCGATTGTGAATATTGGTGTTTTATATTAATACCCTATAACTATTATTCTTGACTGACTGATTATTTACTTATGTAAATTAAGTATTGTTTGTAGTTTATTTTAAATGAACGAACCCAGAGCATGAAGTATGATGTTTCCACAGATCTGGCCATACGAGGGAGCCGAATCCTTCTTCTTGTTTCTTTTTTGTATTAGGCCTATGCCTGTTACGGGCTAGCCTAAGCCCTTCCTTTCGTCCACCCCCTGTTCTGGGGAACGAAGATTTTCCTAGTGAAAAAAACCCTCTACCTTCGTATGAGACCGGTTAACACCTTTCGTCGAAAGAGACGAGATGAAACTTCCTCATGTCATGGACGGGAATCGAACCCACGTCTTTCCGACCAAAGGGATTCGTCTGCAACGAAGAGGTTTCGGAGCCTCTGTGCCGAATCCTGGCAAAACTAAATGAAATCGTTCATATAGAAGCCTTTCCGAAGTTAATAAATAGAACTTTGTTGACGGCCATTATGTCACGCTGTGTTCATTTTTTCCGTGAGCTAAGAAAAGGCTTCTCGGGAGAATCCCAGTAGGACCGCCACTAATGGACGGGGAGACACCTCCTGGTCACTCAAATTCCCCCAGGGAGCTGCCAAATCTAGAGAAATCCGTCTTCTTTGGATCGTGATTCCTTACTGACTGGCTTCAGCTACTGATCGATGTTTAGAGTGGTGTTGTTATACTCGGTGGCTTTCCCCTAGAAACTGAGAATATGATGGAATCTACCCAAGCACAACTAGTGAACACATACGCGCGAGCGATCATTTCCAGGAGTCCGTTATCTTAGAGCGACAGGTCGGATAATCTTGCAGGAAAAGTGACTGTTAGGTTGTCAAGTTAGTTCACACCTTCATCAGATGGCCGTAACATACAAGAGGACTCCCTAAAATAGTCTGCTATTTGATACAGGACCATATATTAAATATTACCCCTGATTAAACATTTCTTATTTCCTATAAGATTAATTACCACGTGAAGCGCAAGACTCCACGATTTAGCATCGAACACGGATTTTTTACTTCAGGTAATTTCCGTGACTGTCTTTGAGTCTCTCTCATAATTTGCATAGTTTGCAACTACTGAAAGATGTATATATATTAAATTATAAAAAATATTCACGGAAGTGGGTGTCTTTCACAATTTGTTTCAATCTCAAAAGTATGTACTTAAATTAAAAAAATAATACATTTCGAATAAAATGTAATCATCTGCCTGCATTAGCTCTCAGTTAGATGAATTTAAAAATAAAGTTGCTTAGACTGATGCAAATACTCAAAATCTTTGAAAAATGTATACTTACAAGTGGTGTACTCGACAATGAAGCCTAACGCTATCACCAGCAGCAATCTCATCGTCACCAGTTTTCCTTTATTTCTTTCAAAATACTTCGCAAGTGACTCAACCCTTGAGATCTTATTCTACCCACCTCGTACGTAGCAGCTCTGTTTAAGTAAGATTTTTGAAATCGGAATGGCCAATGACAAAGGAGAGACGGAATGACAGGATCTCTGTGTGTTGAAATCTAAGTTCAGGATTATCTTAAGGGCGGCTCTAAGGAGAAAGATATTTTCAACCACGTGATATCGTTTCCTGATCACGTGTTGAATGTTCACTAAAGGGAGAAAACAAAACCAGAACCATCTTCTAAAGTGCGCATTTAGTTCGCACTGATGATCATCGAGATACTAAAGTAGTCTTAATGCAAAGTAATTGTTCTGTTCAGCAACTGGGGTTAACAAAATGAAAAATCTGAAATAAGCCACTTTCTCCTCTCTTCTTCCCAGAAAATAAACTCTGTTTGTGCGCATGGGCACTGACCATCAACTTGATCCGAACACTGCTTTCACTACCTGTCTTATCAAGCATTTGTTCTACTCGGTTATCAATTAGAGATAATGTCATTTTTCGTTAAGGAAATGTGTAAGTTTAGAAGCGATAATTAATTGCTTCCATTTTTCTCATTTCGCATATATTTAAGCAAGTCATTTATGGAAAAATAAATAACTTAATTTAGTTAAATTAATGCAAAATGAAGAAAGAATATTTATGAAAGTCAGGCAGATTCATAAACTGTGTCAAGTGTTGCATTTCCTGTTATCACGCAGACGCCGCTACGAAATTTGATATTCGTTTCGCTTAAACTGCAGTTGCTTCCGTTAGAATGAACGAAGTAACGTTATTGAGTATTCAAGTCTAGGCTGTGTTGAACCAAATAATATTTATATTTTCTTAATATTTCTAAAATAACAATCGAAATGAAAGAGTATAGCTAATTTGTTAATCTGGGTACAGATTGGACAGCGCACTCTGTCTAGAGCAGGGGTCGGCAAACTGCGGCTCTTTGGGTACATACATGTGGCTCTCAAGTAAAATTGAAATGAAAATAAAACTATCATAGTTAATTTATAAAATTTTTAAAGATTATACAGAGGGAGTGGAGGGGATGGTTGAGCGCATGGCAGACAGGGCAGCCAAACAAAGTGACTAATGAAGATTAGGTTTTAGTGTGCCTCGACATCTGAGGTCATTTGCAGAGCAACAAAGTGACTAATAAGTGATCGCACGTGTGTGTTAGCATTTCAACTCAACTGGCAGCTTGCTTTTATCTTTCAGTCTCGCGATTTCCGAAAAATATATAAATACTGGGGATAACTCACAACACACTCTGTCCAATTATTACTTAGCACTTCTGAAGATATATCGAGCCTTGGTTGAAGGAGGAAAACCTTCAACCATAAACTTCAATAAACAACAAGCAACTGGTTGAAATGTGGTCATGTGGATGACAGTGTTCATTTCAAATCTGACAAAACAGCAAGGGAGGGTGAAAACAATAAAACCATATTGTTGTTCGTTTCACCCCTCTTTTATTACTCGTCATTCTGCCGCTACAAATTAAAATATTGGCGGAATGTTCATGGAATGAACATTCTGCCGCTATTTTTATTTTTATTTTTTTAAGTATCAATTTTATTTCAATAATTTTTACTTACTTATTCAATTTTATTTTATTTTTTTGTTTGGATAATTAAAATATATAGATTTGGTTAATTTAAGTCTGCCTGTGGACCACCTGTCTCAGAAACACTGCTATAGAGCAGTGGTGGCGAACCTGTGGCACGCGTGCCAGAGGTGCGAGAATTTTGCTGGCACGCGTGCCAGAGGTGCGAGAATTTTGCTGGCACGTCAACGATGTACATATGATATCCTTTTATACGATTATAAATTATTCCAATTTTGTTAATTGTTACAATACGTACAAGTTAAATTTTGTTTTACAGGAGACAGCAGCTATGAAGACAAGAATTTGATTGATGCGGTATTAACAAAAGATCACGCGACCCAAAGACAAATGAAACCGACAATTTTGGAGTTGAAATGCTAATTCTCTTCAACCGAATTTCATAACATCTGCAGCTGTCATAACACCATTCACTATATATTTCTTAGTTTTAAGACATTCACGACGCGGGGGAGGGTATCGTTTATCGTTCCGACAGAACTTCTCACAACTGGTGGGTTCGACTCACACAAAGTTTTAACCCTTGGTTGATTTTTATTGCCTTGTTTGCGTTTGAGCTGGAGAGGAACTCACACAAGCATTATATGGCATGTTTCAATTCGCGGTAGAATTTAGAATTTTATTTGAAGTTAGTCTTTGTGATCTGTCATAATGACATCGAGAATTTCAAATGCAGTCAAACAAACACTTATTTTCATGTAATTGAAAAATTGGAAAATAATTTTACTTAGATACTGTTTTTCCAGTGCAACATATGGTTTTGCTTGCTTATACAGTAGTTTCTGTGAGAGGAGACATGTGATTCATTAGTTAACGCCGTTTTTATTCCAGCTGTCTGTAATTGCACTATTTGTTGAGAAATATATTTCACAGACTGCAAAAGCCTCTGTACCTTATTCAGGAATACAATAACACTTTTTTTTCGCATTTACAGTATTTAATCGTTGTTAGAGGAGGGCGTGTTTTTTTTTGTGTGGGAGGTATATATGCAAAACCTTTTAATGTATTTTTTCGTAAAGTGAAATCAGGGGTGCTAGTTATATTCGACGGTAAGCGTTCGCCGACAAGCCGAAATCCTTCTGCTGCTTCTCCTGCTCCGCTGACTTCTATGATGAGTTACAATGCATAAATATTTATCTCACTACCGTTTTTTTTTTCTTTCAAGCCAACATCATTATAACCAATTTAATAACACAATAATCAATAATTTTATATTGAATAATATTATAAATTTTTGGTGATCAGAATGGGATATGTCAATGAAACTTACCAGAAGTTAATTTAATGATGTTGGCCTGAGGAAACTACAATATTGTAGCATTAGTCCTGTGATTGATAACTAATTAAATGCGTACTTTTATATTTGTCAACATGCTACACCGTATACATAAGTGTATTAATACTCTTTATGATTATGCCATAATTAATTTTCTCCTCTACATATGCTTGTGAGTCATTATTTTCCGAAATGAATTTTATAAAAGGCAGTTTAAGAAATAGAATAACCGATGAATCTAGTTCCGCGTGTGTATTACTAAAAGTGACAAAATATGAACCTGATATAAAGCATTTGGGATCTAATATACAACAGCAAAAATATCATTAATAAATTGATATATTGATATTAATAAATTGATAATAGGCTGATATTGATTTGTATATGACAATGTGTATGTCAAATTATGAGTTCATTTTTATGAAATTCTATGTTAATTTTTAAACTTTTCTTAATAAAATTCTGCAATTTATTTTGTATTAATTAATGTTAATTAATAATTTCGGATAAATAATGATCGGATGTTATGTATACTGAGTCTCAGTAAACAAAAGAAATTGCTTGGAAAACACAGCGAAATAAAGACAAACCAGAGAAATACATAACATGGGCAACAAATTTTACGAGATGATTTGCCGCTCCATCAAACCATATTTATTCTTGCAATACTCTCTCTCTCTCTCTCTCTCTCTCTCTCTCTCTCTCTCTCTCTCACATAAGTTTTTTTTTTTAATTATGCCATCATAAATTTACTTATTCATGTTGAGAATTTATAGGATTGTGCTATTCGCTCTACCCAGCAACTTATAGGACACACATGTCACAAATTATAATTATTCTTTACCATTAATGAGAGTGTTTCTACTCACACTTATTCCTTCCTATTCTCACATGTCTTATAAATGATAGTTCACATATTTTCATCTTTGAGTATTTCAAATATACCAACCAAATATAGCATTCTTCTTCATTGTTGTTTTTCTAATCAGTCATAAAACAGATTGTCCCCCGACTCTACGCAGAAGTATTCAAAGTTATCCTGCAATTAATTGCATTGGACCAATTAAGATGAGCACTGATGCGCTATGGCTGTATCTTCTTCTTTGAGTAGTCTGCAAGACATGCTGTTTTATTGCAGCAATAAAACACGTGTTCTTCTTTTTGGTTAATCTTTTTCTGATTTGTGGAGAATGACTGGCTAGTTGGCCCTGTGTCTGCGTTACAGAGTGAAGTGTGAATTGTAATATAGTGAAACAAATTTAAACAAAAAAAATACATTTTTAAAAGGTAAGTGTAATTAATGTAATTTAATATTATTTGACTTGTTAGTTTTATTATTTTTTTTGGCTTTTAAACTGAAACAATTTAATTTAGGATTAATTAATTATTTCCTTTTGAATCAAATATGCCGGTCAGTTTTTTTATACATGAAATTGTGCTGAAATCTCTTAATTCAGAATACCTTTTTTCTCCCAAGAATTAAAGATCATTAAATTCGATGCCAAATGACCACAATGTATTTATAGTTTACATGAACAAACAATTTCATCAGAAAAAGCCAAAAGACGTTTATTGATGTAATTATTTGTCTCCAAGCTTCCCCGCCGTGGAAACCTTTGAGCGCAGGCCCATGTATACGGTCAAATTAACGTGAAATTTGTAGCGCGGGTTGCATAATCCACATGACAGCAAACCCAACCGAAATGAGCACGCGACGCCACTGATATATATATATATATATATATATATATATATATATATATATATATATATATATATATACACACACACACAGTAATCCCTCGATTAATGCGCCCCCGATTAGTGCGATTAGTGACTTTCGATACCGAAATTCGATTAATACGCCTCTAAAATTCGATTAGTGCGCCTATATACATCTTCAAAATAAATGGCACAGATTTTAAAAATTATCTATCTATACATTTTTTATGGCTAACTATTTTAAATAAATCTCTCACCAGAATGAAACAATTTAGTTACTGATTTAAAATATTTTACAAAGTTATTCTTAATGGCATACTACCATGTTCTCTATGTTTCAAATTTTTACCGCAAAATTTATGTCGTCTGCTAATTACATAGCATTTTCCTGATCATATCTCGTACCTCCTTTGTAATTATTTTCTTTACATTTTTTTTATTATTTTAAAGTATTTTCCCGACCTATTGTCATGAGTAAAAGAATTAGTGACCAAAAAAGTGAAAGTGTGAAAATGATTCAAAAAGTAATCTCATTGGAAGAAAAACCTGAAATAATAAAGAAAGTGAACAAGGCGAGTCCAGAGCAAAGATAAGACAAGAACACAAAAATGGGTGAATCAACTATAAGAGCAATTTTAAACAAAGCTGCTGAATACAAAGAGAAAAGTTAGGCTGATTCAAGTTCACCGTGCACGCACTCGAAATGCAAGTATCATAATGAGTGAATTAGAGAGACTTCTTTCTACATAGATCGAAGATTGTAACCAAAAACGGATCCTGCTAAGAACTGACTTTAGTCTTTATTAAATCAAACGCATTAAGTCTCTTTGCAACCTTGAAAGAAAGGGCTATCAATGGTGGGAAAGAAGAATTCCACGTGCTGGGTGGTTTGAGAAATAGCCTACATAATGTTCTTATCACAGGCAAAGCTGCAAGTGCCGATAAGGAGGTGGCCGCAAATTATCCAGAAATTTGAAGAAACTTGTATAAGAAGAGGGCTATTGTGACCAACAAATACTTAATGTCGATGAAACTGGCCTTTTTTTTGGAAGACAATGCCTTCCAAGACTTTTCTGGCCAAATCAGAGAAATCTCAGCCTGGTTATAAAGTGGCAAAGTCGATTGAAATTACTGCTAGCAATATGCGATCCATTTGGAAACACATTCTTCCACATTGTACAAATGATTTTAGAGGCATTTCAATTGACTCTGAGTTAATTAAATCTCATTCTGAGAAGCTGAGTGATTCCGACCTGCTAAATTTAGATGCACATCGGGCAGATCCTGAAGAATATGAAGAAAATTTAATCAAAACAAATCTGACAATCTGACAAGCCCAAAGAGATTTCACAGAAACAAATTTAAAATATTTAGGTGCAACCGAAACTTTTAAGTAGCAATGCTTAGAGACTGGCCCTTGTGAAGAGAGAAGCAGGAAAATTTGCAGAAGAGGCAGTTGTTTGGGAAAAAAGAAACAGAATGCCAGCCAGAATAATTGATTTATATTTTGAATATGTTTTATTTACCCTAATTCTTTTATAAAATAATCAAGGGTAAGAAAGGACATTTGAGGAACGAGTTATACTTTTTTCCATAGGTTATTGTACTCGATTGGTGCGTTTTCAATTAATGCGCCTGTTTTAAAGAACGCATTAGGCACACTAATCGTGGGATTGCTATATATATAATATTGGTTTTATTATATTTATTACGGTCGCGATTTACCGCCGCGTGTTTTATTTCACGTGCAACTGTTACGATAAAACGTGTTACTGGTGATGTTTATTTTTATTATATTTTCGAATTATTGTCATTTATTATTTTGAATTATCATTTAGTTCTTTTTATTTTCTTTTTATATAATGTATTTATATAACATTTTAAATAAAATATATTGTTTAGGGTGCTTTTCAACATGGCTACAAAGAAAAAACTAAGAAAAACAACAGATGAGCATCGTGGCTTTAAAACTGAATGGGCTGAATCTTTCGCGTTCAACTCGAACTCGTATGGCCTTCCAACCTGTCTTATTTGCCAAGAAAAACTGGCGCACAACAAAAAGTCAAATGTGGAGAGACACTTCATGAAAAAACATGCCACATTTGCCAGAAAGTATTCTGTTGGTGACATGAGAAAGAGAGCAGTTGAAGAATTCAGAAATGTGTTCAAAAATCAAGTTCTGTATTTAATTATTGGAGAGAGTCTGCCAATGATGTTAATATTGCAAGCTTCGTAGTGAGTCAGGAGATCGCTAAGTAGTATGGAAGGCATACTACTTAGCGATCTGACCAAATGCTTCCGGTGGGCGTGGCTTCATGCGTTAGGAATGTCAGGAATTTCCATGGGGGCATATCTGTCAATGGCTTCGGTTCTTGTGTTTAAGTTCGCGTATGGAATTGTGGGTTTGGTAGAGATAAAGCCTTGTGTCGTGATTGGTTGGGTAGTTTAAACCAAATGTCATGAGATTGGAATGTTAGGAATTTCCTTGGCGGCATATGTGTCAATGGCTTCAGTTCTTGTGTTTTGGTTCGCGTACGGAATTGTGGGTGTTCTTTTGGTTCGCGTGTGGAATTGTGGGTGATGGTATAGATAAGGAATCGTGTCGTGATTGGTGGGACACTTCTGACCAGATCAAGATCAAGATCAAGATAAGATAAGGAATCGTGACGTGAATGTTTGTTGTTATGAGATGTAGATAAGTGACGTCATTTGTTAGTTGTAAATAAGTGACGTTATTGTTTTGAATGGAAAAGGGAGATATATTAGAGATAAGGAATCGTGTCGTGATTGGTGGGACACTTTAAACTAGAAGATAAGATAAGGAATCGTGACGTGAATGTTTGTTGTTATCAGATGAAGATAAGTGACGTCATCCTGATTAAAACGATCAAGCTTTTAAGTCTCTGTTTTGGGAAAAGCAAAATAAATAATGAGAAGAATCAAGTCAAGTCTTGCAAATTTCGGATTGTTTTATTGCTATTAATTACTACTTTTTAAAGACTTTTGGCTGTGTACTCTTTCTTTGTATTATGAGCAATCCTGTATGGATAAAATTTAGATCTAAATGCAACTTCTTTTTTCATTTCTTTACGATTCTGTTCAACTAAATAATTTGTACGCATACGAAAAGGCGTACAGTCAAATAATTAAGGATGGATTCGCTACACAATAAATAATACTGGGACCTCTTCAACTGCAAAACAAATTCCGCCTAGTTATCTATATTAATATATATTAGAATAAATAATGGGCACTGCAAGATATCCCTTGCATATCATCATCATCAGTGAGTCTAACAGGCACTTAATCGCCCCACGATCTTCCAAGTATCCTTGGTTTTCGTGATCCTAATTCGATAATAAGCTGGTAAGCTGTCTGCCTGTAAAAATTCTTCCGTCTGGAAATTGTGGTTGTTCTACTGGCAGGGATGCCTCTGAGTTGGGACAAGAAATCCGACTTTCTTCGAAGAAAAACTCCGCTAACTTCTCTTCAGTTCAAAAGCCCTGATAAAGGTGCTTCCCATACTAGACGGGATACGAACCAGATGCTTTCAAGCAAAGGACTTCGTCTACAGCGAATGAGCTACCAAGGCTCTTAATTATTTGGATGTAAGATTGAAGAAAAGTTAAAGGAACAGCAGTGGAATGCACATATTTTTTATTTGATTATAGCACTGTATTTTTTTTTTATTTATTCCATCCTAAAATCTCGATGGTGCGAACTCAGAATGATGACGATGTTCGATTGGAAAGACCAAATTTCTAACTTAATGAAAGGTTTTCCACTGAAAGTAATTTAGAGGATCGCGTTGTTAAATGGTTTTCGTCCAAGAAACTCAGTTTGTTTTTCTTCTTGTAACAAATTCCCTTGAAAGGAAAGGCGATTTTTTTTTGTCGGAGGAAAAACTGGTTAGAAGAAGAAGGAAGTCCTTGGCTCACCACCCAATGGGACCAAAAAACTTTCTAAAGTTTTTCAACCCTAACTGAGTTAACCGCTCTCTTTCGGTGTGGAGGAAATTTTAATCTTTTCAAATAAGACTTTCCAGAACAACAAACGCCATTAAGAAACACGATTAGCAAGTCTTCATGTTGTACGGACCGTAATTCAAAACATCCGACTGAATGCTGTAGTAACTGTTCACTTCGACTGATTAAAGGAAAACCGAATAATCCTCAAAATAAGCCAGTTGACATCCCGGCTAACAAGGGGAAAAGGACGTCATTCAACAAATTACTAAAGAAAATAAAGTATGACGAATGTAAATGATGATGATGATGCTGTTCGGATTCAAAGTGAAGTGAAATTCTTTCAAAACAATTATTCTCTTTAAAATAAACAATCCAAGACTTCATTATTTGCACAAAACTATTACTCTCTCTCTCTCTCTCTCTTGCATTAGGATTCGTCTGAAGGCACAAAATATTTCATCTGAAATATTTTCTTAATATATATTTCTTATAACTGAAACACACATACACAGTTCATATCCCAAGTGACTAGGCCAGTAAATGATCCGCAGATACACTGCTTGGTAAGAAGTTAACGGACATCCCATGGGCAACGCGCATTGTGTGTGCCATGTAACGAGTAACGTGTTTGTAGCAGGTATACATTGGAGCAAAATGATGCTCCCAAGTCAGTGCAAGTGTGTTCGGGTTAAATGACTGGGAGAACGGAACTGACGGAGTTTGTGTGATGCAATGTCATGTTGCACTTCTATCTGTTCGTCAGATTGTTGACACAGTCGGCCTTCCCAGGTCAATAATCAATGATACCATACACATATGGAAAGGCAGGGATTCAACTGCAAGTTTACAACCCACCACACTTACCGAACTTGACCGTTCGCTCCTACGAACGATAATAAGTAAAACCAGCCATTCCTCGGCTGACACGTTGAGTGCAAAGGTATCGATTGAACACGAATCCGCACAAAAACATTCAGGACCTAAACCACTCATCACTATACTGAGCAAATGGACGGTGTGGGTGTTGCAGACCCGCGGTGAACGTCTCTTACCAAAGTGCGCAACTCCAACTATGAAATTTTGAGGTGGCTTGGTGATGGTATTGCCCTTATTTCTTGGTTTGGTCTCGTACCTTGGTTTATGGTGCCGAATGTGTGGCGTTTATATGGAAATAATCATTTTCTCTTTCAGAAAGACAATGCATTGTGTCATAAAGCTGCTCCTGTAACTGCGTACGTGGTTTGTGGACGTGAACCTCACCATACTTAGCTGGGTTACATGGAGCCATAATCTGAAAGTATTGAACATCTGTGGGATGGAGTGTAGGGTGAGGTCAATGGACATCCGCTCCAAGAACAGTCCAGCACCCCATTATATGCCAACTGGAAGAACGGTCCAAACCTTCCATTGATCGCTGTTGGAAAGTATGCCCAGTATGATTACTGCAGTGATCGCAGCGAAAGGAGGTCGTACATCGTTTTAATCTGGAGGCCATGGCTGTTTGTTTGTCACATTATGGTATCCGTTGTCTTCTTTCCGAGCAATGTATCTTGAATTTTTTTTCAGAAAGATTAGATATATGGCTGGTGACAAATACGCAAGAATGTGTGGATTCCTTGTTTCTGTGTTTGTTCTTCAGACCAACGTCTAAGTCTATTACTCCATGTGAAATTGGAAAGAAAGAAAAAAATTCTGAAGAAGAGCTTCAGCTTTGAAGTTCTAATTTCATATAATTAATTATTCAGCATGCATAATGGACATCAGTTGCAGATAAAATCTCTCTTGCATATCATACTTGAGAGGTAAAGACTCATAATATTAATGAAAATTAACTATTAATTAAATATTGGTCAAGTGTAGGTGAATAACTAATTTAATTATCAACTAGCTTCACCGGCTTGTGCTGTCGGCTTCATCAGGAAAGCAAAGAAACGAAAATTACAAGCTAAACGTTTAGCTTTGTGGTCAAGAATTAACAATTTCTAATTCTCATAATATTAATTTGGACAAACAAGCCACATTCGTCTCTTCAGTTTTTGCAATGTCATTTCTAGTTATATCCATCGCTGTATTTCTTTATTTGAAGAATTTCTAAATTATACCGTTCTTCACAAAGCAATGCCAAACTAAGGTTGATTCCGACAAATCACTATTTATCACTCCAATTCTTTACGCACACAGACTCAATCAGACGCCTTCTGCGATATCCATCCTCTTATGGATAACGTTGAGTTCCCCACTTCTGGAAACTCGTATTTTCACGTGAACCGACTAGAAGGATGAACACAATTAACAGAAACAAAAATTGATTGTGGGTGGAGTGACAGGTAAATAAAAGAAATACCGAATTATTTGGACTAATTTGAAAAACGAAAACTCGTTATCATAAAGAAGAAGACTTCACAAACAAACTGAATACATGTAAAGCTATCATACCAGGAATTATTGCACAATACAAGACGTTTCATGAATCAAACATCAGTAATGTGAACTTAGAGACTTAGGATTACTTTGCAGTTATAAATCGTAGTTTTGAATGCTTTTTTCAATTATTCTTTTTTCTATTAAACAGTTTCGTGGAGAATCAAGAAACTGTTCGGAAAGACGTCATCTTTTAAATATTTTGAGTGCTTCACATCGACATTTTACAGATGCGATTAGTGATGGTCTTTTAACAGATTTGTTTCCCATTTTCAATGAAAACGAGTGAACCATCTTTCCTCGCCCTTAATTGCAACTGAGGTTTTCAGAGATAAACGAATCTTGACTGCTGCTTATTAAAATTGCGATTGGACATTCAAATGGTTCATTGTTCATTTCGCCCATCGCAAACGAAATTCGCCGAATTTAACTCAGTAACTTGAGAGTGAAGTAAGAATCTGAGAAAGCAAGTGAAAATATATATATGGTTATTTGGTTTATTTTTTCACTTGCTTTCTCAGATTCTTATTTCACTCTTCAAGTTACTGAGTTAAAGTCGGCGAATTGCAGAATTTCGAGGAAAGAATAAGAAGGCTTTGAAGACAAAACGTTTATATAATTCATGTAATAGACATTTTATCAGTTTATATCCCATGCATTTCATTAACTATTACTGACAACTACAACTCCTTTCTCTTTCTTTTTTGGTCAGATTAATTTTATTTGGATTTAAAGATGGCTGATCACCCACGTATCACAACTCTCCCAAAGTCCGTGTTTGAATCAGAAGAGAAGCTGCCTTTAACGGGTAAAGCCGATACGATCCAGCCGAAGTTTGCAGACAATGAGCCAAGAAGATTTCCACTTTATTTCAATGCGGGATATATTTATGAAAACATACTGATGTAAAATAACGAAGCATAGCTGGGAAATGCAATGGAATAGATACGCAAGGAAAAGAAGAAGCAAATGAATATGACGAGGCACAGCCTGCAATATCATAAACAATAATCGAATTGTGTACTTTGCTAGAAAAGAAATTGACATCTTATTATATTTTCCAACAGCATCGCCATCAAGATTCATCAGCTGCACTTAAATTTGCTGCCATTCGTGAGGAATTGAAAAGGTTTGCACGGAATTTCCGATTGCGAAATTCCCTAGAAGCATCGGAGGGAAACGAAAAGGATGCACGCTTGCGAATAAAGGAAGGCGAAAAGGAAATTCACCAACATAATTTGGAATTTCCCTTCTTTGCAGAAGAAAATTCACATCTGCATTTTATCTCATCGCGTTGATCCCCCCCCCCCAACCATAAAAACTACGAAGGCTCTGAAACATCAGCAGCCCCCACCAAATCGCTAATGCATTCCTCGATACTTCTGAAAAAGTGCTTGAAATGCTCACAGATAAAGACGGTAATGGAAAAACACCGAGACGAGGCAGTGGGAGTCAAACACATTTTCCACCGGTCAAAGAGGCAGCTTGTTGTGGGCAAATCATAAAAGAATTTGATGGTGAATCGGATTTTCGTAAAATCTTTGTAGGCAACTTACCTAGAAGTGCAACCGAGGAAAAGCTTAAAGAACACTTCGTCTCCTGCGGTCGCATTCTTCGAGTGAATATTTTACAGGACAAGAAAACGGGAGATTCAAAGCGATGTGCGTTTATAAAATTCACCAGTCCAGAACACGTTTCAAAAGCACTGGACCTGAACGGATCGCCCTTCACGGGAACGAAACTATTCATTGAAAGAAGGAAATACGGAGTTAATCGGTATCCTGAAGAAAATCTAACAAATGATGTCATCGGAAAGAAGCACAAAGAAAGTAACATCCGTCGAGAAGCTGACTGCGTGAAGGTTTTCGTATAGAACGTTCCCACCGGTGCTACAGAGGAAGAACTTAAGGAGCAATTCATCTCTTGCGGAGATGTTATTGGCGTTAACATCGTACGCAACAGAAAAACAGGAGAGTCGGGAAAATATGCAATTGTAGAATTTTCTCTTCCGGAACATGTTTGCCAAGCGCTGAAACTTAACGGGTCACGGTTCATGGGGTCAAAACTATTAATTAAACCTCGAGCGAAAGCTCGAATTATATCCTAGTTACTTGTAATATGGCATCTTTATATTTTAATGTCTTTACAATCTTTATATTTAATATCTTAAAATAAATGAATTTTTGTTATTTTTATTCTCGCCTTGCGTCATTCCTTTTAACCTTAATTTCACTTTCATAATGATTTCGGTAAAATTTATTAAATTAATACATTTAATAAACCATTCATCTATTAAAACTAAAAAGTGGTTTGGGTATAATATTTTAAAACCATTTAGTGCAGATGTTTTTTGTTTTTTTTTTAAATATGATATTTTAAAAGAAGAGTTAAATTACAAGCGATTAGGAATAGTTAAATCAGGAGGTCCTGTAGAGAGATTCAACGATGGCCTGTTAGGGTGGATCAGGATAATCTAGGCTTAAATCCTTGAAAAGCATGATGATATTTTAATGAATTAATTTTAAGAACATAAATCGGGCACTCGTGAGTTAGGCAGATAGCGATAGAAATTTCTTTCCTCTTCATTTATTGTAATGTGTAATTTCAACCTGCATTATCAATAAAAGGCAAAATATTTTTTCCACGTGATCCAAAGAAATAAAACTGTCTTACATAGGCTAAATATGTAAGAAGTGAATATTTCTAATCTTCGAAATACTAATAATAATCAGAGCAAAAAATCATATCCCTTGTTCTCTATGTTGATGAGAACAGATATTCAGAATTGACATTTTGAAATTTATACAAAAATGAAAGTTTGGATTTTGGTGTTGTCATGGGTAACATGATTATTGATTTAACCCGAATTTAAATTTATATTAAGTTGTCCTGCTTATAAGTTCGGATAAAAAATCCTTTTTTCTCGTTAATTGCAAAGACTTTTATCGAGTCTCTGTTCTTCAGTGGAGTGTCGTAAATACTTAACAGCAAAACGAATTTTATCCTTAGTTATTACACATTTTGAGCCCTGAATCGTTTATTCCTCATGCAGTTGAACTCCACATTTCCTTATACCCCTCTTTGGTGACCTAATGAACTCTAGTAGGAACAGTCTGTGGTTCCTATTTGATTTCATTGGTCACCCACTTTACTACACCAAATCATATTAAGTGATTTCATTTTTGGTGCAGCTAATAAATATTTCTGATCAGCTTCCATTCACAGAGAATGAGTTTCTCTTCAAATCCTTCCATCTGTGGTACTTCTCAGCCTGATTTTTAAAACTAATCAAAAATGTTGTGCCGTCTCAACTGATCAAGAAAACATCTCACTTGTCAAATGCTAGCCTGAGTGTGTTCTGCCACTGTGGCCTATTATATCATAGTCACGTGTTTATTTCTGGATCTGCTGTATTTGTGAGCTTTTCTCAATGCTATGTTACTGTACAACTACCAGTGGCGAAGCAAATATGTTATCTATTTTTGTATTAATTTGTTTATGAGCTCGTGAAGAAAAACTTCATGCATTTTATAAGTGATTCCAATAAATTCTTCTCTGCGATTATATTTTATGTAAACACTGAAAATTTTACTTTTATTTCTCCTAAACTGTAAATAGCAAAGCCACTTAGTTTACAGTTTGTTTCAGTAAATGAAATGTTTTAATTTTTTGCTTTTATCTTCTTTCATGCTGTTTTTTTTTTTTTTTTGTCACCGTATTGTCTCAGATGAGAGCAGGCGTATTCTATAAATAAATTTTTAAGAATTAAAACAATAATAGAAAATTTTAAACAATAAAATGTCTGTTTTTTCGTGTATCGATTGATCTTCCTTAGAGCCTCGACTAATTATCAGCACGATCGAGTTTCATTCGCGTCAAACTGTATTTAGGTTTGAACTGTTTACATTTGAAATTTAAAATCAATAGTTCGAGCCAATGAGGCCGGAACTAACTGCTAAATTTCATTCTCCTCATTAAACTATTTTTTAACATTGAAAAGTTTAATTTTGCCATCTTTGCGTTTATTAAATTCACATAAGCAAAACTGTATTTAATAATTAAAAAATGTGTGTTTCTCATTTAACAGGTTAATGTACTGGTCGCATAGCCTTTCATGCTTGCTTCGAGTGTAATCGCAAACAACAACAACCTTTCCTCATCAGAGGATAGCTTTTGCTCCAGTATATCACGCGACACATAAATTTAAAGGACGACTTTGGTACCCGGAGTGAGATTTGTAATGCTTATTGGAGACCTGTAAGACGAGAGCAGTAGTATGGTGGGCACTCTAAACCAGATCAAGATAAGATAAGGAATCGTGACGTCATTGGGTGATAAGATGATTGACGTCATTGTGGATGATGTGGTGCTTGACGTAATGAGTTTGGAATTTTTCTGGGGAACACGTGCATTGACGTCACGTCATGTGTTTTGCTTTGCGTATGGGATTGTGGGTGATATTTAGAGATAATGAATCGTGTCATGATTGGTGGGACACTTTCAACCAAATAGGGGTAGAGTGAATGGGGGAAGCGACGTCAGTGTCATGGATGTGTGTTGTTATCAGATATAGATAAGTCACGTAATTTGTTAGTTGTAAATAAATGATATTATTGATTTCAATGGAAAAGGAAGATATGTTAGTGGATAAGGATTCGGACCGTGATTGGTGAGACTTTAAACCAAATAGGGTAAATGGGGGAAGCGACGTCAGTTTCATGGATATGTATTGTTATGAGATGTAAATAAGTAAATGGTTTGCGTATGAAATTGTGGGTGATGGTAGAGATAAGATACAGTATGGAATGTTTGGAATTTCGCTGGGGGCCCCCATCTGTCATTGACGTCACGTTTTGTCGTTGGTTGTCTATAGTTGGCAGTGCGAATTTTGCAATATATGTTTGTGGTATTTCATTCCTGTTATTGAGTATGGGCATTTTTAGTTTAGAGTCAAGAGATGATGGCAGCATTTAGATCTTTTCTGAATAATTAAATACAGGCTATCATTGCTGTCCCCTCAAACACACACACACACACACACACACACATTTTTTTTTCATGTTCACATTTCTAAAATAATTAATTTCTGGCTATCACTGGTGTCCCCTCACCCCTCAAGCACACATACTTTTTTTCCCCATATACATAACTCATCCAAATATTTTGATTTGTCTAAACTTTTTTAAGATCTTAAATTCGTTACTTTTTCTAATTAAATGTTATCTTCATAACAAAGTTTTTGGCTATTGGAATTTTTAGTTTAGAGGCAAGAGATGGCATCTGCTTTTAGAGATAAAAATTAGTTCTTTTTGAATGAAAAACCAAACGGCATTTTTTAAAAAAATAAATAAATGGAGATTTAAATGGATTACAAGAACTTTTCTATATAGTCTAGAACAGCGCATGGACCAGTGAAATGCTGAAAACAATTCTACGGACCACTAAGTTACAGAGGCATAGCTGGGGGAGGAGGGAGGGGCTATCCAACCTGGGCAGCACTTTTTTGGCATTTAAGAATCTTAACTTACTGTCTATAAAACGGCAACTGAGTGATGAATTAGACTTTGATGATTTTGCGAACAGAAAAGCAAGAAAAATAACTTTTAGAATGTTGAAAGCTAACTTTTACTTCAAAAATAAACATATTGTTTTTAATTTATTTCCTTATACGTCATTTTGACTTTTCGTAATTTCTTTAAAAATCTAAGTAGGCATTACCAACATTTCGGAAAAACTGTGCCATTTATAACATAATAAATCTAAAAACATGTTTAGGATACATATGGAAACATCATTTTGTTTTTATTTGAAGGAGCGATGAAAATCCTTTCTCATAAAGATAGGTTGTAGAGAACTGCATGACGATTTTCAATTCTTCTTCAGATAATTAGGGAAATTCATTTCTCACTGAAGATGACATCCCAAATCGAGCCAAACCAACTTCACGGAATTGCATTTTAAGTCCACTGTCACTTGAAAGCTCAATTAACTGTTATTTTTTCGATAACGAAAGGTAGTTTTCATGACTGCAAGCCTGAAATGGATCTCGAACCCACAGAAATTTCTTATCAAAGTTTTTCGGGAAATGTTTCAAAATGTCATTTCAGATTTTTGAGGTGGTCACAAACCCTTTCTAGAAACTCAGTATCAACAAAAATATCATTTTCCACTAAAAAGGATTCCAATATTGGAAAAGGTGCAGATTGCAGGCGTAGACTTCCCTGGCTAATTGGTTCAAAAGACATATTTCGGTGATTACACCACATTATTTATTATTCAGTTATACAATATACTGAAATAATAGTTCCCGACAAGTTTCGTAAATCGTAGGATTTACATCTTCAGGGGGTAAATAGTATAACTTAAAGTTTAAACAAGAGAATTAATAAATACAAATCATAATCGTCTGTCTATTCATAAACTCAAATAAGAGAATGCAGATATAAAACGTTATTGATGTTGAACAATACTGGACGATGTCACGTGTTATTGTTCTCGTTCATACAGTCCGAGCTCAGATTGAGGTAGATTTTTATTAGAGCTGATCACACTTGATGGAGAATTAAACCTTGATTTTCATTGCATTGGGTTGGGTTTTTCAGCATATTATAGCAGCGTCTTTAAAGTTTCTTAAGTAGCAGTTGTTTTCTGTGTATGACATCGTCTTTTTTTGCCAGAGTACATCGTATCCAGTGGAAGTGGTATGGAAAGCAAGACCCGTTTTTTGTTCTCTTTTGTATTGTACGTCTTTTTGGTTCATCCATGTGTATTTCTCCTGATCATCCTGTCTGTCCTGCGTAGCAAATCCCGCAAGAGCAAAGGATTTTGTAGACTCCTGGTTTTTTAAGAGGATGATGAGGTGGTTTTGGTGGATGAAGGAATCTTGAGATTTTTTCCATAGGAAGGAAGGCTACTTTTACGCTGTGTTTGTTCATTAATTTGACTAGCTTATCTGTAACATTTTTGATATAAGGAAGCGAGATTGCGTGTTTGTAATCCTGTTTTATTGTGTTGTTAGCTGGAGGCATTTTAAGGATTCTCTTGATGGTTTTTGTTTCATAGCCATTCTGTTGGAGGATTTGTATTAAGTATTTTAGTTCATCATTACATCTTTCTTGTGTGCTGGAGATATTGTATGTTCTGTCTCGAAGAGTTTTAATTAAGCTTATTTTTTGTGAAGGATGGTGGTGTGAGGTTGCATTTAGAAATCTTCCAGTGTTTGTCGGATTCCTATATACTGAGAAGGAGAGTTTATTTTCTTCATTAACTTCTAATAGAATATCTAGAAAAGGAAGTTTTCTATTTTATTCTTGTTCTAAAGTGAATTTTATAATGTTGTGCAAATTGTTGAGATAATCTTTGAAATTGATAAGTTCATCTGTTGTTCCACTGAATATGATGAAAATATCGTCCACATAGCGTAGCCATATTTTTGGTTTTTTATGGTAATTCTTAAGAGCATTGTTTTCAAATTTTTCCATAAATAGGTTCGCTAATACCGGTGATAATGATGAACCCATGGCCAGTCCTTCTTTTCATGGCCAGTCCTTCTTTTTGTTCCCATATTCTGTCTTGATAGGTGAAAAATATTTTCACAGTTTTTATACAATGTTTAAAAAGATCTAAGATGTCCGGAGGGAAGGGGTCTTCTAGGAGATTCAAAATTTCTTTGAATCTCCTAGAAGACCTCTTCCCTCCGGACATCTTAGATCTTTTTAAACATTGTATAAACAATACTTTTTTTTGAACAAGAACACGTGACATCATCCAGTATTGTTCAACGTCAATAACATTTTATATCTGCATTCTGTTATTTGAGTTTATGAATAGCCAGACGGTTATGATTTGTATTTATTAATTTCTCTTGTTTATACTTTAAGTTATACTATTTACCCTTGAAGATGTAAATCGAACGATTTACGAAACTTGGCGGGAACTATTATTTCAGTATACTGTATAACTGAATAATACAAAATGTGGTGTAATCACCGAAATATGTCTTTTGAAGGTGCAGATTGTCTGTCTTTTACATAATTAATCCACAAAACCAGTTTTTTCCTGAATGCCTTTATTTTGTTGTAGTCATCAAGAACAGTTAAAGAATTTACCTGAAGGGAGAGATTTAGTTCATTTAATTTAAAAAAAATGTCTGAAAGATAGGACATTGTTGATAACCATGCTTCGTCAACAAGAGTGATGCAAAATCAGAATTACGTTCATTTACAAATAAAAGTTCGTGCTTTAATTGAAATAACCTTGTTAGTACTTTTCTCCTGGAAAGCCAGTGAACTTCAGAATGAAGCAAAAGTTGTATATATTCACTGCCCATTTCAGTGCAGGGTACTGAAAATAATCTGTTATTTAACGGTTGAGCTTTAATAAAATTAACTAGCTTTACAGCGTTGTATAACGCAGTTTTAAATTCTAGTGACATTCCTTTGGAGGCTAATGCTTCCCTTTATATGCAACAATGTATCCAAGTCATATCATAGAAACAACCCCAGTATGCCTGACTATAAGGGTGCGAGCTCCATCCGAACAGAAGTCTATACATTTTCCCCACTGGATCCCTTTGTGTATTATGGAATTATTGAGTGTGAAATATTTCTTCTCCAGTTTTTCTGGATGACAAAGTTCTACAAAACAGAATATCGTCAAGAATGTTGTTTTCATGCGCATATCTTGTGTAGCATATTAACTGCACATCACTTGAAACATCAGTAGTCTCGTCTATTTGTAACGCATACGGGCTCTCCTTAACTCTTTCGATTAACTGAGGTTCCACGTCTCCTGCCATATCATTAATTCTGCGACCGACAGTGTCATTTGAAATAGGAATCAAATCAACATCTTTTAGTAACTTGTTTCCAAACATCATTTTTACCACATCTTTTATAGCTGGAAGTAGCAAATTTTCCCCGATAGAATGAGGTTTCCCTGTTTTTGCTATGTGCAAACTTAAGAGATAGGTTGCTTCCAGTGCCTTGCTATTAATGGAACCCATGGCTGAAACTATATCTTTCCCATGATGTAATGTCCCTAAGCGTTGCTGAAAAAATTCAATTGGCTTATTTTTCACATCAAAATGTTTAGTTTCTAAATGTCGTCGGAGTTTTGTGGTATCATGCACTCGTTCGACAACACTTCATAACACAAAACACATTGAGGTTTCTGTTCACTTTCATCTCCACACCAAGTAAACCCAATTCCAAATATGAAGTGTTATATTTCCTACTGTATATTTTTATTTGAACTGCTTGTTTCTTATACTTTAATAGTATCAGAATTACTCGCCGTTACTACACTTGTATGACAACTAGAGTTAGCATTACCTGTTTCATTTTCTCTTCTTTTCAAAGTCCTAGTTCTAAGTCACTTTTCCATTATTAAAAACAGTTTCCGAAAAATATATAAATATCAAAATATGTTTCCGAAAAATATATAAATATATGATACTGGGGTTACCTCAGGACACACTTTGTCCAAGTATCACTGAGCACTTCTGAAGATATACTGAGCCTTGGGTGAAGGAGGGGAAACATTCAATAATAAAAATCAATAAATAACAGGCCATTGGTTGAAATGTTGATAACACATGTTCACTTCAAATCTGACAAAACAGAAGCGAAGGTGGAAGCAATAATTGCTTCTGCCTTTGAACATTCTGACGATATTTTTTTTAAATTCTCCATATGATTTCAATAGTTTTTACTTACTTATTCAATTTTAATTTGTTTAGATAATTCAATATATATATTTATTTAATTAATTTTAGTCTGCCTGCGGACCACCAGCCTCATTGACATGGACTACCTCTGTTCTGCAGACCACAGGTTGAGAAACACTGGCCTAGAAAATTCTAATGATAATTTAGATTAACTTTAGATATAAAAATTAGTTCTTTTTTTAATGCAAAACCAATTGGCTTTTTTTAAAGGAGATTTATATGATTAAAAGAACGTTTGCATGTACTTTAATGATATTGATAATTTTCTAATGATAATTTAGATTACTTACTTTCTCCAGAGTGGCTCTTCTGAATGCAGATAGATATTCCTAATTAGTTGAATTATAACCATATATTCACAGCACAACACACATAGAAAGAAAAGGGCTGAAAGAATGAAATTGCTGTAAATAACCTGAAAATATAGTTGATTCTTGTTCCTTTAGGTTTCTGTAAATTTCCTTAATTTCATTCGCACTGCAGCTCATGCTATGTTTTTTCTTGGTTTCTCACTTTTGAAATAGTCACTTCAAAACATCAAAAGGCTGTAAGAGCAAGTAATATTAGAATCTCTCGATGCAGTTTTTAAAAATAAAGAGAGGGTATATTTTCTTTTCTTTTCACACAATTGTACATGATAAAAATTTAAAATCAAGTGACTGCCAGTCCAATCTTATTTCACAACTTTACCACCCATAGTATTATAGTGTGGGGGAATTAAAACAGAGGCCATAGCAAATAACGTAATTGTTGTTTGGTGAATAAAGTACAAATGAAGTGAAAAGTGACAATTTTGTTACTGTAGATATCAGTAGATACCTCCACCAGACTAGAAAGAAAACAGTCGTACTTAAAGTACGACTGTTAGAATTTGGTTATTTTACAGAGAGACAGTAGATATTTTAATCCATCACATTACTAAAACTCTTAAAAAGTTTGGTGTAAAAAATAAAAGGTGTTGTCCCCTGCAGATAACAGAAATGCAAATTTTGAGAAGACAGGATAAATATATCTGTAGCTATCTCCAACAAACTAGTATATTTGTTTATCAGTTAGGAACAAAAACACAGCTGTTAGAATTTGGTGATTTTACAGAGAGACAGCAGATAATTTAATCCCAAAACGTGACTTAAACTCTTAAAAATTTGGTATAGAAAAAAGGATTGTACTTTTCAGTTAACACAAATACAAATTTTGGCTTTTCCCATACAAAGTAAGATAAAATCAAGCAACATCATATCCACCAGCTTGTGAAAACAGGTCCGTGAGTCATCTGCGTGAAAGTTTAATTTTTGAAGGAATGGTCAGAGTAGGTTAGGGTAGGGTAAACAGTACTACTATAAGGAAATACAATCGAGTCGAGTGTCCTTCATTTAATGCAATCGTTGATCCACTGCAGCTATTGTATTGTGTTGTGTCCAGTAAAGTAAAAATAATGGGTGAGCCACAAAAGTCTTTAAAAGTTTCTTTGTCTAAAGTTCTAATTGTTTAGAATTTTGTAAGATAAAGTCAATATAAAGTATAAGATCAGAGCTAATAATCACAGAAATAATAATACATAACTATTTATTTGTGGTGGCAAATGAAGTAACATAAGAGGAATTGAAGGAAATGGAAAATGAAAAATCGACAGTGGGTGAAAAATACGAAGTTTCAGTTATTATTAGTATTTTTGATGTTCAATTTCTTTTGAATAAGAATTCAACTTTATTTCCTAAAGAAATTTGTATTTCTGATGGAATTATGGTAAGATATGCATTGACAAAATCACCATGCAGTTGGAAAGAATTATCCGAAAGAGGTTAAAAACATCATTCTTGGATAATAAAATATAATCCATTAGTTGAACTGGGAAATTGGTTCACTATCTCTGGGTAAATTACGAGATTGGATAATATAATCAATATGCGAATATCAAATATTGCTCGCCAATGTAAAAGAAAAATCAAAATCATTACATTTTTAATAGGTAGATCTGTTCTTGATTTAAATGAAATTGGATGCCCAAAACGTGAAAACATAACGTGTACTTTTATATGTTTTGGGAAACATAATGAACAATTTTGTGCTTATATTAATGCTCAAAAATATATGTATTCGTTTAAAAAAATAAAAATATAACCCTTAATTTTACAACAAGCATGATCACAAATGAAAAAAAAAAATTATAGATGAGTGTTACATGCAGCTAAATTATCATTAGAAATGTTCTAGGCTACATAGAGAAGTTCTTGTGATCCATTTAAATCTCGTTTTTTTTGTTTTTTTTAATGCCGTTTTGTTTTTCAATCAAAAAAGAACTCCTTTTTATCTCTAAAAGCAGATGCCATCTCTTGACTCTAAACTAAAAAATTCCAATAGCCAAAAACTTTGTTATAAAGATAACATTTAATTAGAAAAAGTAACGAATTTAAGATCTTAAAAAATTTTAGACAAATCAAAATATTTGGATGAGTTATGTATATGGGAAAAAAACGTGTGTGTGCTTGAGGGGTGAGAGGACACCAGTGATAGCCAGAAATTAATTATTTTAGAAATGTGAACACGAAAGAAAAAAAATTGTGTGTGTGTGTTTGAGAGGACAGCAATGATAGCCTGTAATTAATTATTGAAAAAAGGTCTAAATGCTGCCACCATCTCTTGACTCTAAACTAAAATTGCCCATACTCGATAACAGGAATGAAAAATACTCTATTGGAAAATTTGAACCTGCCAACTATAGACAACCAAAGACAAAACGTGATGTCAATGACAGATGGGGGACCCAGCAAAATTCCAAACATTCCATACTCTATCTTACCTCTAACCATCTCCCACAATTCCATATGCAATCATTTACTTATCTACATCTCATAACAACACATATCCATGACACTGATGTCGCTTCCACTATTTACCCTACCCCTATAAAAATAACTCCCTAGTCTCCTAAAAAATCCGAATTCAAAAACTATCTCATCTTATGTTCATTATACCCTCTTTTCCCTTGCGGTTTCGGGGGTTTATTAATTATCGAACCGTTCACAGCATAAGGTGATCAGCCCCACACTCTGGCTTATCCTATGTCCTTAG
The DNA here is from genome assembly GCF_054136105.1 of Typopeltis vanoorti. Lineage (NCBI taxonomy): Eukaryota > Metazoa > Arthropoda > Arachnida > Uropygi > Thelyphonidae > Typopeltis > Typopeltis vanoorti. The sequence continues at coordinate 136,034,061 of NC_143559.1, forward strand.
TGTTGAGTTTTCAAGGCTGGTTTGCCTGCTTTGCGGGATGAAAATCCGTAAGATAAACTTGGGAAAAAATCCTACTGTCCACGTCCAAGACCGGCTAATGTGGCTGTGACTGAGGAAGATCCTTCAGCACCTCACGTCACCGAACACAGGACACTTCTTTTCCATGCATATGGTTGCGAAGCGCCCGCCACTAGGCTAACCTCACAGCCTCAAAACTATTTTGTTATTTATATTAATTTAGCTGCTTAACATTTCTGTTGATCTTATTTATTTAAATTAGTCTTATTTTATTTTTATAAAAGAAGTCCTTGATGGACATAACTGTGCAATAAAAAAAAAGAAATGAAGGAGCTGCTCAAGGCTGAAATGAAAGATGTGAATTTACTTTTGCTGTATTCTAGACATAAAGAGAAACTTCAGAAAATTAAGTTACTTAACGAGTGAACGAAAATAAATGCAAAGGTGATGCGTGAAAATAACCGATGAAAGCAACAAACACACGACCCGAAATGGGATATAAATGACATACAGCAGTGCTTCAGGTAAAATAACATTTAAATAAAGCGGACTACCAGAGCTACGAAAAGAACGAAAATATAAGCGTCAAAACGAATGATCTAGTATCGCTACTGGGAGTAGCAAATATGGAGATAGTGAAAGCACACAGAACACCTTCCATTATCAGACAGTAAACAAATTATAATCCAGCATCACAAAAAAACGGCAAAACCAAATGGATTAGGCAAAGAAACTACAAAAGTTAACTGCCAAACATGAGCAATTAAGCTGGTGCCTGTCACAACATATAAATGACATTTAACAAAAATCTAATAAATAATTGCCTTACCAGACAAAACAAAAGAGATCAACTGAAGTTAAATATGTGTGGGTAAGAGAGAGGAAGATATTCTTAAGAAAAGAAAACAACAGTAAAGTGATACGGACAGGCACACCCAAAGACCTGAACAAATAAAACAGAAAACGCGAGTTAAGCGCTACGCACTCTTTGTGTTCCCCATATCTTCTGTGAACTAACTGAAGCAACCGATACAAATGGACATAAGAAGTCACTTAAATAAATTGGTGCGGAGTGCTGGCCAAACTGTAAAAATCTCTTTTGAAAAGGCTTAATATTTATTAGAAACCAGCACCAACTTGTACCGTGCAAATATTAGATCTCTTAAGAGAAAGTTTGATTCCCACTGAAATATTTGTAGAATATACTGTACATATTCTACAAATATGCAGAGACCAAACATCAGTGTAAATGTAGGGGAGTGAGTTGGTAAGAGAGGCAGGTAATTAATAAGTCTAATTGCTCTCCTCTGTATCAAGTCAACCATTTTGAGAGTGCTTTAAAGGGTCCCACTCCACATGTGGAAGCAGTATTCATTAGCTGGGCAGATTTGTGATTTTTATAATGTTAACAGCTGTTCAGGGGTGAAGTAACGTCTTGAACGAAAGAGAAATCCCAGTTTTGTAGAAGCTGAGGGTGCAATGGTTGTAATGTGTTCGTACCAGGAGAGATTTGATGGGGGAAGGGGGGTGGGTAATGCCAAGAAGAGAAATGTCAAACTGTCTGGAAATTTGGGTATCGTCAAAACGAATACTGGGAAAAAAGTGTTCTTTTTTATGGGAAATTGGGCAGAACTCGGTTTTATTAGCATTGCAATTGACTAGGTTATCTGAATCGGATTTGATGATGGCTTGCAGATAAGAAGTGAGTGAATGAGGTGGTGGTTGATGTTCTGTAGGTTGAGGTGAGTTGTGTAGAGTAAGGTTTATCAAATGAAAGGGAGGTGTGCAATGTGCTGTCATCTGCAAACTGTATTGTGTAGGAGGTCAGCTGAAGTAGGTCATTGATATATAGCACGAAAAGGGTTTGTGAGAGGAGAGAACCTTTTGTAACCCAGATTGAAGTGAAATCTGAATAAAACAGTTTGAAATTGGCAGCTACTCCCTAAATGGCTATGACATGTATTACGGTTGCTGAGACTATAATCGTTCAAGACGAATAATTAATTGTGTACTAAGTAAAACAAATTCAACTTAAACAACCTTAATATAAACATGCACAGTGCAGAAACTGTAATGGTTCAAGATTCTTTGATCAGAACACAGGTTATAGCTATTTGTCGTGTCCATGAGGGCAGTTAACACATCTTCTTAACACAGCTAGATAATATTCTAAATTCAACAAGCCACAACAACTCCGTTTTTATAGGCGATATAAAATTTGACCTGTGTAAATCTGTTAACACTATTGAGATAAAAATATATTTTACTCTCATGGATTCATATCCTATTGAAGTGAAAAACTCGGTAAGTTTTAAAGACCAAGATCGTATATATTATATGCAAGAAATAGATTGACCTTAGACACCCTTTGCAATCTATTTTAGAACGTCTCAGATCATTCAATATTATGTAGTAAGCCTCTCATTTCTAAAAACGGCGCCGTTCAAACATAAAGGACACAAATCGAATTCAATCACAAGTTTTACAAACGTATAAAAAATTAATTAGCTCCTGTGTTATGATGGGCGATCTGATGCACATCAATGAGATAAAGAATTTTTCAAAATCAACTTCGCTAATGACAAATGTAAATACTAAAAAACAAAAAAAAAAATGTTTTGTTGTATTTATATTTGTATATAAAAAGTAAGTTGTATTTGAATATAAAAATACCAAATTAATTGGACAAACATATTTAAATATGAATAATAAAACTTACATTTTGCACACAACCCCTTCATGGATAAATTCTATTAAACTATCCACACAATTAAACTTATGATTTGGCATTTTCAACTTTCACTTATTCACGCAGGACTCAAAAACTGATATACATTATTAGATATTTATATATATGGAGATCAATTTGAATCACAAATTGATCTCCATATTCATTTATTAATATATAATTGTATTATATTTAAACAATTTCTTTAGTAAATAAATAAAAGTTAGCTTGAATTGAGTGATATGAATCAGTTAATTTAAGGTCGACAAAACGCACTTTATTTATAATGCTCAGCTTATTTTCGTATTTATTTAATAAAAACAAAGACTTACGAACGATGTGTAACACGTGACGCAGCAGATATTTTTACTGCAGAATTAAAAACAACCAGTAGGGTCGCTGTTACGCAAATATTTACTACATTTTATTCAACTCAACTGAAATAAATTCTTGATACCAAAACTCTAAGAAAAGGAGAATTTATGTTTACCGTTTTAACATTACCATCCATTGATGTCTCATATTTCCCGAGAGAAACTTTATTAAACTTGAACCATTACGATATACTTCTACTGATGTGCTGGTACAAGAATCCCTCTATTGGCAATATTCAGAATTACAATCTCTTTTAAGTGGTGATGAACAAATATATTATGTAAAAGAGATTGCCTAACAAATTGATATTTTTAAAAGTAGAGCAAAAACGAAATTAATTTCTGATTTAATAATAATCAAAATAAAAGCATAAAGGAAGAGAAATAAATAAATAAATAAATATACGAAAATCAATTTGGGATCACCTAAGCATCGCGTGATCCTGATCCTTATTTCCCCCCTGTTAAACCGAAATTTGCTGCCTCAGGTTTGGAAAGGTTTGTGGGACGAAGACAGGAAAAGAAGGTAGCATTTTGATTTTTTTTTTACTATTAAACTTTACGCTATTGCAGGCTACAAGTTGACTTGCCAATCAGTCAAATGTGTTATAGCTTTCCAAACTTTCTTAGCTAGGATTGTTTTAAAAATAATAAAACGCTCTGTCTAATTAACCTTTGGCACAAAACTAAAACCTCTTTGGAGTTGTTCTTGTGCCAGAGTTCAACTAAATAACTCTTTTATTAATTGTACAGGGATTCTCAACCTATGGTACGCGTACCACTGGTGGTAAGTGAGCCACTGTCTTACTGGTACGTCTGATATCTTCAATTAAATATAATGGTACGCCACTGGAAAAGGTTGAGAAGCCCTGGTTTAGTAGATATTACTTTATCTAATCTCACAGCAGAAGAAGCCCTGTAATTCTATTAAATTCTTTAAATTCAAGGAAAATGTTTTCTCTTTGAGGTAGACCCAAAGAAAAGACAGCCTGATGGGAATCGTGTGACAAGTGGGCCCAGAAAAAAGGAATAAGTTATTATTTCCAATCTGGATAGTGAATTGGATTCGTTTGTGTTGTTTGTTCAGACGGCTTAAGATTGCATTTCACGCTCCATTTAGATACTTCTTGCTCCTGTGAATACTTTCTTCGCTAAATCTGAACAAACAATAATAATCCGTAGGTACTGAAATGTAGATACCATCAATATACTCATTTAGCTATTACAAACAATATTCGCCTCTTAAAAATGAAATGCGAATTCAGCGAGAGATAATGACCTTGATGACGGTTGAAGTGGCTTGAAAAATACCATGTCTCTCTCGTTACTAAAATAGTCATATATTTAACCGTTAACTGATCCACAATACCGAAATAAGTTATAGGTTTTACAATCTTTCATTAGCTGAATTCACTTATGAAAGAAAAAAAAAGAAGAAGAAAAAAACGGCCAGCCTGCGCCAGCTAAATTAGTCACTACGATATAGTTTTAAAACTGTACGCAGTTGAATTTTGAGGAGTCAAGATTTCCGTTCTATACAACTATTGCGATATGTCGTGATAATTTTCGCATTCAAAGAGCATTTGCTCCATTTGTGGCTTATGTACTTGGACATATTAATTGCTTTGTTTAATTTTTTCTCTAAAAATCATCGGAAAAAATCTTACCAAATGAAATCGTTTCAGGAGAGATCTGAAAGAATTTGATAAAATTCCATCCGACCAATCTACAATTGCTAACAGCAGTTCGAATCATTCTGCGATAAAAATGATTCTATTCAACCGAAAATTGTTACCCGCCTACCCGAACAATTTCTCTGTACACCAGTCTTATTGAATTTCATGCAGAGTTTTTGCAATGTATAATTTTGACAGATTTGTTACTTTTTCAACCATGATTCCCAGAAAAACTTTCGTACGAGTGACAGATTAAACAAATCATTAGATTTGTTTTATCCTTTTGTAAAAGTTTTCATCTTTGCGAAATGCACTTAAAAATAACTAACATTCTGTATATCCCAGTAGGACCAGTATCCTGAGAGGTATACCTAACGCGATTTTTCATACGCCATGTCATATTTGAACAAACGAATATCTTGATTCACCACATCCCCAAGAAGCTCAGTGGGATTGTGAAACTCCATTACAACAATCCCCAAACATATACTAAATATCTACCCTATATACATAAAATGATAAGCCTTTTTATGTCACGTTTTTTGAAACGTTTTAAAACTCAGGGGCTATCCTGAGTGTCGAGTCTTCAAACTTCGAGTCATCAGAATTCAAGGAGAACCGGCCTACCAGTCCGGAACACGGGGGTTGGGCGCCGTAGGAGCCAGGGGGCTAGTATATACATGTATATATATATATATATATATATATATATATATGAAGAATTGAATGACTAGAACAGAGATTTAAGTAAAAAGGTTTTAATATAAAAACACGACTAGTTTCGGCCTGTAAGAGTCTTCATCAGGTTACATTATAAAAGAAAGAAAAAAGAAAAAACACTAAACACTGAAGGTTAAAAGACTATGAACAACATAGACAGTCTTTATACATAATTAGCATGAAAATGTTGCAGTTGTATTTGAAGCTGTTCTTTTGATTGTGGCATTGTTGGGAGAGTGCGTGCTTGCAGCATCACGTGAACGCCAGTAAATGATTACAGCTGAATAACTATCTGGGAGGTTGTAGCTCAAGTTATTATTTGGATGAACAGGATTGAACGTGGAATCTAGAGAACAGGATTTCTCTAGATTCCACGATTTTTCTCTCTAGTTCATCATTGCAACGGCACATGTTAGTAGATTTTTCCTAGCAGACTCTTTGACTTTGGTTTTATCATTAGGATTAGCCGAGAAAAGGATATGACTTGATAATGCACTGGCTCGCTGTCTCTTGTAAGTAATGTCCCCCATGTGTTGTTCCATACGCAATTCAACAATTTGCCCAAAATAAGGAATATCACAATCACACAATATTTTATACACACCAGGGTATTTGAGTTGATGATGTTTTGGGTAGGTAATTAAGGAACTGATCTTTGGAAGTGGAGTGAACAAGGTTCCGATATTGTATTTTCTTAGAACGTTTGCTAATTTATGTGAAACTCTACTTATGTAAGGAATAGATATATTGCCTTTGAATCTGTTTGTTTCTTTTGAGTGATGTCTAGGAGGATTAAGAAGGAATTTTGCAATGAACTAGAGAGAAAAATCGTGGAATCTAGAGAAATCATCTTCAGTCCTGTTCATCCAAATAATAACTTGAGCTACAACCTCCCAGATAGTTATTCAGCTGTAATCATTTACTGGCGTTCACGTGATGCTGCAAGCACGCACTCTCCCAACAATGCCACAAACAAAAGAACAGCTTCAAATACAACTGCAACATTTTCATGCTAATTATGTATAAAGACTGTCTATGTTGTTCATAGTCTTTTTACCTTCAGTATTTAGTGTTTTTTCTTTTTTTCTTTCTTTTATAATGTCGCCTGATGAAGACTGTTGCAGGCCGAAACTAGTCGTGTTTTTATATGAAAACATTTTTACTTAAATCTCGGTTCTCGTCATTCAATTCTTCATAAAAATATGTATGTTAACCGAGTTAATGATCATTCTTTCACATATATATATATATATATATATATATATATATACCCACGAATGGGTGTAAATGGTCAGTAAATATGTTCAGGTAGTCTGCATCATTAATTTCTATGTCTACAGGTGTGAAAAACTCTCATGAGAGAAAAAAACACATCCTTAGACAAATATCCGATAGCACTCATTCACACGCATGAACGTGTGTGAATGTTTTCATTTCTTTCTTTCAAGCTGATCCGCATTCCTTGAGTAGAATTTATGGAGACAATTACTTTACTGACAATTAAAAAGTCATACGCAGTGTTTCAACCTCTATATGAATGTCTCATCAGGAAAACATATTTATGAACAAGACACAAACTGGATGGCACTACACATGAGTACGCTAAATATCCAAAACAACTCCTTAAGTGTAGCCGATAGTTTCTTGGCTAAGTTTTGATTGGGGCTGTCGATCAGAGTGGCTTGAATGTTGTGTGTATTTTTGGTATGCCATAAATTCTGAGAGCGCGGTCATAAGGAGTAACCGTTTTTAACTGTTTCTCTGGCCAAGTAATCGCAGACTTAATTCGGTTGTTTTCTTTTTGGTGAGGGTTGTAGGATTGTAGCTAACCAGTTGTAGGTGTTGTGGTTGGATTCGAATCGCTTCATTTCTTCAAGATAAGCTGTCCGATCAGTTAGTGGGACATTCCCCCCTTCCAACATAAAAAAAATTCACATTTCATTAAAAAAAAAAAAAAATTAAAAACATCGCACTCAACAACAAAGATTTATTAGTCAACTTTGACTTAACTGCGCTTTTCAATAATATTCCAATCAGTGACACGATTCTTCTCATACCGAACATATTTCCGCCCGATATCACGGCCCTCTTTTCCCACGTACTTCGCTCCGGGTACTTCTGTGACAAAATAATTTTTATCATGTCAAATATTTAAGCAAAAGAAGGTACGATTATGGGCTCACCACCTCCCCTCCCCTCATAGCTAACTTTACATGGAAGATTTTGAGCAAAGTCCTTCGTTTAGCAAGTCTAAAGCTCAAAGTTTGGCTAAGATATGTTGACCATATGCATTTGCCATTTAGCCCCAAGGTCGCCGATCATGAAATGCAATCTTAAGCGGTCTGAAAAAACAACATAAACGGATTAAATTTTCTATCCAGATTGGAAATAATAACTTCTTCCTTTTTTCTAGGCACACTTGTCACACGCTTCCCCTTAGGCTGTCGTTTTTTACGGTCTACCTCAAATAAGCCTAAACACACATGCACTAACAATTTGCTGCGATTAGCAGGCGCTGAAGAAGGAATATGAAATTATTCGCCAGAACATATTATTAAGAAAGGCTACAAATGTTCCCAAGTTCTTCCACAACAATGACATGACATGACATTAGGGAACAATCAGAAACAGAAATAGAGAACACACTAAATAAATACCTTTACAATATTAAGGCAACTTTCAAAGCTCCTGCAAAATAAAAAGTAGACTTAGTGTTCATCTAAAGATCCCTTTTTTTTTCTCTGCGCAGCCAGAGGTTTACAAAATCCAGCGCACCTGAAATCCCCTACATAATGAATTCGCTGCAAAATGACATCACGTGACCTTCGGGGAATGAGGTAGAATCTAAGTCACGACGTGTTGGGTCGCTGTTACCGACATTCTGCAGTTATGAGTATTCCCAGCAAGGTCCAGATGGAAGTGAGCTTCGTCAGTCCGGAAATGTTCCATGGGGAGTCTTCGTCCAGTTCAGTACGAGAAAGAAACTGCAGGAAAAATGTTTCTCGTGCACCTCGGATGGGATTATGCACGATTAGGAACGTGGGAAATCTAGCTACGACATTTGCCATCCTTTCTTCCTCTAACGCTGTGGCTACTTCATCACTGTCTGCCTTTTGGTGGGCTTCCATCCTCTGTCAGGTTTGACATCTAAGGAACCTTCTCTTCAAATTTCCGGATCATTTTGTAACCCATTTTGATATTCCATTTGGATGCCTGTAGATTGCACTCTAAATGTGTTAAAACTCGCACAGCAAATATTAACAGATTTAGAGGCGAACAGGGGCATCCTCGATCAATATCTGAAGAAGAACGAGGAAGAAAGATCAATCAGAAACCGAATGCTCAATGAAAGAGGATGGAGAGAATTGGTGAGAGATGAATCGTGACTCAACCTAACAGCTTTCTTCTCTACTGAATTCAGTGAATTTTAGGGATCACTTAGACAGCAAAAACCTAAATGTGGGAAGAGTATTCAATGGCTGAATGGATTTATTATTTAGATATAATACGTGTTTGGTGGTAGAATAACACTCTGCATGAAGGAGAAAATGTATTTTATTGGAGGTTAGGATTATCCCAGGAAAATAAGTCACGTTTATATACAGATATTTCGGTGTTATTAACAGTACGACTGGAAAAAAGAATTGTTTCTTGCAAAAGAAAAAAAAAAAAAGGACTGAGTTTTACTAAGGCGTGGAAATTAATATATATGAAGGATATCAGAACTCTTATATTGCTAGCTGCACAGGTAGTTGTTTGTCTGCAAGAAGCCTTCTCAGAGGACGACGATATCGTTCCTGACAGACTGTCTTAAGAACCACAGTTAAACTCTTAGAAAAGCAAAGTGGATTATTTTTCCACTGATTGAACACCTGGGATATCTTCCCTTTTCAGAATTCAGACACGTCTGCTGTGTTCAAAAGCGTAGTTCCAGGTCCACCCACAAATGAGTCCTTTATCGAATTCCTATTAATTATGTTTTTCCCATTGTGATCAACACTGTCGACAATTACTGACAGCAGCATTCTTAAATAGTTGTCTTGAACACGTGGTGACGCACGTGACCGAGTATTTTGCATATACGCTGCGTAAGTAATTTCTACGTATACCTGCATAACAGTTTCTAATTCAGTGACCGGAAAGTGTATTACAAAACAAGCGTTGTCTCCAATACATCGGAAAAAATCGCTAATTTCAACGGCTACATTTCGAGCGTAATGAGGTCTCACAAGAATTCTACAGCGAAAACCCATCATTGAATTTGTTGTTCCGATAAACCCTAAAATACCGAATTCTAAGAATTATTTATGTATTAATTTTGTTATAATCTTCGTAATTTTATCTTTTTCAATAATGGAGTTCGTCTGATTTAAATCGGTGACGTACATGTATTTTAACTTTTTTTTGTAAAAACATAGTGAATTCTGTAGTTAAAATCATTGTGACCCAAACACTGCTTTCTCTCTGTAACTTCGTCAGATATGAGATAAATGGGATGCACGGCCCTGTCACATGTATCTCTTTGCTGTAGTTTGGATAGTTGGAATTGGGAAGGACAAACTGGTCTGCTAACATTGTCGATGTTAACATTGCGGAGATAATCAGACTCTCTCATTTAATACCAATCCGCTCAAGCAGGCAACTCATCCTTTCTAAATTCAATTTTTATGAGAAAGGTTATAAAGCTTTTATAGCAAATTAGTCAGATCGTGGGCTAATTTTCTTATTTTTATTTTCGTATCCTTATTTATACGCAGTCCTCCAGAAAATCTTCTCTAGAAATAAACGTGACTTTTCAAGCCATTTTACGCCTCCAATAAATTTACGAGACGGATCTCGTTTATTAGACGACGAAGTTCATCTAACATTCCTACGTGTTAACTGTTTTCGATGAATGTTGTAATAAAACTACCTGTTTATCATCTGACGTCATGATGCTCGTCCTCTGTATTCTTTACTATTTTTATTATTTTTTGTTCTTTTGATTCGCCACTTTTATGCTTTCTGATTTTCATCTCTTAAATCTGCCTATTCAAGTTCACATGATGAATCTTCGTTCTCAGCATCCTTCTTCCTCTTGTCGTACGTTTTGAATCAATCAGCTTTCGCTCCGAATATCTTCATACTTACCTTCTAACAATAATCAACGAGGTTTGTCTTTTTAATTACGCTTTGCTGTAAATTAAAAGTTTCTATTAAATATGTTTAAGCCTTTGGTTAGTAAGCTGGTAGCTCCGTCACTCAAATAGCTTCCCTATTTTTGCATAACGTTTGAAACTAAGATCAAAGTGAAACATAGTGTTAGGAAATATCTACACATGATTTCAGTTTTATAGGATTTCATATATTGGTTACTAAATTTAAAATTAAAAAAAAATATATAAAAAAAATGAAAATGAAATTCCACTTGGATAAAAACAGTTATGGCTGCGAATTAAAGACGAAACAGGAATCGAAATCTCAAATATGTAAATTAAAGTTGACTTGGTGAGGCTCCCTCCTCCTGGAGACTTGGAGGAGCAAAATGGAAAAACTGGCCACATCAACACGACACGAGCAGTTAAGACACTATAATAAGCTGGCCTCGTAGCCTGAGTTGTTTAAGTGCGGGCGAGCGCGCGCGCGCACACACACACACACACACACTGGCACCGATTTCAATATATTCTGAAGAACATCTCGCCTTGCCCTACAAACGCAACGTTTGAATCGAGTGGATATCAAATGACCAACAGCAATGATTTGGTCATTTTCTTAAAAGAAACTGTCTTATTTTGGGCAATAGGTTTGCAATAATATTTACAATCATTTCTGAAAACTCCACACGCTCTACCATTGCATGAGGTGAAACGTTTATATAATTGTGCAACACTCTCCAAGATGAGTGAAATAAGTTCAACATTTTTCCTTTTTTTTTTCTTTTTCGATAACGGAAAGCAAACACACGTCGCAAAATCTGATGTTAGTTCAACTTTATTAAATTTGAACAAAATTGTGAATTTTAATCAAATAACAAAACACACCCCTTACAATATGTTATTTTCAATTATAATATAAGCTTATTAGTAAAAGTGAAATTAATTATATATAAAAGATAACAAAAATTAAAAATATTTGAACTTCCTGCTTTATTTTCCAATTTATAATTAAAGCCCCAGTCTAGGGTTGCGTGGCTAGATTTATCAGGTTTATTTAAGACAGGAGCGTGACGCCATTGGTTTCCAGCGTAGACTCTCCTCATGAGATACTTCTGTACCACATGATCACCTGGTCGCCATCTTCAACTGTAATATCCTCAAGTTCTGTACAGAAAGGGAGAGGGGAATAAGATAAACCATTATTATACGAAATTGTACCTGTTGAAACTAATTTCACTGAAAAAAAAAATTTTTGGACAGTAATATATCTTATTATACATACGATTTACCGATAATGAAAATAGTCAAGTACAGCAATCCCTCGATTACTGTGCCTAATGCGTTCTTTAAAAGAGGCGCATTAATCGAAAACGCACTAATCGAATATAATAACCTATGGGAAAATGTATAATTCGTACCTCAGATTTCTTTTTTGACCCTTAATTTTTTTATAAAATAATTAGGGTAGGTCTCAAAGCCTAGTTAACAGAAAATCATGAAGCTGAAAGACAATAAAACATATTCAGAATATAAATTTATTATTCTGCTTCTCAACAAAGAATTAAGCTAACGTAGTTACGCGGGCATTCTGTTTCTTTTTTTCACACAACTGACGGTATGGCCCTGTTGCCTCTTCTGCAAATTTTACTGGTTCTCTCTTCACCAGGGTCAGCCTCTAAGCATTGCCGCTTAAAAACTTCGATTGTACGAAAATGATTTTCAAATTGTTTCTATGAAACCTCTTTGGGCTTGTCAGTGATTAAATTTTCTTCATATTTTTCAGGATCTTCCCGCTGTGTATCTAAATTATCAAGTCGGAATCACTCAACTTCTCAGAATGAGATTTAATTAACATGTTCATTGCCAATCATGCGATATCGCGCGATGCCGTTCTCACCAAACGACAGATCACGCGTTATCACGTTGACGTCGCTAACTAAATAAAAAAAAATAAAAATAAAAATTTGGCCACCACACGAAATTCCAATTTTCAGCTTGGCAATGAAAGTGTTAACTTAGATTCATTTGAAACGGCACTAAAATCATTTGCACAATGTGGAAGAATGTGCTTCCAAACTGCTCGCATATTGCTAACAGTAATTTCATTCGCCTTTGCGACTTTATAACCAGGCTGAGATTTCTCTGATTTGGCCAGAAAAGTCTTGGAAGGCATTCGCTTCCAAAAAAAGGCTGGGTTCATCAACATTAAATATTTGTTGATCACAATAGTTCCCTTCTTATACAATTTTCTTCCAAATCTCTGGATATCTCCTTATCTGCACTTGCAGCTTCGCCTGTGATTAGAACATTATGTAGGCTATTTCTCTTTTTGAAATGCTCAAATCACCGAGCACTAACGTGGAATTCTTCTTCTTTTCCATCACTGATAGCCCTTTCTTTCCAGGTTACAAAGAGACTTTTGATCTAATAAAGCCAGTGTTTAACAGGATCCGTTTTTGGTTACAATCTTCGATCCATGTACAAAGAAGTCTCTCTAATTCAATCATTATAATACTTTGATTTCGAGTGCATGCATGATGAGCTTGAAGCAGCCTTACTCTTTCTCTTTGTATTCAGCAGTTGATTCACCCATTTTTATGTTCTTGTCCTCTCTTTGCTCTGGACTCTCCTTGTTCATATTTCTTTATTTCAAGTTTTTCTTGCAATGAGATTACTTTTCGAACCATTTTCACACTTCTATTTTTTGCTCACTAATTCTTTTACTCATGATTAAAGGTTAGGAAAATAATTTAAAATAAAAAAGTAAGGAAAAGAATTGCACGTGATATGATCAGCAAAATGCTACGTAAAGCAGACGACATAAATTTTGGCCGTAAATTTGGAACATAGTGTACATGGAAATAGTGTAGAACGCCATTAAAAATAACTTTGTAAAATGTTTCAAATCGGTAACTAAATTATTTCATCCTGGTGAGTGATTTTTTAAATAGTTAGCCATAAAAAATGTATAGATCGAAAATTTTTTAAATCTATAGCATTTATTTTTAGGATGTATATAAGCGCACTAATCGAATTTTAGAGGCGAACTAATCGAACTTGGGTATCGAAAATAAATGACGCACTAATCGGAGGGGGGGGGGGCATTAATCGAGGGATGGCTGTATTAACTACTGGGAAAAAGTATATATATATATATATATATATACATGAGTCGTCTCATTTCTGTAGCCAGACATGAGACGACTGGGATGCATTTACTTCAACTGTTGTTGTAGTACCGAACGATCGTTGCAGTTAGACTTCTGTTTATTGTTTATTTTAAAATTATTTATAGTACAGAACGGATGTGACGAACTTGTGTTCTCAAAAATATTCAGAAATTGGAAAAAATCAAATTTAGAAATCAAATTCCGCTAATGGCTGCTTTTGAATTTCCAGCTTCATTCTCCACCAACACCAAGGATTCTAAAGGTCCGTCTTAAAATATTTGAATCCAATTCACAAAAGTCCTTAAAAAAGTCAAAAGCAACGCGTTGGCCATAACTCGATTCCAACCAATTCTCTCCTCCCTCTTTCTTTCTTCTAGAACAATATCTATCAGCACACAGACAGAGAGAGAGAGAGAAAGAGAAATGATGATGCTCCTACATCATCTAAAGAAACTGCTGACCATCACATAAGAGCCTTGTTTTTCGAGGGAAGAAGAGAGGGGGGAACCGAACACCAACACTTGGTATCAGTTGCTTCAACTTCAAGTCATAGGCTATACAATATCATGTATTTCGTCAAAAGAAATGTGAGAAAATTTCTACCAAAAAACGTAATTTCTATTACTTAATCGTTCTGATATTGCATGTCATTTTTATATCATTATGATTTAGAAAAATAAAAGAAAAGAATTTATTTTGCAATGAGGTGGGCAATTTTCTTTCCTGATACCTTCTGTGCTGCAGTAATGAGATCAGCTAATGTTTAAACTTCCAAGTCCTCAATATCCAATTACTCTGAAGCTTTCGAAACGCATTTCGAAAGAGGCCAAAATTATTTCCTAATCATAATAATTAGCGGAAATATTTGATTTCACCTAAATATGATGAGATGAAATCAATTTTAGGACAGTTTCACCTAAATAAGTTTATGATTGGGTGAAACTGTCTTGATGGCACAATTCATTTGCATTTTTTCATGGGTAGACCTTTGGGCAGTGTGTGCCCAAAGGTCTGCCCGTGCAACTAAATAAAGACCTATTTTATTTATTTATTTATTTATATTTCGATCGTGTCGGCAACTTGAAAGCGTATGTAGAAAGCTCTTATTTGGATTAGTATTACACGCCGGCGTTTTCATTTATCTGGCTGCTTCATTCTCCAGAAAGTTTGCTCTCTTTTTTCTTCTCTGGTGACATCTTTCTATTAAAATTACCACATTTTAAAATAATTGCAAATTTTCATAAGAAAACGTTTGCATGAGTATAACGTCCGTGCACATATTAAAGCTCATTTCAGAGAATTAAAGCGAAATGGAGAGCATCTGCTGAAAGTGTCCAGCTCAGAGAGTCAACCTACCTTCTTCATGGTGTTCTAGCGATGATTCGTCTGGATTCTTGTAGACCAGCCAAGCATGGCCGTGTTCTGGGTCGTTGGGAATTCCAGCCATGGAGTGGATGTAAACACCGTCGTCCGTATTTCTGTACTCGAACCTGCAAAATAATTTTTTCCTTAAAAACGTGATTTCTTTGTGTCTAATTTTAAATCTCAAAACAGAAATTTTTAGGATTTCAATTCAACATTTGTAGTGTTACAATTAAAAACATCCAAAATATTTTATTTTTATGCAACTCAAGTTTCAGTTACGCAATAACAAGTGGCTATAGTAAGCGTTTACAGACCTTCACCACAATGCTTTCGCTACTGAAAGGCACAATTCACGAGAAAGGTCGGCATTTTGGGTTTAATTTCGCTGACCGATGGCAGTTCTCGGTCCACTTGGACCATCCTCGGTAGCCAGGCCGAAGACCAGGTTGGTGAAATCTAGCAGATGTGCATCTCGTATCATCTGTTACAAAGCAACTCCTAAAGTTATTATCAAAAAGTTAGTTTTCCGAATGGGAAATGTTTTCATCGTACTTGAGTAGCCTCTGTTTCTTCTATAGCGGTGTAAAGAAATCCCCCGAACCAGAAGCCTGCGTAAGCCGATAATATTTCAGTTTAAGACATGTGTGCGACCCTTTGTCGTATTTATCACGAGACAACCTTTCATCCGTAATGGCGCTCTTTCAAATCCTTTGTCTGTTCATTTTCGGAAATAATTGTGGATTAAGACTGTCTAATCAATCCGTAAATCCTTATTAATCGGTTTCCCTTTGATTGGAAAGAGCTAGGTTCGAATACAGCTTAGAATGCGAAGAAGCTTTCTCACGACTCTTTTAAATTAAAGGAAACTTAACTAGTCTCATATGATGTAAATTGAATCGTCAAGTTGAGGCGTATAAGCATCTCAGATTA
Organism: Typopeltis vanoorti; assembly: GCF_054136105.1. Taxonomy (NCBI): domain Eukaryota; kingdom Metazoa; phylum Arthropoda; class Arachnida; order Uropygi; family Thelyphonidae; genus Typopeltis; species Typopeltis vanoorti. The sequence goes on from NC_143559.1 coordinate 136,050,180, forward strand.
TTATTATTGTTATTAATCATTCTCCGTGTGTTGCTAAGTTTAGTTCTAAAATCTACGGGAAAAGAGAAGACATCGGGAAAAAGAAAAGATATTTGTTTAAGTTTTCGATGATGAATACAAAGTATGTAGTCCGCGCGGTTAACAGAGTGACTGTGCTCATCGCAACCGTATGCCTGAGAAAGGAGTGTCCTGGGTTCGATTCCTCTCGCCGATTTCAGGAGCTTAAGATCTTTCTTAGCCATAGCCAAATTAGCCAGACGTGGGTTGCAGGTTGTTTTTTTTTTGCCCAGTTTATCTGGGGTTTTTCAACCCGCAAGTAGACAAACCGGCCTTGAGAACGCAACGCTTCTACAGGCATAAGATACATCGGGAGGAATACGGCTAACCACCTTATCCTTGTGTACGGTTGCGGTTACATGAATAGGAAATCCTCTACACCGCAAGGTAAAAGAGAGAAAAGGAAGAAAAAAAATACAAAGTAAATACAAAAAAAATGCATAACTCATCCATTCGGTCAATGCATAACTCATCCATTGGATGAGTTATGCATTGTATTAGTTGGCAATAAATCATTGTACTGTGGCTGCAGGTAGTGTGGTGTAAAGCACCGTCCCGTGTTGAATTGAGTTCTTGAGTTCATGGAGATGACACGTAATAATAATAATAATAATAATAATAATAATAATAATAATAATAATGCTGTATTAGAGTTCCAGTGCTGATCCTCATTACTACGTCTCCATTCTTTCTTCCTCGCACACATATAGACACACACACACATACACACAGTTTCAGCTTTAGCATTTCTACAAAACAGAGCTTCAGTCAGTGAGTTATAATGGATTCCGATATTTCTTTGAAATTAATGCAAAAAAATTTTTGAATATTTCATTTGAGATTTTTCTGAACATTGGGTTCATTCACTAAATTAAAATGAACCGAAATATATTCTCCAACACGGCATCTAAACATATCCACGAATAGAAAATTTCCTTCAAACTAGATTGCTGTGTAAATCTATCTACCTAAATTTCGGATCCATTTTAGCAGCCACTTTCATTATGTCGAAGAATGTTGTATTCACTGGCACGCGCAGCACGAAGTTGTAAGACGTATCGACATTGTCCCCGATTCTAATCACGTATTCCATGTGTGCCTTTGGTCCTATTTTGTTCTGCAGATCGTCCAACATTTCTTCACCTGAGAGAATGAAGATGCTCGTTGATTATAACAGAAAGACAAAAATAAACTGAATCGAAAATTAAATAGATTCAACGAAATTTCGTGTTGCATATTGAAACAAGCGAAAAACAATTTCTCCTAAACTAACTTGTTTTGTTAATAAATCTGGAACAGTTGACTTCGCCGAGGTCTAACAGAGTGGATTCCTTCAGGACTGGTAGAGAGAAGAAAGTAGCCAGAGAGGTTCCAAAAGAGCCGTCCTGCTCCTGGTGGGTCAAGAGATATGAGGCGGCCTTCTGCAAGTCCCATCCTGAACTCTCATCACTTACTGCAAACAGGGTCTGCAAGTTAAGATTAAAACGTTTCTTATATTATACATGGATTTCTTATATGTTAGTTATTTTACATTAAACATTAAAGGCCCACTAGAGGAATACAGTATTTCCTAAGCCAATTTGAATAAGACTATTAAAACGAAATCTATTGTTATCGCACAAAGAGTCTGAAGTGTCTTTCACTTAGGAATTTTCATAGAGAGTGCAAACTGTACAGTGTACTTGCCTGCATGGCCAATGCTGTCGTGTACACATTTCCAAAACCTCCATCAGGAAGCTGGAGACTTCTAACCCACGGGAGAGCCTCAAGAATCACATCTTCTACATTGAAGTCACTTGCAATTGAAGCATTATTGGGAGAGTGGTGAGTCCTCAAATGCACAGACTTCATCTTGGCGGTAGAATTTTGTGTCTCTACAATCCTCGCGCTAATTTCCTTTCTGTCCGCGATGCAAGCCAAAGAGAGTATCGCCAAGATCTTCAAGTCTAAACAAATACAAATCATATCTGATTACTTACGTATTTCGTGGAATTCGGTTGTGACAGCAAGTTGTGGATAAAAAATTATTAATCTTCCTAAAGTTTATGAATGTTTACAAAATAGAAAAATATATTTTCGATAAGAATTTTCAAAGTTCCCATATTTACTTGAAAACTTTGTGGGCTCATCCTGCTGATATTGTTCTTGATTCTCTTCCTTTATTATTTGTTACAAGTCCAAATGTTTTTAAGGATTTTATTTTACAAGTTATTTTCATGTTTGTTGCTGTGCTCCAAATTCTTGAACCATATAAAATGAAACTCAGTTCGGTACATTTGTTTGAATTCGGTATGAGAAATTATAGAAGGTAAAAGTGATGAAGGATAAATTGATAAAACACAAATAATCTGAATAAGTAAGCAATACGGACAGAATTGGATATTGGAGTTAGCAGATAGTCGTTGACGAAGATGTTTCTCTCTGGCAGCGAGTAATGCAAATGCGGTTCATTAAAACGATACTTCTACAGTAGATCGAGCAGCTGAGGGATTGTGGGTCACGATGGTCAGGAAATGTAAGTTCGAGGGAGATTGCTTTTGCAATCTGTTTAAGATAGCACAAATATACAATGCTGATGAGAATGCATTGATAAGTAACATGAAAGTGGTTCCACCCTATTTTCTCTGCTAGTAAGATTTAATGCTCCGATTAGGTCTACCTTACGACTACTGTGCGCAGATATCTTAAACAGATTGCGAAAGCAATCTCCCTCGAACTTCCATTTCCTGACCTCATATCCCACAATCCCTCAGCTCCTCGATCTACTGTAGAAATGTCATCTTATTAAATTCGAGTGGGTAACTAAGATCGCATCATTTTACGAAATGAGTTAACAGGATGGACTGAAAAGAATGCACTAAATATATTTAAAACGGCTTGGTAGATGGGCGACAGTACTTCTACTTTTGTGGCTTTTATGTTGTTACATTGTCCCATTTGCAAATCCTGCAGACGGAAGTGTGATGGTGATAGTGTTAAGATGTTTTGTACAACATTCAATTCCAAATGATTTTTTTTCATGACTGACATAACGGAGTGATGACCTCTACATTCTGGATGAGAGACTTCCCACGTTTCACTTACGTAATTGTATGGAGGAGCCAATAACTATTCCATAAAAATAATGAACGTCGCATAAATATTTTCAGGAACTTTTGTAACAGTATCGATAACAACCATGATCATTAGTTAAAAAGACCTGGCTTCATTCCTCAGTTAGATACGAGAAAGAGGAAGATTATTTCTCCCAGAAAGCCGTTTTCATCTGAACAGAAATAAATGGGCAAAACAATACACGAAATCGATGGACATAACACCACACCAGAGATGATTAACTATTCGCTTGCAATATAATATTGTAGCAGCTAAGCTACTTGGTGATGTAAGGGAAAAACGGGGTGGGAAAATATTTAAAATATATATATATTGGAAATACGTAAGATATATAAAATGTTTTAAGTGGGAGACGAACTGCGTCGGCTGGTGAGAGACTAGTTTTCGGAGGCAAGCAGTGACTGCAAAACGTTCCCTGTTTAATCTATAGATCAGGGTTTCAGGGTTTTCTTTAATTTATTAAATTTTAAAATTGGGGAAAAAGTCTTGACACACATGATACTGAAACACTATAGGATTATAACCTTTCAAAAAAAAATCGTTTTACAAGAATATTTGGGCATCTTGATTAGCACTGAAATTATAACTGGACCTCAGTACTCACCGATGTTGTATGGATTAGCTTTTAAATCCAGCGCTTCCAGGAGAAGTGTGATCTGCTTCGATGTTGGCCTTTCCCCAGCCACACAAAGAGAGAGGGCTATCATTGGGGTGGTGAAGACTGTGCCTTTACTTTTGGATGACGACACGAGTTTGTCAATCAAGTTGAATCCATGAAAATTGTACGGATTGCGACACGTGGCCAAGAGAGCCCTCGTGTACTGAGCCAGCTGTATGGGGATTAAAGAGTCTTCTTGTCGCCTAGGAAGAAATTAATGTTCAATGACCTGCCCACATATAGTCAACACATTACACGCTTTCTGTAGATATGCAGAAAAATATTACATATTTTGAAAATCGGACAAACTTCTCTGTCAAAGGCATGCATTAGTTTAATAGGAGAGGGTGATATGAGAGTGGTTGCGACAATCATAAAGGAATATAACAAGTTAAGTGAACGATGAGATTAAATAGCACTGTGTATGAAGAATTATCAGAATATACTTACTTGACTGGGATTTTAGAGTTTGCTGATTTAAAGACGTCAGTTGTGTTAATTAACAGCGAAGCACATTGTTAGTTATTTCTCGACAAGTTCGTTGTTCTCATATTTCAATCGCTTCTTGGCAACTTCGATGATGATGGATCGGCAGAAGATCATCACAGGTTCGATTTCTGGTGCCGAGTACACTTCTTTTTTGTCTGGATCTTTTCTGAAAGCTCTATACTCAGTTGATCTCTTTGGATAAAGGCAGGTAGGGTCCTCACCCTAATACTTAGGATATTAATCCTGAACCTTAGACAAATTGTAAATTCACAGCATACAATACTATTCTAGTTAGGAATAGAAACCCAAAATCTCGGCCACCTGCCATATGCTCGTGTAGGTTTTACTTGTCCACATCCGCTAGAAACAGCACGGATGTCTTCTGATCTGAATCGACAGTAGTGAAGACGCATAAAAATCGTTCTCGACATGGCTAAAGAGTTCCACGTTTTCCATTAGTGGAATAAAAAGCATTCGATCATTTGCAATGTTTTACTCATCACATTTTATTTTCGTTAATCCTTTAATTCAACTCTGACCAAAGCATACCATCTGCTTCTCTGATAATGCAAATTTATCAGCTTGCCATAGCATCGCATTTCACGCTGCAAGTTCGATTTCCTCAATGAGAAATAATTTTTTTCGTGCTCCAACAATGATGTGCACGACACAAAAATGTTTGCTTATCTGATCCTAGCTTGAAGAGATGTAAAAATATTTTCTGTTAATGACGACCTTATACATGTGGTATGAGATTTTTTTCTGGTGATGCTATCCTTTTGATGTTATCTGATAAAAAGCCATTTAAATTCTCATCTCGAATTCAAGAAGAATTTCCTTATTTTTCTAACAAACTTTCAGATGATTCCTCGCTTTAATAGAATGACACAATCAAGTTATAAAAAAGAGACGCAGCAAAGAAGCCTAAAAAACATCACGATAGGATTACCAATTATTACTTTTCTTCATTAAAAAGCAAGTTTTACCATTTTTAATAAATACTTATAATACTCTGGTGTATAAAGGATCAGCCAAATGTTGGCAATAAACATAAGTTTATTGCCAACACTAAAAAATTATATTACACAAAATTGTGTTATGAATTTTGTGGAAATTAAATTGCAATACTTTTTTGACAAGTTATATATTACCTAAGGACGTAGTTAAGGAATTAATGTACCGTGCTTACAGAAAACTATGCAGAGAGATATTTCAGTATGGCATACGTCCACCCCGAACTGCGAAACAGCTTTCACAGCGTCCACGTGCTTACCACCAAATGATTCAGGAGTTCTTCAGCCAAACTCGCCCACTCCTCCTTCAGAGCAAGGATAAGGCCTTGTTTGTTTTCGGGAGGGGAATTACAAGCAGAAATGTATCTCCCTGTTGCGGCCGAAACGTGTTCTATTGGGTTGAAATTTGGGGTGTGCATTTGCCGCTCGATTCGATTAATGTCCTCGATCTCCAGACGTATCTCCACTTCTCGTGTACAATGTCGTGTGGTAGTCGCATCCATAAAAAATGAATTTTACACCTACAGCACCGCGAAACAATCAAACAATTTTCTTGAAGAACTTCATTGCAATATCGTTCATCAGTCATTTTGCCTTTTTCCAGCACTTCAAGCTCTGTGCGTCCCTTAAGCATAATGCCTCCGGCACAGCCGTACCTATCCCTTTCAAGAACACTCTCGGGATGGTAACAAGCACCAGTTTCACGCCAGGTCAAATGACGTCTACAATCGCAGAAACGACCATACCGACTCCCATCTGCAAAGAGTACATTAGGCCGTTGGTGTCTTGTTCAATTTTTATGGACACAAGACCACGTTTACGGTGGTGCCTCTTCTATCCATAAAAAGTGTTAAAATTGAACAGAGAACGAGACATCCAAAGGGACGCAGACACAGGCCTTTGGGCGTATAGGCCTACTTGCCGCAGATGTCTTGCAACGGTTTATCGAGATATCCGCGTACCTGTGGTATAATAGAGCTGACTTGTATGCTGATCTGCTGTGGCGTCGATTACATTTTTACGTTATAATCAAAAATCTGTTTCCTCGTCCTCGCTGTACCACCGAGCATGAAAAATTATAACCAGATTTTTGGTTATAAAGTCAAAATGGAATATGTTCTAAATATCTGGAATATATTCCATTGGTTTGAAACGCTAGCCATAGCCTGGATACAACGAAGATTCCAAACTTTCTGCAACTCTTCAGTTATTACAAGACATCCAAATTTCCAACTTTATTCCTTCACCAAAAGCGCTTCCTTCAAACACAATTTAGTTAGCGCTTCCTTTTTGCATTTTATCTTGTTGAGAGCTATCACGTGACCTTTTTGCGCGCAATTCGAAAATTTGAATGTGCACCCGCTTTCTCTTTGAAATCACCAGTTATGCAAATTACTACAAGCTGATTCGTCTGGATTTGCCGTTATAATCTTCAGAAATAGCGTTCGCCCTTGGGTTTTGGACACCAGTCAATTACTTTGGGTTTTAGCCAAAATGAAGAAAATATAAATTTCACTGAATTTACACCTGGAAGAAAGACTTGATAATGGCTGAAGTGCTGCCATCTGGCAAGAAATTTTGTTGACGTGAATTGTATGAAACGAAGAGTAACTGAGAACACTCATTTCGTTAGCAGGGAAACCAGATTCTGAAAATTATAAATTTCTTTCAATTTTTAACGTCAGTGAGAATAAAGAAAGCAGTTCTTACTTTGCCAAGGCAACAGAAATTTCCACTTCCAAGAACTCGCCCAGTACTTCGATGAGTGTGCTGTTATATAAGAGGTTCCCCTTGTTGGCGAGGTAGAGTGCCACAATTGCTCGAGGCGTGTCTTTCCCCCATCCCCAGCCAAGGCGGCGCTGACGTAGCAACCAATCGCCTGCTTTCTGAAGGGCTTCTTTCACTCCTTTAATGGACTCCATGGTTCCTGTAAAAATAAATCGAATTCAGCTTTTTCCAATTTGTGTCAAGTGGATCCATTGTGAAATGGAGCATGAAGAATGCAAAACCACTCTTGTGATGTGCTGCAATAAAATATTACTGATCACTGAGATGAATACATTTACATAAGTGTTTCCATTCTCCAGTGTGTCCCTCAACAATCTTACAATTGTTATAAGTAAAAGATTATTTCATGGTGAATCGCAACAGTCAACTTTAACTTCGGAATATTAAATTCAAAACGTGCAGCTTTTTTTCGGTCAGTAATAATAAATGATTAACTTCCAATAATAATAAAAAACCAGAGAACCCTTATAATATTGATTTAATATTATTATTAATATTAATAATATAATACTATATATAACATTATACTACATATGTTCATTTATGAATGGGCAACACACAGTTCAAATATTTTCTCACTTACTGCAATATTTCTCGTCCGAATTATCACCGCAATCATTCACCATGTTGCACGTGCGGTCTTTATAAACGCAGCGTTTGTTATCACATTTGAAAATATCACCATAAGTATAGCCACCTGAAAAAAAAAAAAAATAAATAAATAAATGTTATTAGTATTATAACTAATACTAAAAAAAATTATAAAAATTATAATACGACAATCTCCTTTAAAATGGTCTGACATACGTTTTGCCTTTGAAACATCAGTAAGAGTTACTGAGCTAAAGGATTGATTTAATTTTCTCGGTTACTGTTTTGTATTACTTTATCATAAGCGAGTAGAATGTTGTTCTCCCTTCAAATGCTGAAACACTTACAGCTGCAACCACTCTCGTCGGATCCATCTTTGCAATCATAGCTCCGATCACAGACCCTTTTCCTCTCAATGCATTGTCCGTTGGCGCACTGGAATTTGTCGAAGCTTGGTTTACAACCTGAAAATTAAATTTAGGAATTACACACTTTCTAGTAGAGATTCTTTGTTAAAAAATAATGACACAATTTTACGCACTATTGTTAACAGATTTTGATACAGAATCAAAACCTTGAGAATGATTCAAGAGCAGTCAGAATTCTAAATCGAAATTTCAAATATGCATGCCCAGCTCAGTAATTTTAGCATTTTCAATCGTTCACAGTATTTTGAAGAAAGCTGTTTCTAAATGACATTTTCTGGATTAGTATTATGGATTGATATTTTCTCTTCCTCTCCATCGATGTGCAAATTATTCTGAGACTCCTGATGAGCTAAACGTATTTTCAATACATTTAGCTAATAAATATTAGATGTTTGAAATCCTTATCCTTAAAATATATGTTTATTTTTTTAAAACGTTCAGTTTTCACGGACGAAAATTGTACAGAATTGGTCACAGTTACTGTGACTAATTCTGTACAATTTTCGTATTAAATCTTCTCTTGGGATACAAATAAAATTTCGAATCTACACTAATATATGTTTAGTTGGTTCTACGTTTCTTTCAGCTGGATCATTTTATTGGATAAACGTAACGAAGTTATTTAAACATATTAACAACTCCTCACTGGGGGAAAAATCAAAAGAAATCAGCTAACGCCTTTTTAATAGGGAGTAGACGAGGCCGTTTAGCACTATCTAACTTTTGGAGACTGAGTGGGCAGTTCAATCGCTACTGGTAGCCAATCAGAGATAGCTGGCCCAAGGCTATCACTAATTAAGGGGCACACAGTGAAGAGAGAGACGCGGCTCAACAAATGCCGCCATCTCGTGGTCCCTAATCCTAACACAATATATATTTTTAATGTCCGAAATAATGTGGGTTCTACGGTCGATTTTCTTGAGTTTACGAGACGAAAAACCTGAATTTCAGAGAGAAAAAACCCGCTTGCTCGTGCCAGAGATCGCCTAACTCGGAAACCGTTGAAGAAAAGGCTTAGAAAAATTTCCTCTAGTCGACGACTACATTCGAAACAAATTCTTCCTTCGTGCGGTCAAGCGCCGTGGTGTGCAAACGCCAGATCCACTAAGCTACACAAGCATTTAACACCTCACAGAAAAAGCGCCAGTCAAGCTTTGAATAGAGAAGGCTATTCCTCTTGTGAAATAGCTAAAAGGAGTGTCCTGTAGTCAATCTGCTGTGGTACAGGTGCTGTCGAAAGTGAAGGAAACCAGATCTGCTGAAAGGAAGAAGGGCGACAGAAAGAAAGCCACTGTCTACACCATGCCAAGATTGAGTTCCAAAACACTTTGCCTCAAAAATTGCCATGCATCATCCAGAGAACTGAAATGAGACTGGGAAGAACAAACGAGAGTTGTGACAAACTCTATAACTGTCAGAAAGACATGGAGATTGGTTGGTGGGCGAAATGCCTCGCCTTACAGTGAAGTGAATGTAAATATATTGAATGAGTTACTTTTAACTCATTCATATTTGCATTCATATGATATTTTGATTTTTTTAACCAACAAAAAGTGCTTAGCGCTTATAAGACACCACTCACTGACGAAAATATATTTAAATTTAGTAATTAGGATCTGTTGAAACCAGTTTTCATTAAAAAAAAAACTGAGGAGGAAATCACGCATAGGATACGTAAGCTTAAAATGGGGATGTGTTACTCATAACAAGATGAAAATATGAATAATCGAATATCTACCTGTGATCAGTATAATGATGTGATGTATACACTAAAGGAGGAGTTCGTAGTAATGACTACATAAATGGATACATCAGCATTTGTTGATAAAGTAATCTGGATAAAGTAAGATTCAAGACGCTAGATGTGGGGCATGTTTTCTTTATTATAATTCCATTTCGATTGACTACACATTGTCCCGAAAAGAATGGCGATGTGACCAAAGAATTCACATACCCGTTTTAAATAATTCTTCCTCCCTCACATTGCTTTTTTGTGATGCAACAATATTGGCTTGCCTCCGAGCTGAACTTCTTGCGTCAGATTGCACGTTTCTATATAATCAGTGCACTGTGTGGGATGCAAATGAGGACTGAGATAGAAATTTACTGATTTTTTTTTCTTTTTGAAGAGTTGAAGGTTGTAGTTGTTTGGGAATACTTTATGAGGAAAGCCGTCACAGAGGACACAGGTTAACGGAATAAAAGAGGAAGACTAGAATCCAGTTCAGCGTGTTTGCAGTTGGCAGTAAAGGGATGCTGGGCAGCTGCTGCTCTTTTATTAACAGGTGCAACAGAAAGTGCATGATTGAAGGCTGCCAATTCACGGGGCCAATGACCATGGAAGTACCTGCAGAATAGAGAAAGTACTGAAACACTGCATCTGTGAGATAGAGGTAGAAATGAATCTGTAATAGAGGGATCATCTACGACACATTTTAGGTGTCATAGATGATCATAGATAAAGGATTTTAAGGGTTAATTTAGGCGCACCACCCCAAACATGTGAGCAATATTCTAAGGATGGGTGGATTTGGATATGTATATAGTAAAACGTTAGTTGCCTGTAAAATAGCTTCTGAAACGAAAGAGATTACCAAGTGTCTTGGATGCTGAGAAGACTATTGATGTGATGTATTTATGCCACAAGATACTGGTTGCAAATGTTTGTCCAAACAGACTGGTCTGATCCTCTCTAGTGATTTATGTATTACTAGGGTAAGGGTAGGAAAGCTGAGAACTCTTTTGCCAGAGACAAAGGCAAGACTTTCTTTGACGTGAACATTGCAGTGATGTCCTCACCCAATTGAAGAATAATATGTAGATCAATGTTTAAGGCAGTAATTATAAATGGCGTTGTAGCTTGGGATGTCAGAGTAATGTGTGGTTTGTCAAATGGTGAGAAAACAAAGCTTTGAGGCACTCCAGCATTGGTGGTGAAGCTCAAAGAGAAGCAGCCATCTACCATGACTTGCAGAGAACGACCAGAGAGAAAGCTGCAGAGGATGACAAAGAGACCAAAGAACGACAATTTGTTAAGCAGGCCACGATGCCACACACGGACGAAATCTTTGCAAATGTCGAGGGCGATAGCATAAGTTCCTCGGAACTTTTCCATGCCACGTGTCCAGTGGTGGGTAATATAAGCTACGAGGTCAGCTGTTGATTTTGAAAGGAGGAATCTGTACTGGTTGTCGCTGATTAATTGGTGGAGCTCTTTTTGATGACGTTCTCCATTATTTTGGACCGGGCTGATGTAAATTTGTAGGTAGTTGGATGGTAGACCTCTATCGTCCTTTTTGCTTTTATGCATTCGGATTAGTTTCAGATATGCAAAATAAATTGTAGAGACGATGCAGTATTGGTGTTAGCTCGGGAGCACAATGTTTGAGAACGATTGGAGAGATGCGATCATTACCAGAAGACGGTTTAGTATCCAAGTTTTTAGTGGTTTTCATATAACTTTTCTGGAAAAACTACAGGAGGTATATGGTGGTTGGATTTCGATTGACAGGAGATGGCTTCCCTTCGTCAACTATGCAGGAGATCGAGGAAAAGACTGATCCCAGGAGGTTATCATTATCAATAGGTGAAGTAATACTAGATAAATGAGGATGAGAGAGGCAGTCGGAAGTTGCTTCCAACGGCCTCAGCAAGGGACCAAAAGTCAGTTTCTGCTGGTGACCATATTAAAATCGGACTCGGAACTTCTGATGACTGATTTGCATACGTTGGATGATTTAATATAGACAGAGTATGAAGCAGGAGTTCCTGATGAAAGCCAGATGTGATAAGCTAAATTTTTTTCTTCGACTACTTTGACACATTTTCGGTTGAACCATGACTTGGATAGCTGTTGAGGATTAAGAGTTAAATTGGGAGTTAGTGCCCTTCATGCCAGTGAGAACAATTTCTGTGAGTCGTTTGCAGAAGGTGTTAGGAGCAGACAAGATGAACCAATAATCAGACCACAGAAAGAAGCAGTAAAATTTGTAGGAGGAGATGTAATTGAGAGATTTAGTCTTCAAACACTTCATAACAAAGAAATCTTTAATTTACAAATAAAAAAACATCAAATGAACTACTTAACTACTATGGATGAGCGACGGTGAATTCTTCAATTAACAACAAGAAAAACACTTAAATCACGCGTACAACTTCCTTTCAATTAAATAAACTAACAGATGTTCTCCTGTATGGACAAGACTCCTGTAAAGTTGGTTTCTTTCTCCTACAGGACCTTTATTCTTTCTTAGTATACAGAAGCTAAAGACTAACACAAACTACTCTCTACATGACAGCAACATGACACGACAAAAAGTGTAGTTTTTGAAAAAAGCTTAGAAAAGACACCCACCGACTTCTGTTCCGGAGTCGGTGGGTGTCTGACACTGTCAAGGTTTTTTTTTCTATCTTAAAATGCGGTTTTTCGTTCCGTAAACAAATCAGCCACTAGACAATTAGTATTGTCTCGTGGCTGATAAATGAAACCACGTGATGGCTTCATTTGTCAGCCCCTAACTTCACTGGATGGTGCTTGTAATTAGTGCTGGTCTTGTGGCAGTCATCTCTACTGCTGGAGATCCCCTCAATCTGCAGACATTAGACGGGGCTAAAAGGGCTCCTCCCTGTAGGAAATAAAAGGCATTAGTGGATTAGTTTATTTTTTACTTATTTATTTTTTACTTAATCGGCAACCTTGCTGGAGAGAGCGAATATGGAACTTCTTTGAAACTACTGCTGACCTCCAGTAGAAGGGTAGTTATTTCTAACTGGGCAATGAAATTCACTGCGGGATTCGAACCCCACACCTTTTCGGGTGAAGAGCGGGTACACTATCCGTTCGATATCAAGTGAGTGTTTGAAGCGTTGGGGGGGGCGGGTTCTTTGACCTGCATTGCACAATATGAAACCGATAAAATGAACAGTGGCGTGAACTTGTTTCTGGTTAAGATAACAACAGATTTTTCTCCGATCAAGTGATTTGTTGTTTTTGTAGGCGTATTATGCGATATCTTCTAATAAATGGCACTCACTTCTCCTGTGTATTGCGGGGAAACAAATTCTCTAATGAAACTGCTACACACTGTTTCACTAACCGTACAAGAAAGGGGAAACTCTGTTGCAGCTTTTCCCTCCCTTATTCTCAACTTAGATTTAGTCTACATCGATTATGTTATATATTCCCGATTTCTCCTTCACATCGGCAGAAGAATATGTGGCTGGCTTTATAGCGAGGCATCCCTAATAAACATCTAGTTGATATGCAGTATTTCAAAGAAGAAAAGGGCTTATTTTGCTATCGAAGTGTCATCACACAGCAATAAAATCAAATGCATAAAAAATAGATTTCAAACATTGTTTTAATACAATGGTTGGAGTAAAACAAGGTTAAGCCTAACTCGGGCGTTATGAAAAAGAATGCAAATATTTAAAAGAAATCGAGTGTCGTGATTTTCCTTAATAAGTGCGAAGGACTTTAGAATTTTTTGGTGTTGTTCCATCCATTACAGACAGTGGAAACACTCTTTGTAGAACTTGAAGAGAGAGAGAGAGAGAGAATTGCTTTTGGCCAAAGTTGGTTCGCTGATAGGCTGATAACTAAACTTTAAGACTTGAGTAGTAATTTCTTAACACGCACACACACGCACGCATGCACGCAAATTAAATCAGTGTAGTACATTAACCAGCAGTTTCTACTGAAAACCTCTAGAGAAAAATCAACTTAGCCATATAATCAAGCACAATTCTTAAAATATAAGTTGAAATTGCCAACACTGGTTGATGTCAACCTATAAAGTTCTATCAGTCATTCAGGTATTGATTTTTAAGAAAGGTTTTTCTTTTGTTCATAAGAAAGTATTTTAAATAATTATAAAACTTCCTCGCTTGGCTAGCAGAAACACGCGAAGAAATCATACTTACCAGAGACGCAATGGAGGGCTAAGCCTAAAGCGACCACCAGTAACAACTTCATTGTGAGATTTTCTAATTTGTTTCCACGGCACTCTTATCAGGTGTGTTCAAACACTCGATTTCGTGGATAGTGAGTGTGTGTGTGGATTTCATACAAGCATTATCAGCTGCGCAGTAAACAACAGATTATCCAATAGCAGAAGTACTGAGTGGTATCTTGTAATTCTGGGTCTGATTAAATTGGCTGATGACCTCAAAAAGATCATGTGAACTGTCATAAACAACGGGGTGGAAACGAAACCAAAACAATAACCAACTGCGGCGTATTATAAATATGCGAAGATGAGTTTGGTTTTGGTTTGCTGTGAAGTTATGACAGTTAAAATCCACGACGAACGGTAATTATTAAAATTTCGAAACGTTTCTGCTTCTTCCCTTTCTTCTAAATAACAAAGAAGGTTTGAATATTCGAAAAAAAGCTTTTCCTTTTGTAGATTTATCTTGTGCCTTAATATTTTCCTGTACGCAGTTATCTTAATTGAAAGTAAATCAAACGCATTATCTTAGCAGGATTGGTGTGAAAGAAGTCATCGTGAGACTCGCAGGTTTCAGAATTTTAGCCCCCGAAGTTTCCTGCGAAGTCACACATTAACAGCTCATAAAACAAACAATGCACTGTAATAAGAATAAATAGAAATAAAAAATCCTGCGCAGTCATCAATCAAGTTGGCATTTAATTCAGATTTCTGTCTGAGGCATCAATGAATTCTATATCGAAATTATGCTCTCTTTCTATTTTTATCGGTATGGGGAAAACACTTAACAAATTTAAGAAATTATACCAAAATTATAAGAAAGAAATTGCAAGACTGCAAATTGCAGCATAGGAATCTGTTTTGGTATAAAAAAATATCGGTATCCCCCCCCACTCCTCAATAAAAATATATGCACCTGCAAGAAATATTTGCGAGTTCTTTACCACCTGGAGATTCTCAAGGTAATTAGAGATCAATCCGACTCCTCTTTCGCAGATTCGCCATCACCGCCCATCTGTGGATACAAATCATCGACGGTGTTGGAGAAACTCACGTGGTCTCTTTGTTTCCTCTTGTATTTCATGAAGTTGACAGAAGACTTGCTCAGGAAACATTTATTCTGCGTTCTTTTATTCTTCTGCCCGTTTGCATGTGGTTCGCCAGCCTCCTTTCAATACGCGTCATAGGACAGGGTTTCCTCCACTCCTCATCAGTGCAGCTGGATGTCAATCCTCTCCATAGCCATCGTGATGGCAGAACACTCTGTTCCCATTGGAAGTCTTAAGTTAATTTGTAACCAATACCTTAAATTTTGGCTTCTTTATTGCTTACTAAAGAGGAAGGAAAATGTAGTGAACATGGATGCTACGTACACACAGAAATGTCTTATTCTCAGAAGAAAGATCTCAAGTCACTTTTCTTTAATATCTTCAACCTCCAGAAAGAAGGTACACACTCTTCTGCTCAAAACATTACCTGAGCTGACTCTACAAAACTAAAATTCCTTTACGAATGCGTGACGCTATTCAGAAGATAGCAATTGGATCACGTGACGACCCCTTGTTCACATCTTCACCCCTGTCTCTCTCTCTCTGCCTTCCTCATTCTGCCACTTTCTTCCAAGACTAAGAAAATGGAAGGCTTCTGATCACCACCCAGCTTCGGGCTCAAGGAAGTAACTTCCTTCCTCCTCTTTAATTCCATCTCTCCCTGTTTTCAGAGCAGCCTTCCTCAAGCTGTCTGCCTTCTCCAAAGACAGCAGCCTTCGACCTTCAGATGTTTGAGAAAGATGCGAACAGATCTCTTTTCTTCTTCTTATCCACTTGTCTATGTGCACGTGCACACGAACACAGAAAGAAAGCACTGAGTTTCATTAAGTTTTGCGACCTTTCGTGTATCAGCTCACACACTCGTATTCTGTGGAGTTGATATAAGCTCCCTCTCCCAACACAACACACTCTTAAGTGATTGAGAGACGATCAAAACTGTTTACTTCCCTCTTTGATTGAGCGAACGTTTTATGTTCTCCAATGGCTCTTATGTTACAGAGCATTGAAAACCTTGCTGAGTGTCGTAAAAAGACACGCGATGGGGGATGGGAACAGTGCCTTTTACAGTAAGTGAAAGCAGCTTAATGCTCATGTGCTTGTTTAAAGAGCACGCGCATAGATTACAAAAGTTTTTTTCAAATTGATAAATGTTTTACTTGAAGTAAATTTCTGTTTTATACAAGGAGTGATTGAGTGTCACGTGTCATGCCTAAAACTTTCGTGAATATAGTTATGCCTTTCTGTATTTACAACACTTCCTTTCTGCTATACATTTAATTTCTCTACTTTTTCGGCATCAACGACATTTTTAAAATAAATAATTTGATTCCGCATGGCAGCACACTTTCCGCATTACAAACCCTCTTCTTATCTTTGCACACGTGTCGCAACATTGTAACAACCACATCACAATAAACTACAATACGAGTGCAGTATTTCAGAAAGAGTGCGTGAAATTGCTCCCAGAGACAGAGGATGAGAAGCTGAGGACAAAGCTCCTCGTCAAAAAGATATTTCGTACTTGAAGTACGAGGGCACGGTGAAAAAAAAAAAAAATCTGCCACTAATCCGTTGCAATGAGGAGTGAAAGAGCCGGAGATAAAAACTGATTGTCCTCTGGAATGTGACGTCTTTGGGCTACCTGTTGGCCACATCTATATCCCAGCATTGTAAATCTCGTAATAAAAATTTGACCCCCCTTAACTTGATAGCAAGCGATTGTATTTAATATTTGGATAAAAAGTTAATTAGTAATTTTTGTTATCTATTATTTGTTTACTCGAGTTTTATTGTACAGCATCACATATTCGAGGATCAGTACCTTCGACAGGATGTAGCATAGAACCAGCCTGCCTCACGGCGCGGCTTAATGAGGGCGCTCGTTTTGCTATATCGCGGTAAGCGCCTTCGCTACGCTAATAGGAATTGTTAGCGTAGCAAGTGAAGAAAGAGGTTTTTCCAATCTTAAACGGATTAAAAATTATTTGTGAACAGCAATGACCCAAGAAAGATTGGTTGGTCTCGCAACTATATCAATAGAGGCGGATATAGCTTATAATTTTGATGGTCGCTAGGTGTCACACTGATATGATCGTCGACTTGTCGAGAGCTCCTGAAAAGATAAGGAGTATTTTGTGTTATCATTGGCAATTTTACTAGATTTTTACGTAGTATTGTTTGCTTTTTGTTTCTTGGAGTGTCTGTGCGATTTTTGTGTGTTTTCTGTGTTATTTTAATTATTATTTTGAAGATAAGATAGCGTACATATGGCACCGATAAAAAAAATGGCAGAGAGGTCTCCCTGTTTGTTTAAGAGTTTTGATGTAAAAGAGTTTATGCAATGTGCTGTCTGTGAGATGTATTCTTTGCAAAAAGCGGTGGGAGTCTGGTTAGATGGTGATAGTGGAGTTAATATGTGCAGAAAGTGTAAGGAGAATGAGAATCTCAAGCGTGTTTCGGGTGGCGAGAGTGATATCGTTAACGATAATCAGAATGAAAAAAATGGCAGTGTGATAGGGAATTGTGAGGTAGTGCCAGATAGGTGTGAGAGCGTCGTTGAAAGTGTAAATGAAGATTGAAATACAGAACGAATGGATGATTTCATTGATAATGAAAATGGTGAGATAAATGCGAGTAGTGAAATCGCAAGATTGAGCGGAGCGATACACAGAGCAAAAAGGCAACTGGAGCGCATGGAAAAATGTGTACTGAACGTACCGACTAATAAACGGCGAAAGTTTAATACGAAAAATAATAGAATGTTCGTAAACGTCAATAAAATGAAGGAGCGAGTGCTGTATGGGGTTTTGCTATTAAGAGGTGTGATAGTTGACAGTTTGACGAAATCGTACCAGCCGGGTGCGAACATAAAGGAGGTCAGCGAATCTATTTGAGTGCAAAAACAGAGGGTGAAAGAGATGATAATTGTGGCAGGAACAAATGATTTGAAAGAAGAGAAAATGGAAATGATAGAGGATGTGACGGAATTACTTGAGGTAGCAAGAGAAGAGTGAGAGAGTTAGGATGGTGAGTATTTTACCGCGATATGACAGTGAAGTGTTTAGAAGGAGGGCCATAATTGCCAATGACTTTATGCGTGGGTTATGCATTGAGAGTGGTGTAGAATTTGTGGATGGGTGGAGTGAGTTCGATGGGCGAAAGGATTTATATAAGATGGATGGGTTACATTTGAATGGAGTTGGTGTACGGAGGCTTGAAAAATGTTGATGAATGATGTGGAAGTGGATGTACAGAATCAGGGTAACTAGAACTATTAAGGGGAGGCGAGTAGATATGCAGACATCAGGGAGGCAGTTGAGTGTACGAATGAGTATAATATCCCCAAACGAGTATGAAGGACAACAAATCAGAATGGGATAATTAATATAAGACATCAAAGTAGGGATGGGACTAATGGATTTCTGCAATTAATGTACACTAATGCCAGGAGTATTAGGAACAAGAAGGAAGCCTTTTTGACCTTGGTTGGCACTTCCAGGCCACAGGATGTTGGTATTAGTGAAACATGACTGACAGAAGATGATAAAGCTAGTAAGATTGAATGTGATGGGTATAGCGTGTTCAGGAGTGACAGGGAGAATAAAAAGGGGGGAGGAGTGTTACTGATGATAGCTGATGAGTTGCAGCAAGGAGTATAGAAGTTGAACTGCAGGATAGAGAAAAGAGCACATTTGAGGCTGTTTGGTGTGAGATAGAATCTATCAGAATAAAATATATAATTGGGTGCTGCTATAAACCAGGTGATGGAATAGATGGTGGGGATAGTATGCATAGACAAATAGAAGAAATGAGTGGAAGGAGGGTAATTATTATGGGTGATTTCAATTATGGTAACATTGACTGGAAAGGGGAGAGGGCACATAGGAGAAAGGAATTGGATTTTATGTGGTTATTAAGGGACAACTATCTGCGACAGCATGTAGTGGAAAATACCAGGGGCAGAGAGTGCGTGACCTAGTAATTGCAACTGAGAATGTGGCTGGAACGAACATGACCATGTTGCCACCAATTGGTGAGAGTGACCATAAGGTCGTGACTTTGGAGGTGGCTAAAGGAGTGGAATTTACAATTAAAACAGGGTACATGTGGAATTACCAGGCTGGTAAGTATGACAAGCTTAGGAGTGTGCTTGGCTCAGTGCCATGGCATGTAAAACTGCAAGCGCTGGATGTTGATAGTGCATGGGAGGTGGTTAAGAAATGTTTGCAGGAGGCAATGGTTGACTGTATACCAAGAGTCCGAATAATAAATCAAGTAGGGGTTAAATGGATGAATAACACTATTAAGCTCGAGCTGCAAAAAAAGAAACAATTGTGGAGGGAATTTATGGAGAAAGGTGACCAGCAGGCGCAGGAACAGTATAAAGCTCAGGCCAGGATGATAGCAAGGGTGGTAAGAAAAGCAAAGGCGGATTACGAAAGAAAATTGGCCATGCAGGCTAAAGAGAATCCCAAACATTTTTTTCAATATGTTGCAAGTAAAAGGAAAAATGCTCATGGCAGAATGATTTTAAAAAATGCTGAGGGTAGGGAAGTAACCGAATCAGTCGGTATAGTGGAATTACTGAGCGAGCACTTTGCAAGATTATATCATCCAGGTGGTGACATTGCAGGAATGGAAGAACCAATAGCTTATATTGGAATTATTATATAATGGAATTATTGGAATTATTATTATTATTATATTGGAATTGTGATGAATGAAGTAGTGGTAACTAGTCTATTACTGAACCTCAATGTCAATATATCTGTGGGATTGGATGGTATACCAGCTGGTGTCATACGTGAAGCAGCTGAAGAATTGTCAATACCCTTGACCATATTGTTTAATTGAGCCTCGGGTCTGGGTCAATCCCAAGTGAGTGGAAAGAGCGGAAAATAGTTCCGCTGCATAAAGGTGGTTCTAAGGCTGCTGTTTAAAAATTACTGCCCAATCAGCATAACAGGAATCATTATCAAGGTCTTGGAGAAAATAGTCAAGAGGAAAATACAAGATTGGATAGAAGAAAATGGGATACTGTATCGGGGACAGCATGGTTTTGTGAAGGGTAAGTCATGCCTTAGTAACTTGCTCACGTATTATAACACAGTGACGGCTGAACTGGATAAGGGTAATGGGCTTACAGTGATTCTACTGGACTTTGCTAAGGCCTTTGACAGGATACCATGAGGAATTCTAATCAGTAAATTGCAGCATATGGGGATGGATATAGGGTTGGTGAGATGCATAGGAGGGTGGTTGACGGAGAGATATCAGAGAGTGGTTTATTCATTAGTAGAGTCCACAAAACGGCCTGTGACTAGTGGTGTGCCACAAGGATCTGTTCTTGGACCACTGCTGTTTAATTGGTTCATTAATGATGTAGGAAAGGATCTGAGAGGAACGGTTCATTTGTTTGTGGATGATGCAAAGTTGGGTAGGGCAATAGTGAATGCAGATGATGTCAAAATTTTGTAAGATGATTTGGATAGATTGGAGGTCTGGGCTAAGGAGAATGGATGTCAATTTAATGTGGCAAAACGTAAGGTTATACATTTTGGGGTGAAAAGATTAACAGCAGTTTACTACATTGGTGGAACTGTACTCCAGGAAATTGATGAGGCACGAGATTTAGGAGTGTTGGTGGATAAGAAGTTGAAATTTAGGGGGAACATTGCATTCATCACTTGGTTGCTGAAGAATACGTTGACAAGCAGGTTATTGTTCCTCTGTATCGAGCCTTGATAAGACCCCATCTCGACTACTCTGCCAAGATTTGGGTTCCAGGGTTTCTTCTTGATGGGGAGGAGATTGAGAGGATCCAGAGGTGAATGACAAGATGATAGCAGGTCTGTGGAATGAACCTTATGAGAACAGGTTGAGGATTTGTGGGTTGCAAAAATTGGTTGATAGGCGGAGGAGGAAAGATATGATTGAGACATTCAAATTACTGAAGGGTTTCTATAAAATTAATTCAGAAGATTTTTTTGAGAACAGGGCTGGTTTTGGGTAGGACTAGGGGACATCCATGGAAACTGGGCAAAAGTGTGGTTAGTAAGGGTGTTAGAGCTGGGTTCTTTACGTTTAGAGTGGTGAATGAGTGGAATGGGCTGCCAGAGTCTGTGGTGGATGCTGTGACAGTGAATGATTTTAAGGCAAGGTATCTATCATACCTTGCCTTAAACTCATGAATATGAATGTCGAATATTTGTGATATATGTGATTTGGGACCTCCCTCGATGAGTCTAAGGACTCCCTGCAGTTTCCCGTAATAATAATAATAATAATAATTTAAATTTAGAAGAGCTTATAAACAGTTTTATTGTGCGATATCCCCGTAGAGCAAACATTTAATTAACATTATTATTATATAATCGTCTTGCATTAATGTTTCTCTTGTAATAAAAACAAAATAGCAATTGGAGATTTTTTTATGTTTTTGTCTTATAATCCATCAGGGATGATATTTAATTGTTTGCTTGAGGGCGAGATCTAATCTGGCAACGGCCCTGTCGAGGTTTATTATTACTCTCATTATTATTACATTTTTATTATCATATAAAAAAATTCTGTATAATTTAAAATAGGTCTGTGTGTTTGTGAATTTTTTTTCCTTCGCCGATGATAAATATCAGATCTGTCAAACATCAGAACACTTCCAACACAGTAATTAAACCAATAAATCATAACTAAGCAGTGTTATCCTCAGATAAGCTTAATAAAAAGCTTCGAGGTTATATCGGTTAAGCTTAATATACCTATGTTATTTATATATTAGTTACTCTTTATAAAAAAAAATCTGTATAATCTTTAATGTTAACATTATAACACTACGTACTGTGGAATATATTTGGTAAATACATAATATATAAGCAATATCTAATCATGTTTAGCACAAGATACACATACCTTATGCTTTACATTCTTGTATGCAGATATGTATATCATGTAAATAGTAGGAAAATAAATATGATTATCGTTTTTTAAAAAATAGGAATGTGAAAAAACTAAATTAATCCATGCAGCATTATTATTGTTTTTGTTATTATTATTTACTCATATCATATTACCATATTGTAATATTATCACTCGGGTTTTTCTTCCCTTAAACTCAAGAAAATGGGCCATAGAACCCACACTATTTCAGACATTAAAAAAATAAAAGATTGTGTTAGGGTTTAGGCACCATGGCATCACTTATTGAGCAGTCTCTTCACTGCGGGCTGCTTAAATTAGTGCTAGCCTTCGACCATCAATCTCTGATTAGGTACCAGTGGAGATTGAGCTGCCCACTCAGCCTCTAAAAGTTTGATAAAGCTAAAACGGCTTCGCCTACTCCCTATGCGGGAATAAAAGGCGTTTGCTGATTTCTTTTTTTTTTAAATATAATCATATCTAGCGAAATTCGAAATTCGAAATCATATCTAATATTCAATAAGGATTTTGTAAAAATAAAGGAACCAGTATGTTATTGGATGATGTCTCTAACATAACTCATCCCTGGACAAAAACATTTGGTATTGGTAGTTGGTTTTGATTTCTGGGAAGTTTTTGACGCCAAAGAGCACACAGTTCTTGAACAAAAAAACTCGAAGCGGTAGCCATATGAGGAAAATTGCACAACTTGCCCTAAGACTTCCTGAAAAACAGAACCAACATTACAAAAATAAATCGTACCTACAGAAGAGAACTGAGATTAATTGTGACATTACGCAATAGGTTATTCTATCGCATGTCTTTTCAATATTTTTGTAAAGATTCATAAACCCTACAGCTACACAGTCACATCTACCACCATGCAAATGACAAAATACTCATATCCATACAGAAAGATCCATCAACAGGCTTAGAACGTTTACAAATAGACTTCAAGATAATCTTCAATTGGCTCATGCGGAATTCTATCTTAGTAAATAGCAACAAATCTCAACTCATCATATTTAGAACCCTCAGATGACTACAAATCTCTCACGGGTATTACTGAAATTTCATTCTTCACATTGCCCAAAGAAAACAAAAACCTGTCCTTGTTCAACAATCCAGGAAGTTTGAAGCGTCAGATACTTTAGGCGTGCACTTTAAATAAAATATGCGATGGGACACACGTATGAATTCTATACACAATAAACTGCGAATATTGCTCTTTAAAATGCATCACTAACATGACTTTACCTTCAAATACCAGAAAAATGATCCATAAATCCCTGGGTGAAGCCATACCGAGCTTGTTATGGCTGCACCGCAATACTTAAGGTAAAAGCTAAACGCATTACAAAACAGGCTGATGGCACACAAGCTGTTCTTCAGTGGCTAAATAGCCCTTCTCTTTTTGTCTAATCATCAAAGTTGCCAACAAACTACTTCTGACAAACAAATCTTATAAACGCATTAAACATTGTGTTATGTAACGTTTAATGTTTAATATCATGCATTCATAATGTATACATACATACATACATACATCTTCAAGGCCCACTCTTCCTAATTGGGTGGTGGGGGCAAAAGCTGCAAGAGGAACTTCCAATGGTCACGATCCTCTGCCACCAAGCTCAGGTGTTCTAGTGGGATTCCCAAACGTGTCCACCCAAGGTTTTGGATATAATCTATCCAGCGAGTCCTTGGCCTTCCACTTGGCCTCCCACCCTCTGACTTGGCAAAGAGGGCCTGCTGAGGGAGCCTCTCTT
This sequence comes from Typopeltis vanoorti, assembly GCF_054136105.1. Taxonomy (NCBI): domain Eukaryota; kingdom Metazoa; phylum Arthropoda; class Arachnida; order Uropygi; family Thelyphonidae; genus Typopeltis; species Typopeltis vanoorti. The sequence goes on from NC_143559.1 coordinate 136,073,999, forward strand.
GTGGCATTCTGACCAGGTGCCCGTACCAGCGTAACTGTGATCTCTCAACACGGAGAAGCAGCGGTTGAGTATTGAGGGTTTCCCGAATTGCAGAGCGTCTGACTCTTTCGAGTTTTGTCAGCCCCGCAACCCCTCGAATGAACCTCATTTCAGCCACTTGGATTCGTGTCCGCATTCTTTCGGTCATTACCCAACTCTCATGACCATAGGTGAGGATGGGGACATAGACTGTATTGAAGACAGCCAGCTTTGCCTTCTGGCTTAACTCTCACTTCAATACTACCGAACGGCCAAGCTCCCGCAATATTGAGCTTGCTAAGCCAATTCGAGTATCTAGCTCTACGTTCCATTTTCCATCATTCGTGAATATGGACCCAAGGTATTTAAACTTCTCCACCTGCCTCATTGGGACTCCACTTACATTTAGAGTGCACTGAGATGGTTGTCTTGAGACCACAAACGTTTCAGTTTTGGCCACACTGATCTTCATTCCGGCGTCTGCACAAACAGCTACAAACCTATCCAGGGTCCGCTGGAGGTCATCTGTGGAAGAGCTAAGCAGAACTAGGTCATCTGCAAAAAGCAGACGTCCAATGCTACATTTTCCATTTCTGACGCACTCACTGCCTCGGCTGTGCCTATTGATCCAGTCCATAAATATTATGAAAAGGAGGGGTAACAGAACACACCCTTGGGGAGGCCAACGGAGACTGTGAAAGATTCAGGCTTTGTGCTGTTTACCCTGACACAAATCTCTGGGCATTCATACAGGAACTTGATGGCAGCTAATAGTTGACCATCCACTCTATACTCCTCTACTACTTGACAAAACTTATCCCGAGGAACCCGGCCATATGCCTTCTCCAAGTCCACAAAACATGTGTAGACATTCTTGGCATATTCCCAAGATTTCTCAAAGACTTGCCTTAAAGTGAAGATTTGGTCAGTTGTGCTTCTACCAGGACGAAAGCCACATTGTTCTTCCTGGAACTTTGACTCAACTATGCTCCTGCACCGTCTTTCCAAGCACTTAGCATACACTTTCCCAGGCAAACTGAGCAGAGAGATGCCACGATAGTTACTGCAATCCTTCTGATCTCCCTTCTTAAAGACTGGTATTATTATGCCTGTCTGCCATTGCTTTGGTGCTCGCCCAGATATCCAAGCAGTCTGACACACTCGAGTCAACCAGAGAACACCGTCTAGATTTAAGGCTTTCAGCATTTCGGGCCGAATTTCATCATCCCCAGCAGCCTTGCCCGATTTTAGCGATTTTATTGCTAAATGCACCTCTTGGATGTCCACAACTGCTGGGCCACCCGGGTTAAGAAGGCTGTCAAAGTATTCCCTCCATCTGTGAAGGATATCCTTCTCGGATGTTAAAAGTGCACCATCAGAGGCCTTAAATGCCCTTGCTGTGCACGATTTCCTCCCTCGAAGGCGGCGGATGGTCTGCCAGAATACCTCGTTCGCATTTGCATAGGATGAGTCTAATCTTTCTCCAAAGGATTCCCAAGCCTTCTGCTTTGCTGTCTTTACTGCCTTAGCAGCAGCTTTTCGTGCCTCAGCATACCGCAAACGCATCTCAGGTGACCTGACTCTAAGCCATGTTAGGTAGGACTACTTTTTGGCCTGGACAGTTTTTTGGACTTCTTGGTTCCACCAAGGTGTCCTTTTCTCACTGCCCGTTGCCACGCCGTGTCGCTTTCTGCCACACCATGAGAGTGCAGAGGCAATGACAGCTGTTCTGAACAGCTTCCATTCCTCCTCAACATCTGCAGTATGCGTGGGAATCTCTTTGAACCTGGAGGAAATGTCATCTGCAAAATTCTTCCTCACAGCCTCATTTTCTAATGCCTCTCATTTCACGCGGTGTAGCTGCTTAGGCCTACCAGCGTTGATGGTAGCATTTGGTTTCTGAAGCCGTAGAGTGCACACAACAAGGTGGTGGTCAGTTGACAATTCTGCCCCTCTTCTCACACGAATGTCCAACACTGAGGAAAATAGGTCTGCTGAGACTATAAAGAAGTCAGAGACCTTTGTTCTAGTGTATCCCTGTACCAGGTATACTTATGGACTTCTCGGTGCTGGAAGAAGATATTCATTATGGACAAGCTGTTAGTACAGCAGAAGTCCAATAATTTCAACCCATTCGCGTTAAGATCAGGGGCACCGTTCCTCCCAACCACACCCCTCCATGTCTGGTCATCTGTTCCAACATGTGCATTGAAGTCGCCCATTAGCAGGACTGATTCCATGTCTGCCACCCTGTCAAAAGCAGCATCCACTTCCTCTAGGAAGGCAGAGCATTCTGACTCCAGATTAGGTGCATAGGCTTGCACCACAGCCAAATCATGGTTTTTCATCTGAAGCCTTAACACACATACCCGTTCCCCCAATGGGATCCACTGAGCAACACAGTCTGACAGCTCAGGGCTTGTGAGTATCGCCACACCCGCCTGAGCAGACATTGTCGGGCTCACACCAGAGTAGTAGAGCTTCCACCCCTTATCCAGGTCGACAGTTCCAGAGCCTCTCCTCCTGGTTGAAGAAAGCCAGACTAAGTCTAGCCGGTAGCCCTTGGCTTCCTCAACCAGTTCCAACTCCTTTCCTGTCAGAGAGAAGATGTTCCAGTTGCCTAAAGCCATAATCTGGTGCCGTTGTCGTTGCCATTTCCGTCCTTTTGCAGAACCATTTCTTTGCGCTGCCCCTAAACACCTCCCCAAACGGGTAGCGGGCACATTGATGAAGATTCCTCTAGCAGAGTGCTGAGGAGTGGTGTCTAAGGGAGACTGTAACATTTTTCGAACTGGTCCCTCTGCCTAAAACCCGAACGCGTCCCTTGGTAACCCGCGCGACGGACGATGCGGTATGAACATTTTTTGATGGCCTGATCATGTTACAGTGTTTGATAATGTCCTGTTAGCACAAGACGAAATGACATAGAAAAATAGGAAAGATTCCCCTCGAGTACTCTAATAGCATTCGGGGGAAGGAGCAAGAAGAGAAGAAAGAAGGAATCAAGGGAGGAAGAGGAGGGACCAGTCTACAGATAATATAACAGATGTATATTACATGAAGTAAGGCATGGTCCAACTTCAGGTGCCTCGGGTTTGCCCGTATTCACTAAAGTGAGCCCCTGAGCCATTCAAAATGTGCACTTAATTATTATTAATACTTTTAAAACAATTATATACTTAAACGTACCAGAATACACATTTAGTAACATGTATATTGTACATGTTGTAAATGTTATGTATGAATAATAAAGCTTGACTGATGATTGATTGAAAAAAAGCTATTGTTATTGGTTGGATTAGTAGGAGGAAGAAGAGGAAGAGAAGAATTTTCAAATCGGAGGGAACAAAAGAGAAAATGAAATTCATTTTTCTTTATTCTTGTTTTTATTTATTGTACGACGATACAGAGGCATTTATTCGCATCATCATCAACCACATTTATTAAGTCCATTATCTTCACAATGCGGCGATTTAAAGCGGCGTCTTTAAAATAATCTTTTATACCACATTACGAACAGGTCTCCATTTTGAACTAAAATATCCCGAGGCCCTGCTTAAGAAAAGACAGAAAATGATCATTCTTACGTATTCTGATCAACATATTTCTTATTCATCTATCAAGTATTAAGAAATTCAAGTGGATTTTCTACATGCTTAAACAAAATGTTTATGAAAGTACACACACACACCAACCTAATTTGCTGGAAATGTTAATGTTTACTTTTCTAAATTTATTGGCTATTCATTTCTGATTCGTATTTAAGTAATACTTTCTTGGAAGGGGCCATTCTTTTGGAAAAAGTCGGTTTTATGTTCCCATAACCTTTCCTGGACAGCGAATGCTCCCTGATATGAAATGTATCATATTAAAAGTGCCAATCACATACTGGGCAAATTGTGATCGTGAATGCATGTACTTACAGGTGAAATACAGGATCTGGAAATTTTCATTCCCTGCAAACTTTCTCTGCTCCAAGCCAATAATCCTTCTCCCACCTCAGCCACAGCTACTTGTTTTTATTACAGAGGCACCCTCAGTGATTGCCGGCTGTTCATTTCCTGTTGGTCTTTGATTGTAGCGCGCAGCCATTTGGCAAATTGTAGCACATCTGTAGAATTTATACAATTCTACTGTTACCTTGTCTCTCTCTGTCGTGTATTGCTGAACTGTTTAGGGATGCAGACGTTGACAGTATGCGTTCTCTTCGTGACGTCACCCAGCACACCAAGGGTGTTCACCTAAGCAGAGGAACGGTTCCCAAAATAGTCTTACAAATCTGCTTCCCACTGTCATTCTGATCACCCAAGTGAAAACCTTTGTCCATTATCTCTCTCTCTCTCTCTCTTTCTCTCTCTCTCTCTCTCTCTCTCTCTCTCTCTCTCTCTCTCTCAAACAAACACATACACACGCATGCATGAACTTAGTACACAATTTCAACAGCAACAACAGATGTTGGTTAGTTTGATGATGCTTCTTTTCTAAGGAAGGGAAAACAAAAACACGAACATAAGATTCGTGAAGGAACTTAAATTCAATATCAAACAACTTTAAAGAGCACAGACTTCTGAGAAGTGCTATGGATAATAAGACTAAGTGATAAACGTACCATTCGATCATAGACATGAATGCAAAACACCCAAAGGAAAATCACACTAAGAATCCGTCAAACAGAACACTTGAAGAGGAAACACCGGCTGACCCACGGAAAGAGAAAAGCCCAACGTTTGACCTTATCATAAAACTCAATGACAACATCAAATTTAGTAATAGAAAATATGTTAAAGGAATGATATTTTTCCTCTGCTAATTACACGTAAAGTAACAACAACAACAACAACAACAGCAATAATAAACAACTGTAAAATCAACAGTTACAAAATTTATTTCCGTTAAAGGGGTTTTAAAATGAACACAAATTTAACACTCAACCTTGAGCGCCCTTTATAGATGGCTACGAGTAACAGCTACCGTGACGGGTTTGGAAAACTAAAAGGAATATCGTTTTAAGAAATATGTTGTTATATGAATTCGAGTGTTAACTTCATAATTAAGTGCAATCGCTAACGTTGGCCTGAATCTGAGGAAGTTTGCATTATACGAATCATACCGAATGTCAGTTACAGCCAAGTAACTCGGTTGTTTCTCTTTTTCAAACCTACTTTTTATATATGATTGTAGAAGCTTTCTCTTACATGGTCTGTGCGTGTGTTCTGTAGGAGGTTTTTCTATATTTTTCCAGAATAAAAATCCAGCTTTCATTCAGGAAACTCTTCACCTTATATCGGAAACTAAATGTCGTAGAAAAGGGGCAATAGCATAGGGTAAGCTATTTTCTTTTCTTTTCTTGGAGTAATCAGCTTATGGTTTATTCAAATATTTCATCCTCATTCACAGCCTACACCGAAGCCTGTAACATGCGTAGGTCTATCATCAACAGGACTAAATCTGAATTTGAAAAAAATAAACAGAGAATCCTCTCTAAAAAGAACCGGCGATAACATTCTTTCTGGTGCCTGTCCAAAATCTTACTATTGAAGTATCACACGAAGGAAAAGCTATTTTCTTGGTATCGTTCTTCCCATCCACTTCTAGAGGAATTGACCAAGACGAATCACCTCCTTTAACTGTTCATTACATTGCATGCCTCTTTCACATTCCATTAGCAAGTGTTTAAGAACTTCTGGAGTTAGTAATCCCAAGTATTTAAACATTGTGCACCTAAGTAAGTGTCAAATCATTTTAACTGAAGCTCTACAGGACAGGGTAATATCAGTAAAATTACTGTTTAGCTCTTTGTAGGGTCAAGAAAAAAAATTCCTTCAAGCTCACTTAACGAACTGAAGAGGAATTTGTCTTCCTATTCTTTCGAGAATTTACTTAGGAATAGAAGACCTGCATTAGCACCATTCCATGATATTATTCTTTCATATGTGATTCTTATCCATGAAAGGCTATAAAACTATAGTGCATGAATAGAATCGGAGCGATCGGATTTGCCTCCGCAGTGGAACTTTGAATCAATCTCAGAGCGGGAATTCTAATGGTTATCATCGATATCCTTCTGAGTGCACCCCAGGAAGTTCACACCTTTTATATGAGATGTTTCGTACAAAGAGAAATAAGGGAAATAACGCGATGTGTAAATTAAGGTTTGAATTTATTCGAGGATTTTTATACAATATCTTTCTTTTATTTTTCAAGTTTGAGCGAAACTAATTCACTTGGTGAACTCACCTTTCTCGCAGAGTTCCAGCGATGATCCTCTCCTTTTTCTGTACAGCAGCCAAGCATGGCCGTGTTCCGCATCGTTGGGAATGCCAGCCAGAGAATAAATATAAAATCCTTCGTTTGTTTCATCGTATTCGAACCTACAACGAAATGTACGGTTTCGTGAAATATTTGATGACGCAGACGTAAAGACTATCGGACATTTTTGAAAACAAATATATGACGATAATGCCGAAAGATGGAGAAAAAGAATAGAATACTATCTGTTTATTGCTGAAAAGGCACGTTTAGTTTCGTCTTACTAGATGACTTTATCCGATGCATAATAAAAAATAAAATAAAATAAAATAAAACTTCCATGATTTAATAGTAAGAAAGGTGTACTCGAGAAATGTTTGAATTCATCTCTGATTTTTTTACTTATATTTTCATGGACCTAATTGAGCATAAATTAAAGAAATAAGTTGAATATCTTCAACTTTTATATCCAGCTTGATGTCTCTTTCCTTCACCAACTGATCTTTTTATATCAAACCATCTTCCTTTAGCTCTTTGAAGTGAAATTTCTTATTTATCACTTAAATAGAGACTGCTTACTGCTTTGAATAATGTCTCATGTGTTCCATAAAACTTTACGGCTTTCAAAGGCTTTCCTTCTATGCTTTTTTAGAAATCTACAAAACTTAAGAACAGACCCTCGTTGTATTCTCATGGGTTTTAAGCTAGTGGTCTTGGAGTGAAAGCCTCATCCTGTCAACGTTTGCATTCATTTGTGCTTGTTGTTTCCTCATCTCCTTCTCGAGAATGATTGCATAAATCACACGTGGGAAAGGACACCGAATGTTTTGAAAATATCTCTAATTTTATGTTCAGCGTAATTTCCCTTTTTATACATGGGTAGTATGATAGATCTACTCCAATTATCTTGAATTCGAAACCTCTGATCTGGACTTCGGAGCTCATAAAGATACCATTATTATTTCTTCAACTCTTCTCGCCCACACTTTAGACTTCCTTGGAAAATCTGTGATACCTCAATTAAATGAGAAGAGATCTTTACTGCACCAAAGTTAACGAAAATCAAATCATCGGCTGAAAAACGAGTCAACCATAGACACGACGGTATGCATTTACATTAGTTGGAACTTTTCCGTGTAAAAACATAATGTGCATCACATCGAATGTCTCTGTGCCTGACATGTTGGACGAACGACGGCTAGACGTGTCGTAAGGTCATATCTTAGTTTGTAGTGCGTTTTGTAGTGTACGTAGCATTTCGGAAGCAAAGCGGCTATGCTCCAAGTAACAGCACATCCGTTTAATGCCATAGAACAGGATGATATATCCCATGACTAATGAAGATCATCCTGACCTCCTTAGTCGTATGATATGTTAATCCGGAATTGAGTTTTGTCTTTCCTTCCACATATTACCGTGTTCAGATATATCGATCTGCTATTGAACTATCGTCCTGTTTCTCAGACAGAGCACATGCGCATGGACATTAGCATGAAATGGTTTAGGAGGATGAAATTTCTTGAAGTGTGACACAGCGAAATGAAAGCTACTTTTGTGTCATATTGTTGAAGAACAAAACAAGGCTGCCCCCTTTCTCGTCGCTTTATGCAAATCCTTTCTGTGTCGAGTACACATTTTCTTCAAACAAATCCTAGTCTATCATAAAAAGCTTTAAACTTGGTGGCTTATGCTGACGATGTTACTATTAGAGTCGTCCAAGAGGAGGATAACAATAATATCAAGCAGTTTCAGGAACCAAACTAAACGGACATAAAACTACAGGACTATGGCGACACACTGGTCGCAATGTCTGCGGTTTGGACTGCAAAGAGAAAAAATACTTTGGAATTCACCTATGAAACACATCTGTTTATGTAAATAAGACATAGAATATACTATTTTAAAGTTTTATGATAAGTCAGAAAAGTGGACTGCAGGGCGTATTGCTGAATCCCAGAAGTGGGAGAGCAATAATTATCATTCAAATAGCTGCCAATGTTCTTTTCCACACATTAAAGGTTCTCGCCTAAACTTATCGAGTAATTTATCAAAAAAATACACTCGCTGATCTTCCGTTTCATATGGAACCTAACAAACTGGCTTTCTTACGCCAAGGTAAGTCGCAAGGTAACTTAAGAAAGACGCCAAAACTTGTTCCACTGACTACAGGATAATAATATTTTTGTACTCGTTTCATCCGCAGCAACAAGAAAAACAAGAGTAAAATCACAAAGTTTATCTTCACCTCTGATACTGGAGACCTTTTCCTCATTATTTTAAAATTTATTGGCACATGAGACAACAACTCATGTGCCAACAAATCGATCAGGTCTCTACAAAGACGATCTCTCTTCGAATATGGGAGAACTTAAAATCTGCAATGCACAATAATGCAGACGGCATCCCATTGAGGAGAGGCTTTTAAAATCCATCTTCAAAAATGCCAGGGAAAGAAACAGCATCAACAAGAGACAGATCTTTCTTGCATGGAGCTGGCAAGGAGAAAGACACTTGGGTTACATTCTTTCTCCAAGAACCCATTTGGTACTTTCCATAATTCTGCAGCTTGCAATTTTTGAATCATGCCGAAAGGATATTGTGAAATCTGCCCTTCAGGGACTACTTGAGAGTATAACTAAAGACGGACGCATCCCACTCATAGAGCTAAATCCGGTACTTCTCCATAAAAAAATCAAAATAAATAATCATCTTCAAAAAATCGCTTATATCCTACCATTCTACTAGATTCTATACCTTTCATAGTAGAGCCACCGAACCTTCTGCCGAAATTCAGTGGAGAATGTGGTAAAATACGCTTCACGCTCCTTAATTGTTACACAAATTCAAACCACTGACTGTTTGCACACTGACCTAGGTAAATTGAAGATCACTGCCAAATAAACTGGTCTACAAACATAATAGTACAAAACTTTTACTACACGAAGCAGTAACTCCAGGCTAAAGGCGAGAAACTGTATACTCCAAGAGGATCATCATAGTAGGAAGTAGAATCCGCTTGACCTTTCTCACGAACATTGCACTCAAAAAATCAACTACTGACTGAACAGGGAAGCAATAACACCATCCACGTCATGAAATAAGATAATCATCTACAAAGTTTGGTTCTCAAGCAAAAAACAAAAATAAATTAATTTTCTATCTGTATTCCCTGATGTATGGTTTAATAGAACCAGTTTCCCGAGAATTGATCTCCCTTTTTATCAGCCTTATGTAATAATTTGACCATGAAATATGCACATGAAGCGCTCTTTATATATTCATAACGAGGGCCAATTAATTTCCAATGATCTCTGTATTTATGATTGCTATTTTAATAAATAATAGAGAACAAGATTCATTACACAGTAGGGTATTGTCATAAGTTTTAAAAGAGGTATACCGAGAGTAGACATATCGATACAAAATTAATAACGGAAAAACTCACGTACAAGGATTATTTAATAGTATAATTTTCGCCTGTGTGTCACAGGCATCTTCAGTACATTAAGTTCAAATTAAACACTAATTGACAATTCCAAAAAGCGCCACCTAAGTAGCTGGTGTAAGATAACTAAAAAGGTCAATAACTTTCCTAAAAAAAAAAAAAAAAAAAAAATCAATGCAATAAAAAGTTAGGAAAGATTAGCTGATTTGTAAAGTACTATCTCCCATAAAGGCGATAGACGTAAGCCGTCGGATCTGTTTAAGTTAGGAGAATGAAGTAGAGTTTCACATTATTAAAATTATTTAGATATAAAGAGCCAATAGGCTTCATTTCGGCGATATAAACATTATTAAAATTAAGGGGATATTAAATCCCACATAGTTTTAAAACCGAATAAGAAACTCAAAGATTGGAATCAGAGAGTTTCATGCCGAATATAGTAAACTATAAACTGGAGAATATAAGATTGGAATATAAACTCTTGACTTGGATTAGTGGATGGTTGACTGACAGATATGAAAAAGTGATATATACAGTGGGTGTGAATCTGCCAGATTTAAAGTGACCAGTGATGTACCCCCAGAGTTCAGTCCTTGGGGTATTGTTGTTCAATCTATACATTAATGATATTAGAGAGGATCTAACAGGAGATGTTCAAGAGTTTCATATGTTTCTTTATAAAGGCGTTCCATGAGAAACTGACTTTTGTGAAGAACTCTTGTCTTTCTCCAGTGAACTCTGTGTCTAGTGAAGATGGCATGCTCTGCAAGTCCAGACTTTTCAGGTTTAAAATGTTCAATATAAGATTGGTGTTCTTCTAGCCGAATTTGATGTGAGAATTAAAAAAAATCAGCTAACTCCTTTTTGTTCCCGCATAGGGAGTAAGCAAGGCCGTTTTAGCCGAATCCAGCGTTTGGAGACTGAGTGCGCAGTTCAATCTTCACTGGTAGCCAATCAGAGATAGCTGGCCCAAGGCTGTGAGTAATTAATTAGTGATTAGTGAATAAGACTGCTAACAAGTGGCGCCATCTTGTGGTCCCTAAACCTAACATCATCAAATTCCTGTCATGTACCCTCAAGGGGTGTACAGGATATGACAGTACTACATGAAAAAATAACCTAACACAATATTTTTAATGATTGAGACTTTAAAACTTATGAAAGTGTTATACACAATTTCAGTAGATGGAAATTTTCATTTTATGGAGGGAAAGAACGCGAGGACATCCATGGAAATTGAGAATGACTGCTGTAAAGAAGAGGGTTAGGGCTAGATTTGTTTCCTCATAGAGTGGTGCATGATGATTGATTGCTGTTGGATGTTGTGTGTAAATAGTGTGAATGAATTCAAGAACAGGTGTGATAACTGGTGCGAATGGTTTGGCTTCCCTTAATGAGTTTCTAACTTCTTGAGGTCTCTCTTAAAAAAAATATATAATAATAAAGGAAAATTCATGCTTTCAAAAATCCTGAAATATATGAGAGCTTATAGGATCCAGGGAATAAAATAATTATTTTTAAACTCAATCCAAACCAGCTTGGACGGACTGAAATTTTCACCCCACACTCAAGTGTCACAATCTTTGCCGCTACAGTACAATCGTATTGACTTCTAGTATAATTTTCCATTCGTCGTACCTAAATTTGGGATCCAACTTTGCTCCAGTCTTCATTAATTGCAGAAAGGACATATTTACCGCAACACTCGGTGCGAGGCTTAGGGTAGAATCCATCTTGTCCCCAGTTCTAACGATGTATTCTACGCGAGCATTCGGTCCAAATTTGTTCTGCAGATCTGCAATGGTTTGTTCACCTGCAATCAGACATTTTTGATGAAAAAGACTTAATTACGAAAATAAAAGAACTGAATAATCAGATATTTACCTTAAACCACATTAAAAGGGCTTTTAAATTGTCTTTCAGTAAACTTGCAATATAAAAATATACAAGAAAAATGAGAAGAAGTATTAGTCGTAATAATTATCTCCTACAGCTCACGTGTTTTGTTCTGGAAAATGAAACAGTCGACCTTCTCCAAATCCAGAAAACTGGACGTCTTGAGAATAGGCAGAACGAAATGTAGCCAAAGGAGTGCCAAAAGAGCCATCCGGTTGCTGAAGGGATAAAAGATATCTGACTGCCGGGGCCCACTTGAATTTTAAACTGATATCAGGTAATGACATCAGTAGCTGAAAAAGGGAATGCAAATCCATTTAACATTAGAATCAGATATTTTATTGAAATATCACTTAGATTAACACATCATCAGATTATTCGATAAATTAGTTTCCAAAGAAGGAAAAGTGTTCCAATCAGAGTTAAAATTCCATCTTATAATAAGCACATGCTCGGTGTAGGAAGACTGCCCTCTCCGCATTCTTATAGTGTGTATACTTGAAAGAATTCAGAAGTATTTCTTATTTCAGTACTGAATGTTGTACTACAGCAGAGAATACTTATGTATATTCTTAGTTTTTTGCAACTGAATTAGAAATTTTATTTAATGCAGTGGCTTCCGTATAAGCATGCGACCGCCAATGCCGACCTCTTCAAATCCCTACGCATTGTTCGTTGAGATATGAGTCGGGAACAGCGTTCATTAAATGCTTCGATCAATTGCCGCACAGAGGAGGTTCTGTTTGTCCGTAGAAGCCTTCTCAGATGACGGTGATTATCGTTCCTAATAGACTGTTTTAAGACCACAGTTATGCCTCTCAGACAAGGAATGTGGGTTATTTTTCCACTGATTAAAAACTCCGGATATTTCAGCTATTGAGAAAGCAGTCAGTTCAGCTGTTTTTAAAATCGTGGCACCAGCCAAACGGGCATACACAATAAGCCCTTTATCGAACTCAGAAAGATCGTTTGTTTTTTTATTGTTATCAACACTGTTGACGATTACTGACTAGCAGCATTCTTAAATAGCTTCGTATAGCAAGTACTGAAACACGTGATCAAGTAATTTGTATATACGTTACGTAAGTAACGTTCCCGTACATCTACATAAAGATTTCTAATTCAGTGGCAGGTATGCTTAGAATGTGTAGCAAGGCCGTGGAAGAAAGGAAAATCCGCATACCACTGGTGACTTGTGACTAGAACTCCTGTCTCGTTCTCCACCTACACTGAGGCGCGCAACATACGACTATCAGCAAATCCCGATCTTAGAAAGGCTAAATAGCAAACATTTCACCTTTTGTCCAAACGACCATTGTTCTTTCTTGTCCCTTATCGTGCAAAGACCACTTGACGAAACTTCTCACAGGTGATTCCTCTCTGTCTCTCTTTCTCTCTCTCTCTCTCTCTCTCTCTCTCTCTCTCACACACACACACACACACTCACATCCAGAGGGTTCCATTCTTTCTGCACTTTAATATAGAAAGAGCATGTGAAGCAAAGAGTGTCTGATGCAAAGCGCATGTGAACTGAACAATTAACCAACGGTACTCTGGAGCGATAAATCACGGTTCCCCTGTTTCCAATCTGATGGCCGGGTGTGGGTGTGGAGGAGCCTGGTGAACGCTTGTTACCACAGTGTGTTGTACCCATAGTAAAGTTTGGTGGTGGAAGAGCAATGGTGTAGAGTGCATTCAGCTGGTTTGTAGTAGGAACTACTGGCAGTTGTACGTAATTCCATGAAGGCAGCTCAGTACCTTCATACTGCCACCTCAAGCATGGCCTAGCAACCTATATCCGGCCTGGTCTCAAGGATATAATCCAAAATGTTTCTGATACAGAATACTCCATAGGTATTAAAGTTCAAAATACCACCATATACAATGTCTATAAACCTCCATCGCAATCCTGGCCTGATCAGATGGACTGACCTCCTCCTCACCCTGCTATTTATGTTGGTGACTTCAATTCCCATCACAAAATGTGGGGCTATTCCTCTAACAACCGGGATGGTAATAATCTAGCTAACTGGATGGATACATATAACCTTTATTTGAATTATGATGCCAACCAAGACGGCACACTTTACTCAGCCAGATGGAACAGAACCTACCCCAGATCTGTGCATAGTCAGTAAAGACTCCGAAGACCACCCTCTACCATCAACCAGAACCATCTTTAACAGATTCCCTAATAGTCAACATCGTTCTACATTAATAGAGATAGGAACATCAATCCTAGTCATCAGCGGAACACAAATCGTTTGATGGAATCTCCGCAGGTCAAACTGGACTGCATTTCAGAAACAAATCGAGCAAATCATTCGAGAAATTCCACCAACTCCTAATTGCTATCCTAGATTTGTTAAACTACTCAAATCTGCAACAAAAGCCTCTATCCCTGGAGGCTACAGAAAACAATATATCTCATGTTGGAGTAGAGAAAGTGAGGAACTCCTAACCAAATATGGATAATCTGAAGATCCAAGTATTGCTAAGGAGCTCATATCAACCGTGGATACAAACAGAAAGGAAAGATGGATCTCAACCATCAATGAACTCGATTTCGTCACATCTAGTCGGAGAAGTTGGTCACTTCTGAGAAAATTTGGTGGAGCAGAGCCAACAACGCACAAAACAACAGAGATAACTCCTGATTAAATGGCTAACCATGTATTGAAAATCTTCAAGATTGATCCCAGCTCTACCAGGAAATTTACTGCTCAAGCTTCCACCAGACAAATCCTGAGGATGGAACCCGAGTTTCCTGAACTTGTACACCCAGTATATCGGAAAGAGGTACAAATAGCTTTAAAACTTACCAAGAATGGCACGTTGCAGGAGTATATGGTATGCTCCCTGAGTTCCTAAAACATCTTGGTCAAGATGGCCAAACATGGCTGGCTGCCCTTTTCTCAGAAATATTCATGACTGGTAAACTGCCAAAGCTGTGGCGGGAAGCCAAAATAATTGCCGTGCCCAAACCAGGGAAAGATCCAAATGATGTGAAAAACCTGCCACCTATCTCCTTGGTCGTAGGTTTTTGCACCACCTTTAAGCTATTTGAAAGAATTCTCCTTAAAAGAATTTCACCACTCATCGAAAAAGCACTCCCGACTGAACAAGCTGGCTTCAGGCCAGGAAGAAGTTGCTGTGACCTGGTCCTGGCCCTGACAACTCAAATTGAAGCAGGCTTCCAGAAGAAACTTAAATGTGGAGCCACTTTCATTGACCTAACATCTGCTTATGACACTGTGTGCATCAGAGGCATCCTCCTAAAACTAGGAAATATTATAAAGTGTAAAAAAACTTTACAACTTTAAAACTTTGATTCTATTCTCTCCAATAGAAAGATCCGGGTCCATATTGGTGGAAAAAAGAGCAGGCCCAGATTCCTTCACAACGGTCTTCCTTAGGGCTCTGTGTTATCCCCTATATTTTTTAACATGTATGTGTATGATCTACCTCATACCAGATCAAGCTAGTATATATGCCGATGACCTAGCGATTTTACGTCAATCCGCCTCCTTTACCAACCTACAATCACCCTTGAATACAGACCTGAACACCCTGGAAGAGTACTTTAAGCAGTGGTACTTGAAGCCAAATCCAACGAAAACAGTGTCCTCAGCATTCCGCCTGTACAATTCAGAGGCGAATCGACAACTCAAAACTTTTCTTTCTGTGGAAAAATGGTAGAATACGCGCCTCACCTAAAATACCTTGGGGTGAGCTTAAACAGAAGCCTAACCTATACAAGGCACACCATCAACCTCTCCAATAAAATTAAAACTGGAAATAATATCATTTGAAGGCTTGCTGAAACAACCTTGTGTTGTGGTGCAGCAGTCCCAAGGCCGTCTGCACCAGCCCTCGCATTCTCTGCAGCAGAATATTGTTCCCCTGTCTGGGAAAGAAGTACACACACTAACATTATAGACACCAAGCTGAACTCTACCATGCGCACAATTAGTGGGACAGTGAGAAGCACTCCTCTCTCCTGGCGGCCTGTTCTATCTAATATTTCTCCACCACACATACGGAGAAGACAAGCCTCGATTAAGGAATTTAATAAAGCAGTGAGCAACCGAAACCTGACCCTACACCATACTCTCATAAACCCACCTAGTCTATGCCTCAAATCTAGAAAGCCTCTCTGGTCCATGGACGAACTCTCTTCAGCTGCGCTGCCATCAATATCTGACATATGGAGAGAACACTGGTCCAACAATCTACCAACAAACGGCTTCCTGATAGAAGATCCCTGTGCTCCACAGCCTGATTTTGATCTTCCTAGAAAGATTTTGTCATCAATAAACCGGATCAGAACTAGTCAGGGCAGATGTGGCTACCTTCTACATAAATGGGAGCTGTCAGATCACCATTATTGTGATTATTCTCCCGTGGCTCAGACGATTACTCATATTTTGTACGACTGCCCAAGGCGCCAATTTCACGGTGTTGCCTACAGGACATCCATGATGGATGATGCCTTAAATTGGCTTTCCAGCCTGCACCTTGACCTGCAGTTGATGTGTCAGTGGTTATGGAGGAAATAGAAGATCATGGTCCTGTCTTACCACGAAGACGTTATTCTCGTAGTCACTCTCATAGTCCTCGTCATGGTATCAACAGAACTCCTCCTCATGTTAGAAGATGATTTAATGTGAAATGGACCCCCCCCCCCAATGGATCACGTTTTCTCACACAAGACACAACTGCTCTAATTAAACCTAGGATACAGCTACATTTATGTTGTGAAGTGTTGTGAGAGCATGCATTCCTATCACACCTGTTACAGTAGGACAATAATTGTCCCTGGCCTGATTATGACAAGTTAATTTTGCTTTATTTAAATAAAAAAGAAAGGAAAGACTTAGAAAGCGGTTGTGCCTTTTATGTAGTGAAATTTTATATGTTAAGATTTTCATCATTCGTTGCTGGAAATTGTGATTGTATTCTTCACTTACCAGTTTCGTGTAGCCATAAGCATAAATAAATAAATAAGTACCTTCATATTCTGGATAATGAGATGCTGCTTATACTATGGAATTTTTATGGAGCGCACCCTTGTATCAAAACACGACAATGCCCCATGCTACAAAGCTGCAGCTGTTATGGAATGGTATGAAGAGATGGGTGTTAAACGATTGCCCTGGACTGCGCAGAGTCCTGACCTCAACTCCATCGAATACTGTGAGGCGATTTGGAGCGGCGGTTGTGGTCCAGAGCCGTACTTCCTCGATTTGTCGCTGAACTCAGTGCCTTTGATGGAGTAATGTAGACAAATTCCACTTGATGTCTGCCACACATTGATGGAAAGCCTTCCTCAAAGGGTGAAAGAGGTGATCAAAGTCAAAGGTGGATATACCCAATATGAGGTTTCGCTTGCTGGTATCAATTGTAAATTTCTAAGTTTCCAGTAGTTCATCAAGATTAAAATCAGAAAACCTGAAATTATTTAATTAATACGACAGATTGGCTTGCTGATATCAAGATTAACTCTCGTCGAATAAACCTTCATTCTCGTCAATTATCTTGCGCAATCAACTGCACTGTTATGCAGCATTAATTAACACGTGCAGATTTCTGATGTTAATATGCACATGCGATATGGATCGAAGACATTTCTCTTCTATTGAAATATTTTTCTGTGATTTTTTGAAGAAGAATTCGATTTTGTGCATGAAAATTAAGTGGCATCGCCATCATGTTTCATCCAACGCATCTTTGCTATTGAATCACTTGAGAGGCTCTTTTCTGAGTCCTTTTTAGAAGGAAAAGGAAAACGGGATATCTTCTAGTAGTTCCTTTGGAATTGTGATCGTTCTCTTTGTACTCCCTTACCTTGTAATGTAACGGAAATGTTCTTAAAAATCTTCTTTTACAACAGATTCACTGGGAAGGAATAAACACTAAATTTTATTGACTGACTATAATTAATTCAGGCTTAAATAAAAATTAACACTCAAGTCACAAAATACGTGTAGGATAGAAGAAAGGAATGGAAGACTTTCTGAAATTTTAACCATCCGGTCGTGTACTTACCTGCACTGCCAGAGCCGTGGTGTACACGTTGCCGAAGCTCCCATCGGAGAGCTGCAGACTCTTAATGTAAGGGAGGGCATTGCGGATCACTTCTCGAAAACTGTGGTTGCCTGAGATATTCGCTTCTCTATCGGCAATGCAAGCCAACGCCATTAATGCCATGATTTTCATGTCTAAAAGAAGAAAGAAAGAAAGAAAGAAAAACAGTTAGAGAAAGAATCATGTCAAAAAAGCACTTTATTTGCTTTGAATTTCAAATGTTTCTTTCTTTGTTTATTTATTTTTTTTTCATAAAGAATATTCTGCATAGTTACAGGAACCTTCAACGAAGAATCATCTGAGACATCAATTCAAACCACGACTAAAACAAACAAACAAACAAAAATATCAAAGGTGCAGAGAACGAAAGTGAAGAAAGCAGAGAGACACAGAGAGAGAAGCAGTGTATATGAGGTAAGTGAATAGCAAGAATCTTTATATTGCACAAACTCATATTCCGTCTTTCAAAATAATGCAAAACATAAAACGCGACTCAAAATAAGCAACAAAACGAACTTGAACTGAGCCACGCTGTAACTAGGAAGTACACTGCAGTACTTGAACAGCGAACATCGCTGTTCGTTTTTCAAGTCTTATGTGGCGCTTGTGTGATTTCGATTTCAACAACATGCTTTGGTCATTAGTTTGGTCACTAGAAGGGCGAGCTCCATATATGCTGTGTTCTTTTTAATAACTAAAGACGATAACAGCATCGCAAATATATCATACTCCATTCCGACTGCTTCGTTTTCTGGATTGCAACATCACCTCAACGCATGAGAATGAATTGACTTCATTGCTCTTCACAGATGCAATGAAACAGTGTTGTGTGATGTCTGCGTACAGAAATAAAGAAATCTTTGGATTGTCTGCATCGCACAAGCCATAAAGTAGTAACATGAAAATTCTAATTTGCACAAACGAGTGCTAAGATTCGGTTCGCATCTAAATTCTCTTAATTCTTTAACAACGAGATGATTTTAGATTTGGGAAGCTCTTCGATTCTTCTAATTTTTCTTTTCATTGGTCAACTGCCTTAACACAAAGAGTCAAGTCTGAGGAATTAATTTTCTTCAATAAAAAGTTATTCGTCTTTATCTATTCAAACTAGACCACTCTTGAACCACTCGTGCATTTATATCTGCTCGTTGTTCACGTTCAGATTCCAGACTGTAATTGGCAACATTGGCGCACCCAGGGAGGGAGCAAAGGGGCCCTGGCCCCTCCAAAAGAAAAAGAGGAAAAAAAAAACTAGAAAAATTTCCGAAGACCTTTTCCTAATTAAAATATTTCTTTTTTTTTTTTTTTAATTTATGTTGTGTCGTGTCTTCTATTTCTATGCTACTTATGAATTAGCGGTGTTGTGTCCTGAATAAGCATTAAAAAGGTTTATATTAAAATATTCAGGTCACACCATTAATTCTACTCAGGCAGAGAACATGGAACGTTGGCAATAAAAAAATAAGTTGCTTGTTAATACGAGTCAACATAAAGTTTAAGGAATTGTATAAAATTGTATAAAGTGTTTAAATATAATCTGTATTAAGTGTGGGCCTGATAATAGAAATCCATGTAAGCTGGCTAAATCTATTTGAAAAAACCAGCCTTTTGCACTGAAATAGTAAAGCCTGTGAGTCAGGGTTCAAGTGTCACTTTTACCATCCTATATTATGAAAGTATTAGAAAGGGAAGCCTAAGCGTCTTCCAAGAATAGGATGCAGACACATGTGTGAGAAAATAATAGAGGGAGCTAATGAGAATGACGTGGACACACGTGACCAAGTTGGCGCGTATCGCAAATATCGAGATTTAACGAGAGGAGAGAATGAAACAAAAAGGCCTTGCATGAAGATTCGAGATCCTTTTTCTTCTTGGATTCCTGATCTCTCGGAGTGGTCCTGCTCGTCGTAGGAGGGAAGTCCCTGGCCAGTCGCGGAAGGCACTTAGTTCGTCCGTCGTAGCGTTCGTATTGTGCCAAGCTATGTCCGTATTCTAGGATAGCTGTGATGTTGTCGTACGATGGAGGGACTAAATTGAGCCGTCTATTCACGGCGACGTTACCATGCCAACTCCCACGTTCCCCTCGGAGATTCAACTCGCACAGATCTACGGAAGATGTCCTCCAAAGCGACTACATTTGAAGGCCTTGATGATTAGACAAGGCAGGAACAAGTTTTAGGAATTCAAGGACAGAAATGGTAATGTAGACTTTTGAAATGCTGATTCCAGTTGTAAGAAGAGAGTGAATTTCCTGTGTGAACGTTTAAATTGGACTGAACTTAAAGAACTGTAAGAGTAGCCTACAACTAGATACATGCCCGAGACAGTGTTAAGAATTGTTTGCCCAAGAGGCCGAATAGATACAAGATTATGTTAAACTAAAAGTGTAATTGTGCTGATGTGTTCACTGATAGCCACGTGTATCCGAATGGTTTAATGATAATCTATGAATTGTATTTTATGATTGTATTTAAGGTTATTAAGATTTAGTATGTGTGATAAGTACAAGTTAATTAGAGCTTTTGATCTGAGTTGAGTGCAACCATATTATCCTGTTTTGAAATGTATTATAGTGTATCACCTTAAAGCTAATTAATTGTTTCATTCATGTACTTGCCTGATCTGCCTATATTATATGAATTCAAAACTACCGCTCATAAAAATAACAACGAACCAAGCGGGATAAACCCATAAATACTAATGCAATAAGTAAGCCGCGACTGTAAGAAAGAAAAGGACAAGCGGGGGGAGAGATAAATTTATGCTTGATCAAATAATCATAAGCTCTCTAAAGGGGTCACCCTGAACAAGAATCCTTTCTACCTAAGTATTAGCTGGCGCAGCATAAAAATAAATGTGTTAATACTTATAGGGTGAACCATCATAGATTGTTTGTTTCGGACATAGAGAGGCCAATAGGACTGCAAAGCACTGAAGGAGAGAATATTTGATTGTAGAGTTTAAATTATAAGTGATATGTAAGGTGTAGTGTTAGACGAGTTTTGAATTTTAGAAAGATAGAACACAGGAATAGTTAAGAAAGGGTAGATAAAAGGTAAATAACTAATTAATTAAAGAAATAGCAAACAAAGATAAGAAAGGTCACAACATAAATGACGCAACCAGTAGGATAAAAGAAAGATATAAAACAATAGAAGTTAGTCTAAACGATTAGAATATAAACGTATTATAACAAATAAGTAGAGATATAAATAATATAAAACATCATAACAGCGGTCCCATAAGGTGGGAATACCCTGTAGCGCTCGGGAATCCTGGTCGCTGTGAACGCAAGGCGAACGAAGTAGTGCCCGGGCGCTACTTCTTTTGCACGAGCCGGGCCAGAGGAGATCACGGGTACCATGTATTGGCGATCACTGCAGATGCTCAGTCTAGCTCGTATGCAATGCGTAGTGTGTATTCTCAAATCGTCTACTCAACTCTCCCCCCCCCAAGATTAAATCTTGAGTGCTCGGCCCCCCCCTCCAAGATTAAATCCTGAGTGCGCCACTGATGGGCATGGTCAATGTGAAGGTCACAAGTTCACAGTAAATCCTGAACAGTTGCTAAGGCAAGTCCGACTCTGCAAACGCTGTGTCCTTTCTTATGCCGAATATTCTTTCATTATCTACCTTCATTGGACGCAATAGCTCTTCTTTCATTTGTATTTATGTTGTTTGTTTAGACGGTTGCTTAGTAAACGAGTTATTCGAATAAAATGGTGCGGAATCATTCCATACGAGATCACACGGCCCTATGTTAATAAGAGTCTGTTACTTTAATGCTGAAGGAGGTAAGGGAAATGACGACATTACCTCTTGGACAGAAAAGCTTGCATACAACCACAGAAGCATCAACTGGAATGCTGAACTAATCAGACACGCGACCTACGAAGCGTCTGTGTATTCGCACCATCGATTAGTTGATTTTGAAGTTTCCTCGACCAGAGAGTATGCTGTTGGTGTCATTGATTATTGATAGGCTTAAAACTTTTGACTTACGCATGTCAAAATTTTAAGGAACTTTAGCACTGCAATTGCTTCCAACGACACAAAGGGAACGCGCTTCTACTCCAGCCAATAAAAAAACTGCCCTGAAGGTTCTTCGGAGTTGTTTCTTTATCGACTCGCTATTTCATGTTAATCCGTTTAAATACGTTTGTCTGGTTCGAAAGTCAGATACGAGCATTTTTTCGTAAAGGATCAGAGCATCTGAAGTGAAATAGGCTTTGTTATTTACCCCAAGAGGAGGCGATCACTCGCAGGAAATACAACTCGCAGTTCTCCTGTTACTCGTATTGGTATGTCACCTGATGATCAGACGATAAATGGCTCAGCGGATGTTCGATATCACCAAATTAATTAAAGATGTCGGTCCCTGGTTATGGTCGGAGTAGGGGTTTTTCTCCAAATATGCTTCATTAACTCTCTTTAAAAATAAATTGCCAATGCATTTAATAGGAAACTTAGTTAGAAAGGAAAATAATCACGAAATAGTTCCGGAACGCCATATCTTCTGATTTTGTCTTCAAAAGAAAGATCTATAATAATAAGTAGGAACGAAGAAGAAGAAGAAAGAAAGAAAGAAAAGTGTGGTATGTTATCATTTGAAGAATATTTTGGGGTTTCGAGACTAAATAGTGAACACTGAGTTGATAGAACCATGAAACTTATAATCAACCATTTGGATTGTCTTAAAAAGCGAGGTAATGATAAAAGAACTCTGTCACCTTCATAACCAATGAATTCATGAATTCGTTGATTAATGAATTCATAACTAAGCAACTATGCATCCAATCTCTGAACCTATCTTTCACTTATATATCAAAAGCCCAAGTTTATATTTTCCTCCAGTCATACCCGACAAGTGAAATTTCTCACGAGTATCATTAGAACCTACAAACGTCATTAATGAACCACTTGGTGAAATACGAACCTGTTTTGGTAGGATGATTCTCGGAGTTCACCGCTTCCAGAAGACGATCCGTTTGATTGGGAGATGGATTTCCACCTCCAATGCAAAGAGACAGAACTATCATAGGGGCGGTGAAGATGTTGATGTCACTCAAGGAAGAAGTCTGCAGTCTGTCCACCAAGTCGAAGCCATGGAAATTACGCGGATCTTGGCATGTAGCTAACAGGACCCGTATGTAGTAAGACAGCCGGACAGAGGTTAAGGTCTCTGTTAGTCTTCTGTAAAGGCACAACATATAACAAAACGCTTTCGAAAGACAAAAATATTTAAAAATTTCAAAAATATTTCATTCGTCATTACAAGTAAAAGAGACATGGAATGTTTCACACATAAAAAAAAAATAATGCGTACAGTGGAAGAGAAGTGACAAAAGATATTGTTAATAAAAACATTCGGCGAATGATGAGATTTAATACGTGAATTTCATAGTGAGGCCTTTCAAGAGAAGAAGACACATCTGTTACTTGGGAAGCTATCAGTAATGTTGGTATCCCATCATCTACAACTCCAGACAATGCTTCAAAAAACGACGGTCATGAGGATGTACAGAACGCTTTTCTTTCTATCTCTAAGAAGTAGTAACATAGCATAATAATGATAACAAGCGATGTAACACACTAATGTAATACACATACCTGCCACCGAATAAGAAACCTTTATGCATATATTGGTAAACGTCACCTACTCAGTGTCGTTTACTTGGTCACTTACTTCACCACTTGTTCTACGTAGCTTTTTAAGAATGTTGCTGATCACAATGGGAAAACCAAAGGATCTTTCGATTTTGAAAACAGCAGAGCTGACTGGTTTCTCAAAAGGTGAAATATCCCAGGTGTTTAAGCAAAGGAAATATAACACAAATTTCTCGTCTAAGAGGCGAAACTGTGGAACGAGATCGTCATCATGTGGGGAAAATTGCACGGACAAAGAGAACTTATGTGTGCTGCAGAGGTTCTGTTCCCGACCCATATCCCGGAGCTATGCTGAAGGAATTGAAGAGGATTGGTATTAGCAGCTACTAAAGAAGGTCGAACGTGATATTAAGTAAACGTTTTTAATTCATTGGCCAGTATGGGATAATATAATATAATACAGAGAGAGAGAGAGAGAGAGAGAGTCAGGAAAACTAACTTGTAATTGTTAGGAATGGTGAGAATATGAGTAAGAGCGACAATGTTATGTAACTATGCAAATGATGGGAATGGCCATTATTACGAAGTGATTACGAGGAGACAACGACTGCGACTTTATGTTCGTCCTGTTCGGACCCATCAAACGTGTGCAAAGATTTCTAAATGTAATAAGACATTAGAGAAGAATACAGATCTGCAAGTTGTCACGTTGTGTTAGGCAGACTGCAGACAAGAATACGTAAAAGAAAATGCAGGTAGATTATTATGTCTGTACAAGAATGCTACGAATATCACAAAAACAGAGGAGGGGCAGAGTTTGTTGCCTTCGTTAATATATTGGAACCTCTTGTTGTAGGCATTAGTGACACTTCGCTGTCAGGAGCAGAAATACTAACTGGTGTCGAGTGCAAATAGCACAATATTTTAGAAGGATAGAGAGGATAGGAAAGGAGGGGAGGGTGCTGTAGATGATATCGGATGACTTGAATCCAGTTTGAGTTGAGACCTTTGATTGTAGCACTGCTGCTACTAACAGTATATCATGTGGCAGTGAGTTTGAAGCGCCATCTGGTGCGAGGTGGAATCTATGAAGATCAATTACATAGTTGGGTGTCGAAATAGACCTGGTGGATCGGTTGCTAGTGATGAATTTCATCACCAAATAGAAAAAATGTGCACGAAAAGAGTAATCATAATGAGAGACTTTAATTATAATTAAAATCTCCCATTATGATAATTATCCAAATATTGATTGGGTAGCAATAGAATCTCATGAGTAGAATAAAAATGCATTTATTGAGCTTTTGCGGGCAACTTCCTCAAGCAACATGTGGCAGAAGGAACTCGAGAGCAAAGAGTATTAGATTTGATTATAGTGTCAGAGGGCGTTTAATTAAAGGCGTACCTATTCTGCCTCCGTTTGGTGAAAGTGATCATGCGGTACTCACTTGAGAAGTGACAAGGTTTATGAATTTTCGATTCATAAAAGGTTACATGCTGAACTACAAAGCAGGAAATTATGACCAACTGAGGAGTATGCTGAGTTCAGTGAAATGGAATCGGTTGCTGGATGGAAAGAATATCGCAGTTCATGGGAAACATTTAAAATTTTACTTAAATGATGCAATATCAGAATGTGTCCTGACAGTTCGAAGAATAAATAAGGTAGGAGTCAAATGGAGATTCATAAGAAATGGATGATGTGGAAGGAATGCAATTTGCATATGGATGATGTTCGCTATGAAAATTATAAGCGACAGGCTAGAATAGTGACTACTGTTGTACGGAAAGCAAAGTCTGATTGAAGAAACTGGCTCTGCGTGCTAAAATGAACTCACAGGAATTCCATCGATATGCTGCAAGTAAAAGAAAGAAAGAATATGAAAGAATAACACGTCTGAATGCAGAAGATAGTGTGAGGGTCACGGATTCAGAAGAGATTGTATTATAACTAATGAGTGCCCATTTTGTTAAAAGCTATCAACCTGGTGTACGCGTCATTGAGCTCACTGCTACCTTCTCACTGAATGAAGAAACTCAGGTGTATGTAGAGGAGGCATTAGAGCTCTTGAACAAACTGAATACGAAAATATGCAATAGGAACTGAAAGGATATCAGCACGATGCTAAACGAGTGTTCAGCTGAACTGGATATTCGATTTACCAGCATGTGTAATTTGAGTCACACAACAGAGATGATTCTGCACAAATGGAAAGAATATATAGTAATGCCATTGCATGAGGGTGGTGAAAAGACCAATGACCCAATTATTGATCAATCCGTATCTCAGGAATGGTGGTGAAAATTTCGGAAAAATTGGTTAGGGCCCGCATTCAGAAATCGAATCCGTACTTTGCAATGATCAACATGGGTTTACTTAGGGAAGGTCATGTTTTAGCAACTTGCTCACATTCTATAACAACGTTACCATTTAACTAGAAAAGGGGAACGGATACACCCTGATAATTTTGGATTTTGCTAAGATTTTGACAGAGTATAGCATGGAAGACGTGCATAAATTGGAGAAAATTGATTTGAATTATAAAATATTAGCGTGGATAAGAGGATGGTTGACTGAGAAATACCAAAAAGTGGTATATGGGGGGGTCTGCACGATTTAAGGTAATATGCAGATTCACATCACCCGTATATCTCTTTCTGATATCTGCGACAAATAGCTGTATGACGCCTGTCATATCTACCCAATATCATTAATATACAGACTGAATAACAGTGAACCAAGGACTGGTCATTGTGATGTACAATCTGTACATTAATAATATCGGGAAGGATTTGATAGGCGTCATACAACTATTTATTGATGATGCAAAGATGGGTAGAGTATTCAGGAATGCTATTTATATGCAATTACTTGCAGAATGATTTGAACAGGCTAGAATTGTGGGCGCGGGAAAATGGATGTCAGTTCAATATCAGTGAAGGAAATGTTATGCACTTGTTGTGATTAGATATCCAATATCGTGTTATATTGGTGGGATTATACTAGAAAAACTGATCAGGCTAGGGATCTTCAAGAGTTGGTAGTAGGAAGTTGATATTCAGGAGCCATGTAGCAAATATTGCAAACACAACTCAAAAGATAATTGCAATGAATGGTGAAACGAGCTTTCACATGTAAAGATAAGGATGCCATTTTGCCTCTTTACAAGGCCTTAATAAGACCCCAATTAGACTATTTTGCGCAGGTCTGGTCTCTGTTGTGATTCTGATATACTGGAGAGAGTGCAAAGGCGAGTGTTAAAAATGATATCAGGATTGTGGAATACCCGATTATGAAGACAGATTGAGAATTTGTAAGCTGCAGATAGTAACAAACAGGAGAAAGAGGGGTGATATGATTGAGACTTATAAACTTCTGAAAGGGTCATACAGGATTTCAATTGATGAAATTTTAATTTTCAATTTATGGAGGGTGGGGAAAGGACAAGAGGGCATCCTCGTTAGCTGAGAACGAATGCCTCGAAAAAGGGATGAGGGCTAGATTTTTCTCTGAGGGTGGTGCGTGATTGTAATGAATTGCCATTGGACGTTGTGAGTGCAAGCAGTGTGAGAAAGATCGGTTAACGTCAAGAATATGTGTGATAGCTGGAGTTTAGTATGTGGCCTCCCTCGATGAGTCCCTGACTTACTGGAGGTGTATCTTAATAATAATAGTAATAATAATAATTAGCTAAAAATAACCAGGAGACTAGAAATTTGTTTACATTTCTTTGTTGTGTTTTCTGTTCCTACTGGTGAATTATCCCTCCAAGAATTTCGATTTTTATTTTGGTTTTCCTAATATACCGTTTATTCCTTAAAAGAAAATAAAAAAAAATCAGCCACTTCCTTTCTTGTTTCAGCTAATTTCGTTACTGAAATTTAGTATTTCGCACGAACACTTTATTTACTGTTGCAAATATTAATAAAATAAAAAAATAAATAAAACTACATCATTAACAGATTTGTAGATGAACACGATTAAGTGCAACTCTGAAAACTTAAAAGCATTTCACGAGCATGCATGTAAGTTTGAACTTGCTCACGAGGTGTCAGCATAGTAGCACTGTTAGCGGTTGAAACTCGTTGTGTTTTATGCGTTTCTCAATTCAGAACTAAGATCATCATTTCGCGACGACTTCTCAGAAACAGTGTTTAATTTGAAAATCCCTTCTAGGACCAGGACGCTCGTAGAATCTCTCATCTGGACATTAGCCAAATGTGATGTCATTTTTTTTCGAAATAAGTCAGATTACCTTTTTGACATCTGCAGAGTCGCAAGCGGCGTCTTCAGACGACTTACATCGCTTAAGAAAATTTAAGAGTCACTTGTTGAGTTAAAGTGTTCCTCATTGTTTTTTGTTTTTCGTAAAAGAGCGAATCAGCGGTATCGTTACATAATGCATGGGGGTGGGGGGGAAGAAATGGCTCAAATTATCGCTCAAAACAAATTCACGTTATCGAAATCTTTGGTTTCCTTCTAATTCCTATGTTGCATAATAGCAAGTGGCACAGAGGATTACAAGTTACTTGACTTGCATACGCAACATACTTCAAGGGAAAAATGAAATAACAAAATATATAAAAAAAAGAAATATTGATGTGTCTGGAATCTCTGAGTGCTCAGAGTGCCAGTTTTGAGTATTTAATCAACACTTATTCATTTAGAAATTTTGTAATTTATTAAGCAATTGATAAATTATTGTGAAGAAAGGGGCGTAAAAGGCATATCGAAGAGAAAGAATAATAATAAATGTCCGATAGTTAAATGAGAAAACACTCTTTGACTGTGAAACTTCAAAAATTAGATTACGGAAACACAGACTTCTGAACGAGAGTGGCTGGGAAGTGATGTACTCTATTCTGCGTCTCAAATATTCTCCTTTTATCAATGCTACCCTCGTCATTGAAGGGTCTCATTAGACTCAAAAAAAAAAAAAAAAAGAATGAAACTCGCACCTTAGCTAAAGTTTGGAGACGTCTTTTAAGTAGCGAAATATTGAAGCAACTTGAGAAAATAGATGCTTACCGAAGTTTGTATTTTCTCAAGCTTAATCTCTCTCACTTTTGAAGTTTCAAAAGAAACAGTGCTTTACCGCCCGATTTCAAAAAAAAGAAGAAAAAAGGAAGATCAAATCGTAATGAATATTTATTACCCTTGGTTTTAATAATTACTCATATTAATTTCAACGCTATAAGAGTAACAAAAGAATTACTTTGCCAACGCTACTGCAACTTCGATTTCAGCAATCCTTCGCACCAATTCAAAGATGCTAGCCTTAAAGAGTTGGTCTTTGTTTCCGAGATAGAGTGCAACGATGGCTCTTGGGGTCTCTTTCCCCCAGTTTACAACCCGTTGGTTGATCACCCACCTGGCCGCTCTGATACGACTTTTTTCTAACTGACTCATATTCAAGTAGTTTCCTATAGAAATAAATGCAAACTAAACAAAACACATGACAGCTTTGCCGTATTTCAAAGTAAAGTAAACTATGAAGTACAATATACTGGAATAAGCACAGGGATAGTTTTATTATAATTCTGAAAAACATGAATTGCACACAGCCGAATAGCGCATCGCCCTGCTTTGGCTGGAAATATAATTATACACCTCTTGGCATACATCCCATAAATCAGTGATAGTATGAATTCGGGTATTTTGGACCATTCCTCCTTCAAAATAGCCACCAGTTGAATTGGATGAATCTATCTTTTTGCCGGATCGTTCTCCAGCTGAATTTCAGCACCGTCTGCAGTATAACATGGTACACTCTCATGTTGAAAGAGATCTGGTGTATAAAATTGCCACATTCAGTTCAAGAAGTACTCCCTTATACAAAAGGGTTGCATATCCATTGGGGTTTATGTTTTCAGATGCCACAGCTAAAAGTTCCAGTCTGCACCAGATGGAGGAGCCAGAAAAATCACCCACCTGCGAAAACAAATCAAATTTCCCCTTTCCAAAGATGATAAAGGGTTCGACGAAACATCTGCCACATTCATACTCACCGATCCAAGTATAATTGGGTATAGTATAATTTGAAATCCCAAATCACGGACTCACAACGTTCTACAGAATTGTTTCGTCGGTAGTACAAATCACACCAATGTGATTTGCACCATTCATTACTATAGTAGATGTTTCGCTTTAATTTGTGTTTGTTCTGCTACCGACTGCAGTTTGCCTCAGTCGATCTTCGGTAATTTTGCAAATACCACAAACTTCCAGAGTTTTCCGAGTGCCATTGCTGCTTCAAAAATGAACAGAAAAATTTCTGGGAGGGGCATGCATTTGTTGAAAAGCAGTATAAGCAGTATTTAACATTCTAAATATATGATCTAATAACAACCACAAGATTTCGGCTCTTGTTACGTCAGTTGACTTTCTCCTTCGTCCCACCCCAAATGTCAGATTTCATTCATTTGCATTAAGAAACAATATTTCACCTACACCCATAATTCTTGCTTTCATGCTGAGATATCCATATTTGTCTTTCAAGAAGAGGGACACGTTTCGTTGTTGGGAAAGATATCCGGAGGGAGACGGCTCCAAAGGCGAAAAGTAGATGGAAAAGAAGACAAAAAGAAGGTCATTAGGTCAGAAGCAACAGTAAATAGATGCTTACCGGCTCTTCATATTCTTGCAATGTTTGAAGAACGCAGAGCAATGCTTCTGACTCCTGCGGGTTTAGAGGTATTAGCAAATACCTGTAAAGCAGCCATAAAGGAGATATCTCAACGTCTGTCAGAGTTTGACTGAACTGAAAATGTGAAAGCGGAGTTATTGCTTAATCGGATTGGTTCCTCAGAATAGCATCAGCCATTCCAAGAGAGGTTTATAGTGTCCCATTCTGCTCACACATCATTATGTCAGTCCAAGAAGAAAATTCTGATCATGTTCGTAGGTGTGAGAATTTTGAAAGTAAGCAGAGAAAGAGAGATTGATATTGTGAGAGGAACACAAAACCGCATTTCAGAAGATTTTCCTGCAAACGATGGATGAGAGCAAGTGCTCACATTAACTCTAGTTATGAAAGAGATTGAAGCCGCGAATCATGGTGCCCAATAACGCTTGTAAATAGAATTTTATCAACACAGTGATAAAAGAGCTAGGAATGACATCTAAGGTCAGTGATGGCCATTTAGATACAGAACAAACAGCGGAAAACACTGTCATCGGATAATGGAGCGTTAATGGAGAAACTAGGAAAAACCATTTACTCTGACGTGTATTCTTTGACGGGAGAGAAGATGGTGACCAATTAATGAAGATGGAATTCAGACCAAAACATGGTAGCTTGCTGAGTATGTCCCTTTGGTCGAAATAAAAGGTCACAGCAATACGAAGAACGACTCCATGAGTTCCTGTAAACCATCTTATGGTCTTTGCATCCAAGCTTCCTTTAATAATCTTTCAAAGATTAATATAAGAAACTATTTTTAATATCTGGTCTCACTAAATTTATTTCCATACGTTGGATATGAAAATCAAGAAATGAATTTACGAAAATCACACGCTATATCTTAAAGTATTCACGACACGTAACGGCTTCGAAGTTTCATTCGGCGCTCATTAATTTTTAATTCGTGTAAGGATGTTTTCAAAAGATGTTTTCAAATCGTTTGTCTTGCAGATTTTATATCGCAGTACGGGTTAACGAGCGCTCTTATACTTTCCTGTGTATAAAAAGGAATAAAGAAAAATACTGGGACAATTAATCTCAAGGTGTTTCGTTCAAGTATTGGTTAATACTTACCGCAAAATATTTCGTCAGTTCCATCTCCACAGTCATCATTGCCGTCGCATGTGTAGCTCCTACGGATACAACGTCCGTTGTAACAATTGTAATCCTTCCTTCCACAACCTGCAGAAGAGAAGCAAATAATTTGGCATCAGTTCACACAAAGAAACATCTTGATTCACATGCACAAACACAGAAAATTAAATCATATATAAAATAAATAAATAAATATATATATATATATATATATATATTATTTTATTATTTTTATAAGATTTTTATTTTCATAATGCGGTTTAATAAGACTACATATTCTTTTTTTTATTTTGAAATCAGAAGAAAAATTGCCACTGAATTAATTAGTTTAATGGCTAAAATTATTCCATGATATTTTTTATTCTTGCTTAATCCAATAAATTGACGCTGAAATTTCAGCATGAGGTTTATCTTCTGTTTTGATTATGGCTTCCATTTTAGCCTGATAAATTACATCTACACTTCAACCTATATTTACACAGAGGTTCACCATGTTGCAGAGTAGTCTTTCCTTGGTAAGGAAGCACTTGAGCAGTCTTACAATCCGATATTAAACACCAAACCTAGAATCCTCCTATTCGAAGTTTTATAGCCCAAAACATTTCGAGCTCACCCCAGTTAGTCACATTTTTTTTCTTTTGCTCATGACGACCTCTGTGACTTTAGTGCTTGGCTCATCTCTCTGAAGAAAATTAGTTAAACTACCAAACCAGTCGGGCAATTTTCCTTGGGGATTTTAATGTCCACAACTTAAAAATCTTCCGGGTTTTTTTATATTTCCTTAAAAAAGACAGAAGCAATGCCAAAGAAAGCCATTATTAGCATAAATTTAATATCTGCACGCCGGAGTAGCCACTCTCCCAACTTTCATCATCTTTTCTTACTCAGTACTCAACTAGATAGCTTGCATTCCCTGCTTAGTCTATTTCGATTGCAACCTTACAACATTTTCCCAGTCAAGCTGCTCTTCTCATTCTCCCAATCGAAACACATGGGCTGATTGTGTATTGAAATATTTTCTGCTGGAATGAAACCCTTCATTACATTCAGAATCCTCGTTTAGTAATCACGCACTGTTTCTTTAAAGAAGTGTAACAAGGCAGTTTAAGCAAATAATTTAATTATATATTCAAGATGACCATGTGGCTTGATGAAAAATAAACTTATTATTCAGAGGCTTGCTGCAGTTGGAAAAAAAAACATTAATCTAAGTCTCCAGAAAAGGCCAAATGCGGGAAAACGTCCCTCCTGTTAAGACGGAAAATAGTTCTTTTTTTGTGTCCCCAGTGCGAAATAGACCACAGTTGATATAGTACCGCTGTGCATCACTCAGGAGAAAAAAGGCCTTCCATTGAACGCCAATCATTTCCGTAAAATTCTCTATTGATTATATAGTTGAATGAAGTCTACCGTAGCACAGCAAATGATTTCAAGTTATTTTGTTTTGTTTATTTATTTTGTTAATCTTGTTAACAAAAGTTATTCCTACTCAAATAAAATTCATTTTACACAAATTATGGACTCTACAACCGTGTTTTAAATAATTATTTTAATTTCCCAACATTTTGACCTTCATATTAAAGTCATAATCTGGAGTATGCATATATATATATACTGTATATATATATATATATATATATATATATATATATATATATATATATATATATATATATATACATACATACAGAGAAATTACATTTCCCATAGTATGCTGAGGAGACAATGATTTGATCAACGGTTTTTTACTGGCCTGACCTCTAGTGAAATGAAATAAAATTACAATAATAAATGAACAAAAAATTAAATACATCAAATCTTTATTATTTTGTACACCCTGAAGAAGCCAAACAGCCCAGATGGTGAAACTTGTTGGCATTATTTATCATTAAATTTATTGGTCCATAAAAACCCAGTGTAATCTTATTCTATCTATATTCTATTTAAGACAACATCAGAGAAACATTCTTTCATATAGACAGTTTTGTTACGGCGAAAATGATATGCTCATTTAACATGACAATTGTTATATTGGATTTTGGATCCTGGATTATCTATTGTTCTGTTTACAATTAACTCTTAGGGAGAAAGGTTAAGTGCGTAGAATATGTGCCTTCCACATGCTTGGGATTTTAAGGCCATCATTATTGTTAAGATTAGGGTGGTTGATAAGAATTTCACAGGCCTCCATAACTTTACGTTTATACTATGTTTCGGTGTGGTGTAAACAACTGGTGCTTTTCCAGTCAGTTGTATGAAAAGTGTTCGGGGCATGATCAGAAAGACCAGCTTGACTATACTTATTACATTTAATGTATCGTTTATGTTCCTTTCTTCTGATAGGAATTGTGAGTTCTGTTTCCCCCATTTAGGGTAAATTACAGGTGCAATGAATGCTGTATACTCCAGGATGGTCCAGCGGAGGGAGTGGATCCTTGGATGAGTTGAGCAACTTCTTTAATTTTGCAGGAGGTTTAAAGGTGGCTTTAAGGTTGTATTTTTGTAGCATTGTGTTTATTTTGTCTGATATCCCTTTAATGTATGGAATGGTTACCGTTTTATAGTATCTTGTTTATTTTTGCTTGTAAGTGAGGTGTTGTACAGAATTTTGTTGATAGTATTTTGGCTGTAACTATTTTTAGGAAGGTACTGTTTATAACTTTTAATTCATCTTTAAGTTTAAAGATGAATTAAAAGTTATCTCCTGCAAACTTAAAGCACTTACTCAACTCATCCACGGATCCACTGCCTCCGCTGCCCACCCTGGAATATCGTATGCTTTGCACCTGTAATTTAGAATCGCCTAACCTAGAATCTCCCACCTTCGACCTTCTTTGGCTAAAGCTATCCCTCCCCGACTCAGTCAAATTCATCTGCCATCTCTATCGCTCTCATCATAGCACCAATCATTCTGATCTCTTTCATTTCCTCTCCCTAAAAGTTGCTTTTCTTTAGTCCCAATCTCCTAACAGCGAAATCATCCTCCTGAGTGATTTTAATGTCCATAACACCAATTGGCTTCCCTCTTCCAGTCAATCAGATCCTGCAGGCAGAGATACTGAAACATTTGCC
Source organism: Typopeltis vanoorti (assembly GCF_054136105.1). Taxonomy (NCBI): domain Eukaryota; kingdom Metazoa; phylum Arthropoda; class Arachnida; order Uropygi; family Thelyphonidae; genus Typopeltis; species Typopeltis vanoorti. The sequence continues at coordinate 136,108,150 of NC_143559.1, forward strand.
ATCACTAATGACCTTACACAGATTGCTCAAAAGCCAACCAGAATACCAGAGAACCCGAACCACTTCCCAAATATCCTAGATCTCTTCCTTACTAATGACCCCTCCAAATATTTAGTGAATGTAGTGAGTCCCCAGGGTAATTCTGACCACAACCCATCTCCTCCCCTATGCAAAAACGCTCACACAGTCACTCCCACACAAGAGTTGTTTTGCATTATAACAGTGCCAACTGGGACAATCTCGAGACTACTATGCTTCATTCCCATGGATAGATTACTGTTACGGACTTCCAGTCCGAACATAAGCACGAAAGATATCACCAAAGTAATCCTCACTGGCATGAAAACATATATTCCCCACACTTTTCTGAACTGCGATCCGCTATCTATACCCGGTTCTGCAAAAGATATGCAAAGGCTGTATAAATGAAAAATCAGGCATACGAGTACAACAATTGGCTCATATCAAGAACCCCATCCTAATTCAATGCCTATACTGAAGCCCGAAAGAGATGCAAGAAAATTATCATTGCTTCTAAGACAGAATTTGAACAGGCCAAAAATAGGAAGCTTGCAGCCTGTCCAAATGGCAATAATGCCTTTTGGTCTCTTGCCAAGGCAATTGGTCGTAATTTTTGCCCTACACTACTCCCACCTCTACCATACCCAGATGGCTCAATTGCAACATCACCCACAGAAAAAGCTACCCTCCTGGTCTCACACTTTGCCTCCAATGCACACATAACTGACAATGGCAAATATCCTCCAGAAAAGTCTCCTGGCTCTGATGGATGGCATTCCTCCAATTGTTCTGAAAGTCTGTGCAACAGAACTGACAACAATCCTATGCTGTCTGTACACACTCTCTTACTCCACTGGCATATATCCCAAAGCCTGGAAACTGGCCCATATTCAACCCATTCCTAAAAATCGTGACAAATCACTGCCATCTAACTAATGCCCTATCTCACTCACTCACTTCAGTCCTATCTAAATTGATGGAGAAAACCATCAACTCTCAACCCCTACTCTACCTTCAAAGTGACCAACTATTAAGCGACCACCAGTATGGATTCCATCGAAGCCGATACTCAGGAGAGCTACTCTCATACATCATCCATCACTGGACAAATGCAACGGAGAAATTCGGCGAATCCCAAGTAGTTGCACTTGATATCTCCAAAGCCTTGACCGAGTCTGAAACATAGGCTTACTAAGCAAACTCCCATCGTTTGGACTGTCTCAGGACTTCTACAGATGGATTGTCAGGTTTCTGTCTTGACGCGCACTATGTGTGATGGTAGACGGCTCCCTATCCTCTCACCATCCAACTAATGCCGGGGTCCCACAAGGTTCAGTTCTCTCACCGACCGTGTTCCTTCTATATATGAATGACTTACTTCAGTTGACCTCTAACACAATACACCGTTTTGCAGACGACAGCACATTACACTCCTTCCTCTCATTTGACAAACCCTACTCTACACAATTCACTTCAACTCACAGAACATCAACACCACTGCCCTTAATTCTACATCCAAGCCATCCTCCAATGGAGTTCAGATAACCTCGTCAACTTCAGCGCTATTAAAACCCAAATCTGTCTTATGTCGCACAAAAAAGAACCATTTTCCCCCAACATTGTTTTTGATAACACTCTAATTCCCAGACAAGATGAGATCTCTCTCTCTCTTCTCAGAATTACCCTGACACACAGCTTCTCCTGGCATAAACAAATCACAACCATTGCATCCTCAGCTTCCAAAAACTAGGTTTTCTCTTTCGCTCAAGATGCTACTTCACCTCTAAACAGCTGTTAGCATTATACAAATCACAAATCCGCTCAGCTATCGAATACTGCTCTCAGATTTGGAGTGGAGCTCCTAAAAGCTCCCTTAAAATGCTTGACTCAATACAGAGGAGAGCAATTAGATTGATAAATGATCGCCAGAAATTGATAAATTCACCAACTCACTCCCCTCACTTTCACAAAGACGCTTGGTCTCTTCGATTTGTATAGTCTATAAATATTTCCATGGAAAATGTTCATCCGAAACAGCATCAATAATTCCCCCACTTTGTACTAAGCCCATTGAAACACGTACAGCTTCCGCCCAACATCCTTTCACAGTACACCTTGAAACCCGCAGAACAAGTTTCTTTTCCTCCTCCTCCATCCCTGCTACTGCAGTACTGTGGAACAGTGTTCCCCATGACGCATTTCCAACAAAATACAACATACAGGCTTTTAAATCAAATGTAAACAAGTTTCTCCTTTCCCAACCCACTACCCATATACGGTACTAACGTATTATAGGTTGACCAGCAACCTTTCGTATAAGGGCCAAACTTAAAAAAAAAAAAAAAAATTGCCCTATATAGGGAAACAGAACGCGCAATTTCTTTGAGAAGAAACGAACATGAACGACACATAAAATCTAATAACTATGGTACAGCTGGCCTTTCTGATCATGTCTGAACGCTTTACATGGAATTGACTGGAAAAGCACCAGTTGTTTACATCACACCAAAACATGGTATGAACGTAAATTTAAGGAGGCCTGTGAGATTCTTATCAATCATCCTAATCTTAACAATAATGTTAGTCTAAAAATAGCTCAAACATATGGAAGGCACATATTCTACCCACTTAAGCTTTCTCTCTAAGAGTTAATTAGAAATAGGACATTGGCTATCGAAGATCCTAAATCTCATATAACAATTGTCATAATATAAGACATTGTCTTTGGATTTTATTGGACTATGATTCTTTATAAATATATGTATATAATGGTCTAATAGTTTCGCCAGCTTTGGTCGCCTGGCTTCTTCAGGACGAGAATAGTTACATTAACATTAAATGCTACAACAGAAGAATGCAGTAAAGACATTAAAATCAATAAAAATGATCAATAAAATCAATTGGAATGACACGTGACATTAAGAGCATAGATCGTGGAGACTTAATCATTGTTAGTAGATCGCGTTTTATAGTTTTTCGCGAAATTGAGTTCTGCTAAAGATAGTGAGTTTATAAATCTTTAAGAAATGTCTTTTGAGGGACAGGAGACAATCTGTCCGGAGTATAGAGTACCACTGCAGCTTCTTTAAAGTTTCTACATCTGAAATGTCCTTCAATGTATGGCATGGAGCTGTTGTCCCAATCGATGGAATGGTTCGAAATCGAGAAATGGTGGGGCAATACAATTACTGAGGATTCTGAAATGTCTGTTTTGTTGTTGCTGACATTTCCTATATGTTCTTTTTTTTAGGATTTCTAGGCTTCGTGATCTTTGGCCCATACAGGGTGTCCCTGAATTCATGGCCCAAACTTGAGGGTATGGTAGTGCACCCCGAAACCACCAATATTCGTCATAGAATATGCGGCCGCAAACGCAGCCAGGTTCCGGTGGGGGGGGGGGAGATTTTTCAGTTTACCTTTGGTGAGATTAACGTTTTAAAAAGGCAAACACCTCTCCAATCCATTCATCTAAAATACGAAATGCCTAAATCCTGATAATCGTATGCCTTTACGACTTCACTTGGAGGTGTGCTCTTCGTGGGATGCTCCTTATGTTTCTTCTTAGAGTAGAAAATGTCCGTCAGTATGACGGTTTCCTGAACCCCCTCTAAGTTTATTCACTTATTAAATTAACGTGTGGGAAATACTTACCGCAGCCTCTTTCATCACTTCCGTCTCCGCAGTCATCTTCTCCATTGCACACCTTATGGGAATCGATGCATCTACCATTGAAACAGCGAAATTGGTCTTCCGTGCAACCTGAAATCAACAAAAGAAAATCAAAATTCTGAACAATGTTTGCAGCTGATCTTCCATTTAGTGTATTGTCATTAAAATGTTCCCTCTACCATGGGGCATCCTCGCAGTGGTAAGAGGTCTTTATCTCAGCCGGCTGTACCTGGCGAGGGCATGTTAGATCTGCCTATTTCGGAGGAGGAAAATCTAAAAATCCTGAATGAATTTCATAAAACTCTGTCAGTTCCGAATGAAACTATTAATAGTTTCCTCTTTTCCGTTGTTGAAAAGTCCTTATAAATGACCTTCCTTCTGTTTCGTTTTTTATGAAAATAAAAATGGAAAAATGCTTTCTTCTCAGACTACTTAGAAAATCACTTCTTAGTTTGATTAATCAAGAAACAAGACAGTGCGTTCGAGCTGCTGTAACTCTCACTCTAAGCTGAATATTACTCATCCGTCACTTTTATTCAAAATGATCTTCGTGCTTCTTCATTGGTTAGTTAGTCTTTTTTTTACAAATAAACGTCTTTATGTCTACTGGTATTAAAAATATTTAAACAAAATCAACAGAATTGACGACGGACACCATCAAAGTTAGAGAGGCGAAGCTAACAGGAAATGGAAATAATGCCATACAAAACCTCGGATTCGATGTGACTCGAAGAACACTTATAAGGGCTTATCAACTGAAGTTACGTTAACCGGTATGCATCCAACGAAATAATCGTAGAAAACGCAGACAACTCAGAAACTTCAAGTTTGTAAGAGTGGATTAGCAGCTGCACAGGAGGAAATTGTCATATCTTGAATAGAATTTAATTTTATTTATTATTTTTTTCAACGGATAAGAGGAGTGTAGATTGTTTGTGTCAAGGAAGGCTAATGATGCAAGTCAACTATTGAAGTTAAACATCAACTCATTGAAAAAATGTGGTAATTTTGTATAAATGGATCGATAAGTTAGACCGCCACAAAGGTTTCAAGTTGTTAAAAGGCAGTCATAGAGAAGAAGAAATTACGTGGAAAGTTCCGATATTCCAAGAGGTAAATCGCAATGTATGCTTATTTTGATAGATAGAAAAATGCAAGAAAGCGAAGCAATCTATTAATTAGCGTATTTAGCGTATGGGAGTGTTCGGGACACCAATACCAATATTGGCATTTGGATCCGAGTTGAAGTATTCGTCATGAGTTACCAGTTCTGAGCCAGGGGTCATTGCATGTTACTATCATTCCCCGAAGCGTTCAATGTCTGTAAACTGTGTGTGTGTGTGTGTGTGTGTGTGTGTGTGTGTGTGTGTGTGTTTTGAGGGATAAAAAAACCTTCCCCCTCCGTACGTATGAAACCGGCTAATTCACCTTTAGCTGAAAACATCCGATCAGGGTGATCACCCCATAGACGGGAATCGAACCCACCAAAGGGCTGTGTCTGTTCCGACTGGGCTACGAAGGTTTCTAAAAGTAAACAAAAGTCATGGGAGGACTTTGACAAAGAGACAAAAGACAAATATTCTGCGCGTTGCAAATGTTCTTGGAGATATTGAAGAAACTCAAAAATAGACGAAAAGGCTGTAAAAGGAATCAGTGATGAATAATAATAAAATAAATTATATAAACTACAATTTCTGATTATTCTCAAATTTTATTTGATAACTCAGGAAAGCCATTTAAGTTTACGAATGCGCAACAGAACAAACCAACTGATGAATTTATATGTAAGCCTGAAGAATTTCGATGTAATAACAGAGGAATCAAAAACACTTTAAATGAACTGTATACAAGGTAGAGTTCGGTTAGAAATGAATCAGGTGATCAAAGGCTGGAGATCACAATTGATTCTGAGAAAAAATACGGAGGTGAAAGATGGCGTCAGTGGAAGCATCATATTAAAAATGAAGGTACTAATATCACAAAATAACACCATTAGCATTCAATAAAGTGTGAAGAGATCTAGCCTATATAAGGATGGCAGGAAGGAATATACATATATAATCTGTATAGCCACAGCTAAAAATCCACTCACACTACAATCACGCTAATCGAACTAACAGTCTAACAGTAATAGTTATTTTGTTATAGTTGCCTTCGATATTAATCAAACGCACACTCGAAAATTCATGTTTAAAGGTCGAAACTTTTTTCTCACTAAGCCATGAATTCGTCAATAATTTAGAACTATTAAAACAAACCGGACTACTGGAAAAGGATTTTGAGGACGTCAATGAACTGACTCGAACTTCAGCAAACAGCATTATTCAAGGATTGACTGCTGTTCGAAATACTTTCCGGGCAGAACGTCGTTAAGATGAAGAAAAAAGAAGAGGAAGACCCAATCCCGAAGTGTGGTGATCAGCAACTAAGGTTATTCATTTTAGGATTTTAATATTTGTTTTAAACTACAAAACAGAACAATCACCCTTTGTTGCAGTGAAACTATGGACGAAGAAGAATCTAAGCTGATGAAGCCTGTTACTTCCTTCGGTTCTTCTGGCTGATTTTCCTCTTTTCCGGGAAGAAAACTGGAGTTACCGGAAGGTAAACCCTGCCAGTTAACTCACCATCGTATTGTATATACCATCGCATCCTAGAGGTGACGCTTTCGCACGAAAGGGATCGTTGACAGTGCAACAAAGACTTGCTGGTTACTGAAGCGACTTGCTGAGCCAAGCAGGATCTTAAGAAAGATATTTATTCAAACATTTTAAGTATATTTTCTGGGAATTTCCAGCGATTTCACTTTCTGATCTTTTGTATGCCTCAATCAAAAGGGTAATTTCCGAAACGAGACTTTGCGAAACGAATTACAGAAAAACAGTTCAAAGTAAATCACAAACGGAAGCGACTTAGATGTGGTTCTAAAATGTAGTCGTCTCTTTTTCTCTGAAAAATCTTGTTGATTATTTCAGTGTTGTAGTTGAAATTGTACGCCTTGAAAAATAAGAACATCCTTCTCATCCTAAAGGATTGAGGGTTCTAGAATTTCGCGGTCATTTAAGTACATAGGAGGTTCAAGCACCTTTGGCTATTTAGAATTCGGGCCTCTTTCTTTAGAGATATAACTGATGATAGTGAGCACAAATGTGTTCAAAATTCATGTCTCAGTCTGTTTCAAGGAGACTGAGACACGCTTTCAGATTATTGCTGTGTTTATAAATGGGGTTCTCCTAATTCGTCACACAAGAAAGATCACAAACACAATTATTCAAATACAAAAGCAAAGGATAAAAATATCAGTAATATAAATGTGATAAATATTTGTTTTCATATAAACATTTCTTCCATTTTCTGCTCTTTGCAATTTATTTCATCAATACTTGTTTAAAATATCAATACTTGTTTAAAATATCAATTTCATCATCAATAGTAAATTTAAGCCAGAAGTGACCGCTCTTTATCAATTTTATGTTTTCTACAGATGATTAAATTAATGGTTGATAAACGTTGTATTTTAGCTTTTGTTGTTAATCTTATCAAATAATTATAAAGGTTTCACGTAATCAAATATTACTTACAAGTAACCTGTGTCACCATTAGACTTAATGCTACCATCAATAACGGCGTCATATTCTACCTCAGTTGGACGACCCTCTTAACACATGCTTCAACACTTAATTTCTTTCTTCAATGTCTCTGTAAGACATTCAAATACACACATTTCACACGCATTAAAACTGCGCAGTAAACAGTGGATTATCCGTTCGAGCACCGGATGTACTCACCACTATTTGTGAATTCAAAATGGAATTAAATTTAGCTCTGGACCGGAAGTATATCACACAGATCGGACACAAACAACAGGATGGAAACGAAACGAAAACAGTAACTGAGTACTACATACTATATGCAAGCGGAGATCTCATTTTATGGAAATAATGTCACTTTGCAATTGAATGATTAAAATGATTACAGGAAAACCTCGCTTAACGCGATTAATTAATCCATCGATTAATGCGCGCTAAGCGAAATCGCGTTATGCGAATGCGATAAACAATAGGAATAATTATAATTCATCCATCAGGTAGCATAAATTTGAAACAAAATCAGTATAAGCTATATTAGAGGATAAAATTATCAAAGTTAAATAAAAATCAGTTACTTAAATTTTTATTTAATGTCTAAACATTTGTTTGAGCTACTTTTTTACAAAAATAAATAAATAAATAAATAATTTGAATCGTGCTCGGCTTTTTCATCTTTTCATGCAATTTGCGATAGCTGGCGATCGCTTTATCAAACTTTCGGCGGACTTCGAAGCTTCGTTCCATATCAGGATCAGCATCGAACAAAATTTGCTTAACATTTCAATGTGATTGAAAACTAGCTCAAGTTCTTTTGCAGTTAGCTTTTTAGTCGTAATATTCTCTTCTTGTTCGCACTCCTTATCTGCTTCTTCAAATGCACGCTCTTCTTCTAGTTGAATGGGAATCGAGCAAGTTTCTCCTATCTTCATTATCCAGTTCATTAGAATTTAATGAACTTGGATTTAATGATTAAATCCAAGTTCTTTTGCAATTATGATGATTTCTTCAATAATGTTAGATCGTGGATTTTGCGCACGATAAACTAACAAAGGCTTGAGTTTAAAGTCGCCTTCTGCATTTACCCCTAAAATAATAAGACGATCTTTAGATACTCCCAGATTACAAAGTGTACTTTGTATCCTGGTTGAGATGCTGGTTGAGAACATTTATTTTATCTAAATTTACTTTGAGCCCTTTATTGTGAAACCGTTTGTTTGTTTTCGTCACATCCTGATTAATGCGATCTTCAAATGCATTCACGTTAACTTCGTTGTAAATAAGAACGGTGTCCTCAGCAAAGGACAGCATTTGGCCAAATAAGATGCAGTCACGCAAATCATTTACGTGGATTAAAAACAGAATCGGACCAAATACTGATCCTTGCGATTCGCGATATTTTGTATTTTGTACAGTCCGATGAAGTTAATGAATAGTTTTCTGTAAGCTAAATACGATTAAAACCAATTATTTGCAACACTGCTGTGATGCCATATCTACGCATTTTCTACCACAGCAGGCCATGGTGGACACTCAAATGTTTTGCAGATGTCTAGAAAATAGCATCGGTATACTTCCCACTCTTTATTTCCACTCTATATTAAAGAAGAGAATAGCATACCAACCTACACGAATGCAGACCACCAAGCAGATCTAATCGCCACGGAACATGATAGTTGCCACATTCTAAACTCGAAAACAGAATGGAAACAAGTGACTGCCACCGAAAAAAGGTCAATCTATTCTCCATATCAACACCAAGAACATTCAAAAACACTGGCTGACCCTGCAATCTTTTGCGAAGGAAGATATAGACAACATAGATATTTTGATAGAGTAACCGAAGTATCCACAACAAACGAAGAGGAAACCATCTACCAAACTTTCAACAACACAAACACTGCAGACAAACTAAACGCGGTATAATAATATTTAGCAAACATATATTAGAAGTAATAGAAATAAACTATAAATTAGATTAAAATATATGCATCGAAGTTCAAAACATGACACAAGAGAACTCCTTTATATTAAATGCAATATACAGACCACCCAATTTAAGCACAACCAAATTTCTTGATTAATTAAGCAGACAGTTTTCTATCACGAACGAAGCCTTCCCCCCCAGAATACCTGTTAATAATTGGTGATATGAATATAAACATTAGGAACATAAATAACAACACAAAACAATACCTAGACCTCTTATCAGCATATAACACAACCCCATTTATACAGTCGTATACACGAGAAGAGCTAGTCGGAAATATAATCGCCTCATCCTGTATTGACCACATAAATATACGGTCCCCTCAAAACAGCTAGACAGCACCCGTCCTAACGTGTAAACTGGCAGACCACTATTTTACAGCGTTACAGTTATATACTGAAACAGAAGCATTAAAACTCAATGAGACAACAAAACAGTATAATGGCATCATGAACGAAACAATAGTAAATGACGAAATCATAAAAATACACTGGATACAGATAACATCTTCAGACTCTGCTAATACTGCATATATTAACCTTAAACTTATATTTAATAAAGTATATAACAAAGCAACGAAAATAAAAATACGCTTCCAAACTAGACGGAATCCATAGATAGCAGAAAACATATTAATAGACATACAAAGAAAAGATGCCCTATGACAGGGGTCTTCACCGCGGGCCATGCGGTGAAGACCCCGCGGTATCACCGCCGGCCATTTTGAAAAAATAACTACTTAACATTAAAACGCAATTAAATAAAAAATAATTTCAGTGAAGGCCCCGGGCCACTAAGCGATACTGGGGTATTAATAATTGTAAGATGCTTTCCAGATTCACAAGGAACGCTGTGCATTTGATACTTTACATAAGATCCTATAAAAATAAATATTAAATAGACATGCTTCTTTAGCCATCTACCAGCGACAAGCGGTTCTTAGGTAGTAGTGCTAATGTCGCAGATAGATGGCTGGAGCCGTAGTTCGTTCGAGTGCGCTGTCTAGTGCCTTCCAGATACATCTCCAAGGTTCTCGATACTTCGTTATTTTCATATAAATACAAGAGGATCTCATCCACAGTCAGTCAGTCAGTCTTGAACAGTGTGATATTCGTGTATAAGCGCACGCAGGTTCGTCGTGTCAGCCATAGCCTATTGTGGATTCATATTGCAAGGCATTGTTCATTAGTGTGAGACATATGCAGTGGATAATAACCGTTACGCGGCCATTCTGGATAATGTTTTGGGTTCCCCTTCCATCACTATGACGTCTACGAGTAAAAAGCGTAAATCAAGTGATTCTTGTCGGATTTTTAATGAAAAGTGGAAGAATTTGTACTTTTTTTGGGCCGATCGATGATGATAAGTGTGTTTAATTTGTTGTGAGTCAGTGTCACTATCAAAAGAATACAATATAAAACGACACTATGAAACAAAACATGCGTCCAATTTCGATCACCTTCAAAGGCAGATTTGTGTACACAAAGTAAACTGTCTCCAAATTGATTTAAAATGTCAGCAGGATATGTTTGAAAGGCAGATGGGAAGAGATCAAAGCGTGACTCAACGTACGTTATGTAATAGCTGAAAAATTGCTAAAAAATCAAAAGCCTTCTTGGACAGCGAGTTTGAAAGAGTGACTCATCGCTGCTGGGGATATTCTGTGCCCAAATAATAAGGAAGTGTTTAAAAAACCGAGTTTGTCTGGGGTAACTGTAGCACGACGTGTCAAAAAACTTGCCAATGACATTGAAGGAACTTTAAAAAAATGGTCGTCCTAATTTACGTCATATTCACTTGTTTAGATGAGAGCACAGATGGAAAGGATACAGCACAACTGGCTATCTTTGTCCCTGGCATTGATCAACAATTCAATGTGACAGAAGAACTGCTAGCGATGAAGAGAACGACGAAATGCACTGATATTCTTCAAGCCTCCAAGAAAACGCTCCAGCGTTACGACCTCAGCTTAACCAACCTCGAGGGTGTGGTAACTGATGGTGCCCCTGCTATGATGGGAAAGAACGAAGGGTTTGTTGCGCTGCTACGGGAAGAATCGGAACTAGAAGGAAAAGAGTTCATCCATTACCTCTGTTTAATCCACCAGGAGAATTTTTGCGGAAAACTGTTGGATTTGAGAATGTCATGAAAGTTATTGTGACTGTCGTCAACATTATTAGGGCAAGAAGATTGAATCATCGTCAATTCCAGGAGTTTTTGACCCAAGAGTGCTAAGCGGCGATGTGGTTTATTATAGTGATGTGCGTTGGTTGAGATGAGGGAAGGTTCTTAAAAGAGTATTTGACTTAAGAAGAGAAATACAGCAGTTCATGCAAATCAAGGGGAAGCCGATTGCGGAATTCAACAATCCGAAGTGGATGACAGACTTTGCCTTTGTGACCGACATCTCGTTGCATACGAATGACCTAAATACGCGGCTACAATCCAAAGATCAACTGGTGCACACTTTGTTTGATCACATCAAAACTTTTGTGGCCAAGCTCAAAGTTTGGGGGGGGCACAACTCGGAAAAAAAAAAGACTGAATTCATTTTCAGCTTCTGGCTGAGTCCAATTGTTCGTCTCTTCATGAATACGCTACAAAATTAGCTATGTTGCGAAGTGAGTTCGAGGAGGGATTTAGTGATTTTCGTAACCAACAGTCTTCTTTAGATTTATGTTCAATGCCATTCAGTGTCAATGCTGCCGAAATGCCAGGCTCAGTGAAAATGAAGCTGCTTGAACTCCAAAACAACTCTTCTTTGAGAGAAAAATTATTCAATGTGCCCTTGCTTACATTTTACAAAGAATACATTTTTGAGGACGCATTCCTAATCTTCTCCAGCCTGCTTTGAAGATGTGCGCTTTGTTAGGAAGCACATAGTTATGTGAGCAGTTCTTCTCCAGAATGAAGCCTGTGAAGTCCAAGACAAGAACTCAGATTACGGACCAACATCTCGATAATACTTTGCGCATAGCTACTTCTAACATTGATGCCAACATCAACAAGCTGATCAAGGAAAAGTATTGCTACGTTTCCCATTGACATTGTAAAAAATGAATGTTTTCAAGTACTGATTGTATTTACTTATCATGAACCCGACTCCTACCTACGCTCTTAAAGCTGAGTTTGTTTATTTTTATATGATTTTATGTAAAGTATCAAATGCACAGCGTTCCTTGTGAATCGACTTCCCCATGAATCTGGAAAGCATCTTACAATTCTAAATGCCGCAGTATAGCTTAGTGGCCCACGGGCTTCATTTAAATTTTTAATGCAGCCCGCACTGTCTGGAAGGTTGAAGACCCTGCCCTATGGAAATAACTTAAGAAATCACCTACCAATACCGATGTACAAGCTGAATACAAAAGAAAATATAATAACATGACCATACAGATTAGAAATGCAAAAAAGAAACTATTATAGAAATAAATTAACAACAGCTCAGAAAAGGAAATCTGGCACGATATCAATGAAATACTGGCCAACACACACAACATCACTGCTCAGAAACAATAAAACACAGCTTTGCTTGCGATCCCAAAAGGAATCAGACTAAAGACATTGAAAAACACTCAAGTAACCTATGTCCAGATCTTCGAAAGGACACACATGCCTGTCCTTTCGAAGATCTGGACATAGGTTACATAAACAAGGGAAGAAAAAATTATAAGTAATTACAGACCCATCGCCACTTTGTCTGTAATCAACCAAATCATGGAGCGCATCGTGTATTGCAAACTCTCCACATACATTGCAAAATTCTGAATCATTCGAAAAACACAACAGCATTTTAAAAGAAATAATAGAACAGCAACACTGCTGGAAGATTTCACAGACCTAATAAACGCTGCGTTAGATAAAAACAGAATAGTATTAGTTGTTTTTATTCAACTAACAAAAGCGTTTGACACATTAACACAAAACACCTTGTTGGACAACCTACCGGAATCGGAGGTCGTCCATTCCAGTGGGTCATAGCATTCATGAAAATCAGAAAGCACATCACACGTATAGGATCAGCGCACCGCAAAGATCTGTACTTGAGAATTTTTAGGGAGGTTGTCGGTGCACCACTCCAAATCTGTGAACAGATTTCTAAAGACTGGCGGATTGGGGTTCTGTACAAAGCTTGTAGCTGGATGGATGTAAAATATCTTGATTTGCATTGTTTTTCAAATGCCGAGGAAGCGGTTGATGTGACGTGTTTATACCAGCAGAGACTGAAGATAAATGTTAGTCCAATTGATCTTTTCTGGTGATTTGTGTATTACTGGTGTTAAGGATACGCAAGCTGAGATCCCAAGAGAAAAGGCAAGGCTGTGTTCATCCAGATCGTCCTCGCTCCATTGAGTAACACGTAGATCATTGTTTAGAGGCAGTTCTTGTAGATAATTTTCACATTTTGAAATATCTGTGTACTGCTTGATTCGTCAAATGAGTAAGATGAATGGAGAGTGCTATTGTCTGAAGAGCTGTCGATAGGATTATTGATGTGGGTAGTTTATCTGTGTATATGAGAAAGAGGGTGGGTAACAGAACAGAGCACGGTGGTACTCCTCTATTGGAAAGAGAGAGAGAGAAAGAGAGAGATCGGGCCTTCACCACGACGCGTATTGTTCCTGGTTCCAGTGGAGAATATTTCTTTGTGTGAGTCCTGCAGTTTTTGGACAGAGTTCACGAAGTGATGATTAATGTTGTTTGCCAACTGTTTGAGGGATTTGGGGGTCACAAGCAAAGCTGTGTTTTATTGTTTCAGCGGCACTGGTTCTGTGTATATTGTCCAGCATTTTATTAATCAGATGCCAGATTTCCTTTATGTCGTTCTGAGCTGTTGTTAATTTGTTGCTGTAATAGTTTCTTTTTGCCGTTCTAATCTGTGTTGTTAAGAGATTCCGTTTTCTTTTGTATTCAGCTTGTAAAACGATATTGCTAGGTGAACGCTTTAGTTGTTTCTATAGGGCATCTTCTCTTTGTAGATCTGTTAATATGTTGTCTGTTATCAATGGATTCTGTTTAGTTTGGGAATACAGCCTTGCCTTTTCTCTTGGGATCTCAGCTTGCGTATCCTTACCATCAGTAATATACAAATCACCAGAAAAGATCAGTTGGACTAACATCTATCTTCAGTCTCTGCTTGTATAAACACGTCACATCAATCGCTTCCTCAGCATTTGAAAAACAATGTAAATCAAGATATTTTACATCCATCCAGCTACAAGCTTTGTACAGAACCCCAATCCGCCAGTCTTTAGAAATCTATTCACAGATTTGGAGTGGTGCACCGACAACCTCCCTAAAAATTCTCGAGTAAAACTTCTCCTCTGCTGTCCAGAGGAGAGCAGTTCTGTTCTCCGATGATCCTCCTTACAGATTCGTTTCTCGCAGACGCAGTGTTTCAGCTCTGTGTACTGCACAAGTTGCATTTTTCTTAATGCTTTGTTATATATTTTATTAAATGTAAGTTTGAGGTTAGAATATACACCATCAGCAGAGTCTGAAGATGCTTTCTGCATTCAGTCTATTTTTCTGATTTCTCCACTTACTATAGTTTCGTTTATGATGCTACTAACTGAGCCCTCCCGCTTCGCTGAGGTGAACTGATACCGTAAGTGGTAGACTTCAGGGTATTCCAGTATTTGGTGCTGTGCTTTCGTCATGGTGTAGAATTGTGAGCATTATAACACTTCCTTGTAAACAACAACATCATTAGAAGTTTCATCATTCTAGACAAAAATAATTAAATTCTCAGGACTGTTAACTCGAGAACTACATATAACTTCCCGTGTCTGAAGCATTCGCACCTCTTAAATCTTACCTGCATATCTAAGGGTGTAATCCTTGGGCTTTATTAATCGACATTGCAAAGCAACCTCTTAATGAAAATCGTAACCGTTTGAATGCGAATGGATAGTCTGAAGGAATGAGGGGTAATCGAGGATTGAAGAAAATTTCTCCGATACCAGGACCTGTAAATATCACAGCTTCCGCCATATTCGGTTTCAATGATTTTACTCGAAGCCTAGTTCCACTGCAAAGATGGGGGGGGGGGATGCAGATTTAGGAGCAACATAATAGGAACACTTATTTTCAATTTAATTTCATGGCCAGGCCAGGCAATCCAGATGGGTTAAGCGAATTTAAAAATTCCATGGAAAATGTGAACTGCATCATGTACATCCATGTACATCCATAGGAGTACTACTGAATTTGTAAACACTAACAGATTTTCAGAAGGACTTCGACTTGGTAAAACATAATAAAATGTTCAATATATTAGATAAATTAGACAGAAAATCTTGTACTTAAGATTATAAAAATTTACACTAAACAGAAAATGCATCTGTTTAACTCTGAAACTTCTGAAGTGAAAATAAAAAGAGGAGTTAGACAATGTTTATCCTTTCACGAAATCTGTTTATTATCTATAGTGAGACAGTGATTAAAAATATTGAAAAACAAAGCAATAGGAATTAGTATCAATGGAATAAAATACAACAATCTTAGATATGCTGATGATACCATTCTAATAGCAGAAAACTAATTAATAAATTTACTGTAGCTACTAATTGAAGAAGGTTAAGAATGTGGATTAGATATACATGTAAAAAAGACCAAATTCATGAAAATCTCAAAAGAAAACAGATCCGAGACAGAAATATTCATAACAAATATGAAAATTGAACATACAACAGAATACAAATATTTAGGCACCTACTTTACTGCAGATGGAAAGGAAGATAAACAAATAAAAATAAGAACAGCCATAGCTACTAAGGTAGAAATGGAGGAATTTTTTGAGGATTTAGAAAAAGCAACTGACACAATGAAAAAGGAAAAGTTGGTCCTTGTTGGGGATCTAAATAGCAGAGAAGGAAATGATTGTCACAGATACAAAAATATTTTGGGAAAATTTGAAGAAAAGAGCAAAGCTAATAATAATGGCAAATACCAGTTGGATTTCCGGTCAGGACATGGACTGATTATTATTAACACCATGTCTCAACATACAAATGTGCACAAATTCACATGAAGAGAAGAGGCAAGGAATAAGATAAGTCTCATTGACTGTGTTATTGTCGATAGTGATGTTTTCTCACTGATGTAGGACACCAGAGTGCACAGAAGATTTGAAATTTTAAGTGATCACTATTTAGTCTTGAGCAGGATAAAATTCAATTTCTTATTGAAATTCAATTTTAGTCAATTGTTAGTCTGCAGTTCACAGATGTGAACTGTAGACTAAAATACACAAATATTATTGAAATAAAAAGTAAAGGAGTTTGATATCTGGAACCAAACTTTGGAGATTCAGTCACATGCTCTGAAGAAAACACCGATTGCTTCAACCAGAGAGGCATATGGTGAGGTTGTTTGCAAGGAAAGAAAAATCAGAATTCCATGGTGGACACAGGAAGTTAAAGAAGCAGTGAAAGAAAAGAATAAAACATACCAAAAGTTCCTGGTAAATAAGTCCGCTTGTGCTCTTAGAGAATACACAGACAAATGTAAGAAAGCTAAACACTGTAAAACTGGCTAAATAAAAGTCATGGGAGGATTTTGGCAAGAACATACAAAATAAATACCAAAAAGGTGGCAGGATATCTGGAGGTTGTTGAAGAAACTAAGAAATGGAAAGAAGAGCGCTGTAAAAGGAATTAGAGATGATAGAGATGACATGAAAACGGGAGATAAATACATCCTTGAAGTAAGGAGTAACTACTTTGAAAAACTGTTAATGAAACAAGCAGTGATGACAGCACAGTTGTAAAAAAAAAACACTGACCAGACTCCAGTGAGGAATACATATCCATACTTGAAGTAGAAAAAGCAATCAAAAGCCTGAAATGTGGAAAGGCAGCAGGAGTAGTTGATATTCGACCAGAAATGCTCACGTATGGAGGTATAAAAGTCGTACATTGGCTGCACTGCATAGTTCAGAAGACCTGGACAGATGGTCAAATTCCAAATGATTGGAGTAGAGCTCTCATAGTACCCATATAAAAAAAGATAAATAAAACTGAATGTGAGAATTACAGAGGCATTTCCCTACTGACTGTTCCTTGTAAGATATATGCAAGTATACTTAAGAAACGGTTGAGAAGGATTGTGGAAGAAATGTCTGATGAAGAACAAACTGAATTCAAGCTAAATAGAGGCTGTCAGGATCAGATCTTCCCTTTAAGACAAATAGTGGAGAATTCATGGGAATATAACAAATATCTATATCTAAGTTTTGTAGACCTGGGAAAGACATATGACAAGGTGCCAAGAGAGGAGCTATTCAATATGCTACGCCATATAACTGTAGCATATTGAGTTGTATGTCAGCAATTAGAATTTAAAAAAGTACAGGAAGATGGTTTATTGTTAAATCTGGTGTCAGACAGGGATGTACATTATCCCCTCTCATATTCATTATCTATATGGATCACATTATGAAGGAAAGTTGTATTAAACCTGATATCAAAATTGGGGATGTTAATCACAGCGTTTTACTTTATTTATGCAGATGATCTTATACTTTTAAATATATCCAGTAGAAGTCTCTAAGATTCCCTGACTAAAGTGAATAACTGTTGTAATAGATATGGTACGGAGGTCAGCAATAAAAAAATAAACACAATGAAAACAGGCAGAAACACTGAAAATATCAACTACATTGTGAATGGAGAACCTGTGGAACTAGTAAAACATTTCCGGTACTTAGGCACGATTTTTAGTGAAGATGGTAAATTAAATATGGAAATAGACAAAAGAATCAACAAAGTAGGAAGGAAGTCATATGTAGGACTTCCTTCCTTTCAACAAAGTATGGTAAGAAGTCAACTGAATAAGTTCATATGGAATAAGAGAGAAATTAGCCAAACACTAAGTTAGCTGTATAAAAGACAGTGTTTAAACCAGTTTTAACTTATGGATCTGAGAGCTGAGTCAGAAGTAAAACATTTAACCAAAGACTGGAGACTGCAGATGTGAGAGTCCTGAGAAAGATTAGATGCGTGAACAGATGGCATCAATGGCAATATCATATTAAAAACGAGGATATTAGGAAAGAACTTGACATTGTCAGCATCCAGGAATGCGTTAGCAGAGCTAATCTCAGGTGGTATGGTCATTCGAATAGAATGGGCAAGGAAAGATTAGCAAAACAACTATTCTCCGTCAAGTTGGCAGGAAAACTACCCAGAGGAAGACCAAGATATAGATGGATTGATACGGTACAAAGTGCTTTAGACGATAGAAATATAAGATCTGATAATGTTGGAGTCTTGCCAAGTAACAGACTGATTTGGAGGAAAATTGTAGATAGGAAGTTAGTTATGATGTAAATTTTTCATGTAGTACTATCATATCCTGTACACTCATTGAGAGTATATATCAGGAATTTAATGATGATGATGTTTATATTCATGTCACCTATTATTATCAGGTGTTCTGATGCGCCTTCTTCTGTGGCAGAAAGATTTGTTTAATTCATTTAAAATTTGTGGTGCTTAAATCGGGTGGTCTGTATATACTGCGTTTAATATCAAGGAGTTCTCCTGATTGATATTTTTAATTTCGATGCATATATTTTCCTCAAATTCTAATTTACAGTTTATTTCTATTATTTCTGTTTTATGTTTGGTAAATATTATTCTACCGCCGCCTCGTTTAGTTTGTCTGCAGTGTTTGTGTTGTTGGAAGTGTGGCATTTGGTAGGTGGATGCCTTTTCGTTTGTCGTGGATACTTCAGTCAGTATTAAAATGTGTATGTCGTCTATATTTTCCTAAAGATAAACTTGCAGGGTCAGCCAGTATTTTTGATTGCTCCTGATGCTCATATGGAGAATAGATCTTCCTTTCTTTTCCATTCTGTTATCGAGTTTAGAATGTGGCAATTGTGTCATTTCTGGGGAGATTACATCTGATTGGTGGTCTGCGTTCATGTAGGGTGGTATATATATATATATATATATATATATATATATATATATATATATATATATATATATATATATATATATATATATATATATATATATATATATATATATATATATATATATATATATATATATATATATATATATATATATATATATATAAATAAAAAAATAATTTTAAAAAAATGTACGTGTTGATATGAACTAGGAATCAAAATGTTGTGTCCTAACATACGTTTTCCGTAATGAAATGGATGTTCTTACAGAATTTGAATTCAAATGCAACAGTTATCTGGACATACTTTCGTAAACAATAAAAAAAAAGGATGGGAACCTGACTTGATGAAAAGAAACAATGATACTAATGCCAAATACCAAAACAACGTATTCGATTGTTAACACGTGATTTAGACAAAGAATTAGCTTTTGTTGTCAAGTATTTGATTGACCTGCTAGGATAATCCTACTAAGCTCCCATAAAATAAAGCGTTATTGATAAAAACTAAACTTAAGAAGATTTCATAGATGGAAAAGATGAGGATGAAGTATGTACGAAGTAAGTGCTTTAACTTCTATTCCAGGCGATTTCGAATTGCAACTGAATTCCCGAATATCGAAGATTGGCTTGCAGCGCTGATGACTGTTCGCCATCGTAATACAATTGCATGCGATTAGATGTTATATCTAATATTATTATTTACTATTTCATCCTCTTATTCCTCCCCTTTCCATAAATATGCGAACTCCTCAGTGTACTTATGCGTAAATTAGAGTGTGTTTCGAAATATCACCGGAATATGTGGAATTACGTACTTCGCGTTAAAATGCGATGTTGTCACCTTGCACACAGTTTGATTAATTTATTATTAATGTTATAATATTATATGTTGTACAAATATATGTTGTAAATATATGTTATAAGCAGGGGCAGCTCGTGCATAGGCACTGTGGAACTGCAGCATCCCCAATTTTCCTCGATATATAAATATATTTATAATTTATTTATATATTTGCTTGTAATATTTAATTTTATCATCAACAATCCCATACAATTCTCTTATTTTGTATAAAAAATAATAAAAATCCATCTTGTAGCACTTATGGGGGCAAAGGACGCTAGCAGCACAACGAGCAGAACTGCTCATATTCCGTAGAAAAGCATTCATTGACAAGCCCCTCACCGGGCCGTGCCGGAAAACACTTTTCCCGGAGACTCAAATTGCTCCCTTAAGGCAAAAACCTTAAGAGAGCGAACTCATAATAGTTCCCACCGGTTTCGACCTTTATATTGAGGTCTCATCAGTGGGAACCAGGCTAGAAATACCAAGATTTTAGTAATACAGAGCTTATAAGTATTTTACCAGAACAAGTTACCATTAGGGGTTTTAACCTTATTAAATAAAAATCTCAGGAGGAGATATAAATGTAGAAAGTATTTTACCTTAGGTATAATAATCTACTTTTATCATGAGGTGCCTTGACTTGCATTACTTTCAAGGTCGCCTAGACTTACGACACTTGCAGGCGCAAACTTGACTTGTTTGTCTGTTTGCTTACTTGGGAAATGGAGTAAAACCAGGTTTAAAATAGCTTGGTATCTTTAGTTTATTTGGGTATAATAAATGATACCAAATTAATAAATTTGGTATCATTTATTATACCCAAGGTAAAATACTTTCTACATTTATATCTCATCTTGAGATTTTTATTTAATAAGGTTAAAACACCTTATGGTAACTTGTTCTGGTAAAATACTTATAAGCTCTGTATTATTAAAATCTTGGTATTGCTAGCCTGGCTCCCACTGATGAGACCTCAATTACATTAGTTCTGTGATCAAGAAAATACATGCTCATTAGAATTATATGTATTGGTTTAAAAACAAAACAAACAAACAAAAAAATCTGGATAAACTGACATTGTGTAATTAATTATTTTAGAAAATTGTCTAATGCTATCTATTGACATTGAGTTATCTGTAAACATTTCGTTCACATACTCAAACCCTGAACTAATAATACACGCAAACATCAAAGGGAGGATGTGAGTCATGAAAAAAGTGAAGTTTGGATTGTTGTGTGGGAAGTATTATGAAACCCTCAGAAAAAGGGTCAAGTGCATTTCAGACCTTGTGTTTTTGTGTTTTGTGCTGTGAATATATGCTAAAAATCAACAATTTGGAATAGTCAGAAAACCTCGATAGTTTCAAGATGTCCCTGTTCTGGAAAGACTGTAAGTAATTTAAGTTATCATTAGAATTTCTAGACTATATACAAAAGTTATCAATTTAAGTCTCCATTTATTTTAATTTCTTTTTAAATGCCGCTTGGTTTTTCTCTTGGCTGTAAACTAAAAATACCAATTGTAAAAAGATTTTGTTCATAGTGTCCCACCAATCACGCCACGAATTCTTATCCACTAATATAACTTTCTTTTCCATTCAAAACAGTAACGTCAGTTTTTTACAACTAACAAATAGGTCACTTATCTTCATCTGATAACAACACACATCCACGACTCAGACTTTGCTTCTCCCATTCACCCTACCCCTAATTTGTTCATAGTGTCCCACCAATCACGATACTAATCCTTATCTCCAACCATCACCCACAATTCCTTTGCGAACAAAACAAACAACGTGACGTCACACACACAGATTGTCCCCAGAAAAATTCCAAACATTCCAAACTCATGATGTTACACACAATGACGTCATCATAAGAACAATCAATCACGTCACGATTCCTTATCTTATCTTGATGTTGACCTAGTCAAACGCGCCTGCCCTACTACTGGCGATAACTGACTTGCAGAGTAGGCGAAAAGGATGATCTTTTGATATTTTAAAGAAAGGTTAGTTAAGTGAAAAAAAAGAAAAGAAAACCGTGCTTGTACCCGACTTTAATTCCGTATTTGTGTCGGCGAAAAATGACATAAAACGCGAAGTTTAAATAATATTTTTTTTTTTTTTTTGGCTGGATAGGCGAAGCAAGAATGCTTTTCATATTCCCCGTTATCTGTACAGGACAATGCAAGGAGAGGGTGTTATTGAGCTGTGAACTCTAATCTTGGCAGGAGGGTAACAGCAATGACCGAGTCTCAGTTAGAACTTGATTGGCTACAGCACTGCCATTATTACCCTCCCTGGGTTCCCATTTTAGTCGCCTTGCCATAACTTCTCGTCATCTGGATCCTACTCCCGGTATAACTGCCGATAACTCTAACTGCCACCGTCGATGTTCAGCTCAATCACTTTTTATTTGGCATTATCCGTGACCTTGCACCAAGGGTTGTAACCCCCGAAGAATTCGGCACGACTCCTTGATTTTATGCTAAGACCGGCCTGTTTTTTCTTCTCCTCCCTACACTCCTTTAGTGCTATCTTGTCGGACAGCGAAAAGTCGTCTAAAACTTGCCTCTCTCTTTGACACTAACTTTGAAGGTGTTTATACGCAGAGCGAGCAAACAATTTTTTCATAAACTTAAATCATAAACAACTTTCTTATGCCCTTACATAGCGCTATTATACAAAGTTCGGTGGCAAAGCATTGTCTTCGTTTTTGACATTCTATAAATTTTTGTTAAAGCAGTCAGTAAAGTCACTTCCCATAGGGCTATTTACATTAATATTTAGCATAATATATATGGAGACAAACAAGGTTATTTTTGTAACAATCTCATGAGACTTGACCTCTGTAAAAATTGATGTAAAGCGCCTTGGTATTTTCAAGCTACATCGAGTTTTACAAGAGCATGGAAGACGTTGCATAAATTGGAAAATATGGGTTTTGATTATAAAATATTAATGTGGTTAAGAGGATGGCTGACTGACAGATATCAAAGAGTCGAATATGGTGGTGGTGAGAATCTGTGAGATTCAAGGTAACCAGTAGTATGACCCAAGAATCAGTTCTTGGTCCAATGTTCTTCCATCTGTAAATTAATGACTTTGGGAAAGATTTGACATGTGACATACAGTTATTTTTTGTTGATGGAAAGATATATAACGTAATCAGGAATGTCTGACTAATATTCAGAATGATCTGAATCCGTTGTGATTCAGATACAGAGAGTGCCGAGGAGAGTCTCAAAATGATATCAGGATTATGGAATACTGATTACGAAGACGAATTGAGAATTTGTAGGTCGCAGACGCTGGAAAACAGGAGAAAGAAGGGTGATATGACTGAGACATATGAACTTAAGAAAAGGTCATACAGGATTTCAGTTGGTGGAATTTTTCGTTTTATAGAAGGTGGGGAATGGACAAAAAGACATTGTTGGAATCTAAGAATGAATTGGGTGAGAGCTACATTTTTTCTCTCATAGGATGGCGCATGATTGGAATAATTGCCGTTGGATGTTGGGGGTGCAAGTAACGTCAATGAATTCAAGAATAAGTATGATAGCTGGTGCGTGTAGTCTATGGCCTCTCCGATGTGTCCCTACCCCCTCCCCCTGGAGGGGGGAGTCTCTAAATAACATAAATCTCTAAATAACATAAATAACAGAAGTCTCTAAATAACATAAATAATGACACATGCACTTTCGCAAATGCAGTGCAACCACTCTCCCATTGGAGGGGAAAAAGCCTCGGGTCAGCTATGAGAGGCACTTCACACTCATCTAGCTTAAAACTGCTATGAATATACGTTATCAAGCCAAATGTCTTTTTTCTTCGCTGATAATTCATATTTTTTGTAAAACGATTCAGTTCTCTATCTTTTAATCAAGTTCCAGTTGATTAATTTCTGTTTGAACTTTCGTACTCTCTCATACGATTCTTATTCATTTGTTTATCGTTCAGTCCCATATATTCTAACCCTATTTTATCAAATTATCATATTCTACTTAACTTGAGTGATATTAAAAGAAAACATCATTTTGCCTCTTCAAGTAATTCGAACTAAAAAATCACAGTTTCATACTTTAACGTATATAATATTTAAGAATAAAAAAGTAGGATATATATTAGGATTTTTATAGTAGGATTTTTTCAGAAATCAAAAAAAAAAAAAAACATTCTTAAAAACGTTACAAACTGGAGATTTAATACTACTGAATTTTTAAAAGATTTTTTAAGTTATTCTTTTTAAAATAATTTTATAAATTTCTGATATTACAGGTTATTCAAACATTAATCCCCTAATCTGAATTTGGTTTGTGTTCTTAGCGACAGCCAATACGAGAAGAGTGAGCTGGGGAAATTTTACTTTACCTGCGCTAAAATGTATTAAAATAGATAAGCCAGTTAGTAATTCTTCACCGAAAGAACCTCATTATTGATTTCATCGTTTTTGTCGTGTCTGGCAGCAGCTTTATTGAGTGACAACATGCTACTTGACCGTATAAATTTATTTTTTTTTTTTTATTTCTAAATACTGAATTTCATTTAAAACTATTAAATTGGCGAATTTAATAGTATTAAATGAATTGGTGAATGAATTTAATAAAAGTTGCAATTTACGAAGTACACAAGTAAAAGAAAGAAATGGAATTCCCTGAATGTCTGTTGTGTACATCCATATTGCAACTTTTATTAAATATTGTACGGATTTAAGGTTGATTTATTGCAAATGTATCATTGAGACACTTTTTTTTCCCGCAATATTTCGATTGAAATAAAAAAATCTGCAACTGTCAATAAAATCCGCCAACTGCCATAATGGCATTTATCGATAAGCACCTATAAAATTCCTAAATAGGTCGTCCTTTACTTTATTTTTTCCATTCCTATGCAAATTAGTCTGGCTTTCTGGCTTGGTGAATTTTACTGAAATTTACAGCAGTTTTAAGATTTTAGGCTTTGCTATAAGATTTGTTTGGTCGGAATAGTTTAAATTGTTTTAAATAATAATTTACAGCTCCTAAACTACACGAGAGTGTTTTGTTGTTCACTTGTTGTGGTGATGAATGCTATAAGCAGACACAAATGCGATTCATGAAATGTTTTGTATCCACATTCAGAAGACGAACTCCATTGCGCAGGCTTCCTGGGGTGAGAACGTGATACGGTTGAGTTGTTATTCTCACGCAGTACGAATACGACAACAAAACTGTGTTAAGATGAAGAATTGATTGAATATGCAAAATGTGCTCCTTGTTTAAAGACTACAACTCATTTTCTTATAAATTACTCCCTCCAGCCTTGAGCCGCAGTATGTATCGAATGTTCGTAGCTAAGATTGAACAGAAAATACGATTTTTTTCTTGTATTTTTATTCAGAGAACTGTTTGCAAAATAATAATTTACAACTTCTTAACTACACTCGAGTGTTTTGCACATAGGAAAACAAAAGTTTAGTCAAAACTATTATGTCACTACTCCTATTTTTCCAGCTGATAGACTGGAATCCTTTGTGCGACGTAAATGGTTTCTGTAGTTTACAGGCACTGCATTCCATGCTTCGCGTGTATTCGCACAGATTGAAAATCTGGAAACTCGAATTTACACTCACGGATCAAATTAAGTCTTACATGAAGTAGCAATTCGGGTTCAGGATCGCGACGTAGTTACTGACGCAAGTGTAGATAATTCCCTCTATTCCACAACGAAACCAACCTGTTCTTTCAATTCTGAAGATAGGGAATTTATTTAATGATTTAGAGATATTTCTTTATATTAAAAGAGTTCCTTCAACTCATTGAAAGTCTTCTTGGGTGATTCTTCAGATAGATCAAATCATCCCCCGAAAGATTAATTGCCATATGCATGGTGGCCTCGATGGGATTTCTCCATTAGATTCGTAGTCATTCTTCTTGTCTTGGTGGCAAATTTCGAATTGTCCTCAAGGTTTGAGCTCCAGAGGTGATTCCTGTTTCAAATTGCTGTTTTTATGCTTTCTTATTCCAGCAGTATTCCAGCACTATATTTCTTATTTCAGCAGTATCTAGATTAGAGTATCCTTGATACGATTCCAGATGTTTGTAATATTTTCACCCTCCTCCGGTTGCACATACTTCAACTTCTGTTTTAATTCACGCTCATATTTTCTTCTCTGTTGCTTTATATCTAGTTCGCTAATATTGCATCTCAGTTGATTTGCATGTGCTAAAAAATATTTACTGTTTACTTCAAGTAATGCCGATTAGAAGATGGACACCATCACACTCAGCTCCTCTGAAGCAGCGGATATTCAGAATGCAATTTTCATATCGTTTAATGATTATGATATACCCAGGGAGGGTAATGGATGGCAATGCTGTTGCCAATGAAGTTTTAACTGAGGCTCGGCTATTGCTGTTACCGTCCTGCCATGATCAGAGCTTTATATAGCTCAATAACACCCTATCCATTCATTTTCTTTACGGATAACGGGGAATATGAAAAGCATTCTTGTTTTGATCGAATGTATGACCATTAGGAGATTTCCTAATGATCATACGTTCAATCAAAACACAAAATAAGAATATATAAGAATATAAGAATAAGAAGAATACACAAAAGCTTGCTTCCTCATAAATATTTGACCAAATTAATTACCCTTTCTACATTAATATTTGGCTCTTC
The DNA here is from genome assembly GCF_054136105.1 of Typopeltis vanoorti. Lineage (NCBI taxonomy): Eukaryota > Metazoa > Arthropoda > Arachnida > Uropygi > Thelyphonidae > Typopeltis > Typopeltis vanoorti. Next base: position 136,134,856 of record NC_143559.1, read on the forward strand.
GTGAACGCTTTGGTTTCCAATAATTTTTATTTATTTCTTCTTTTCCAACATGTTTGCATTAAAATCGCCTTAAAACGATCATATCCGTTTTCCACTGTTTTTTACTGATTAGGATATCAGCGATTTGATTGAACGCATGATCATTAGGAGATTTCCACGTCTGCTTGCGTGTATTCTTCCTCATAAACATAGTACGGCGTATTATTAAGTTTCTGGATGTGAACAAAATAAATAATCTCTCTCCATTATTCTTACTGGTGCCGATGTCTGCCATACCGAGCATCATACGTATGTCGGTATTTGATTTTCGGACGAGCCTGGTCACGCCAAGTCTCCATCTCAGCATATCCATTTCATTTTCTCATGTTTCTTTATTGTTAGCCAGCATTCTGAACCGTATATGGCTACTAGCCTTATGATTGTTCTAGAGATCTTTGATTTTAGGTAAGTGGATTCTTCTTATCACAAAGAACTATTTCATTAATGAATGATTTCTTGAAATGTTCCAACGCTGTACCAAACTTTTCACATTCATAAACCTATTCGTAAACTATTATTCCAAGGATCATGTGGCTGTCCATTCAAGTCAGCCCAGTGAAGATGACTTCGAACCTATTTCGTGACTAGAGGAGAAATGTTTGTCGGCACAACAATCAACCTTCAACTTGGAGGACAAAAGTGACTCTTCCTCTGAACACTTGGTTATACCGTGCCCATCTCAAAATGCTTATTTCCACTGTATGGAGCTTCTGACAAGCTTCTGGCAGTTCATTAATCTCTTCATAAACTAATGTACCAAGGCTTGTGTGGCTATCCATTTAAGTAAGTCCAGTGAAAACGATCTCAGCATTCATATCTCCATCATATGGAGCTTCACACGCTTCTGGCAATCAATGAATATATTAGTTAACTATTGTTCCAAGGTTTGTGTGCTTATCCATTTATTCGTCCAGTGAAGACGATTTCAGCATTCTTATTTCAATGATAAGGAGCTTCTGAGAAGCTCATGGCAGTCCATTAATCTATTCTTTAATTATTGTTCCAAGGATTGTGCGACAATCCATGTAAGTCCGTCCAATGAAGGCGATCATAGCATTCATATTTCAACGTTAAAAAGTTTCTGACAAGCTTCTGGCAGTTCATTAATCTCTTCCTAAACTAATGTTCCAAGGCTTGTTGTGCCTATCCATTTAAGTATGTCCAGTGAAGACGATCTCAGTATTCTTATTTCCACGTTAAAGAACTTGTACCAAGCTCCTGGCAGTCCATAAATCTACTCGTTAATTATTCCTCTAAGGCTTGTGTGCCTATCCATTTATGTTCGTGCAGAGAAGACGATCTCAGCATTCTTATTTCCGTGGTTAGGAGCTTCTGGCTGTTCATTAATCTCTTCATAAACTAATGTTCCAAGGCTTATGTGCCTATCCACTTAAGTATGTCCAGTGAAGACGATCTCAGTATTCTTATTTCCACGTTCAAGAGCTTGTACCAAGCTTCTGGCACTCCATAAATCTACTCGTTAATTATTGTTCCAAGGCTTGTGTGCCTATCCAATTAAGTTCGTGCAGAGAAGACGATTTCAGCATTCTTATTTCCATGGTTAGGAGCTTCTGACCAGCTTCTGGCAGATCATTAATCTCTTCATAAACTAATGTTCCAAGGCTTGTGTGCCTATCCATTTATGTTCGTCCAGTGAAGACGGTCTCAGCATTCTTATTTCCATGGTAAGGAGCTTCTGACAAGCTTCTGGCAGTCCATTAACCTATTCGTGGAGTATTTCTTCAAGGGTTGTGTTGCTATTCATTTAAGTCCGTCCAGTGAATATTACTTGGCGCATGATTTGTGACTTGGTGATTTTTTTCCTTAGAAATGGTGTATTCGTCTAAACCCTAATATGGGTCCTGTCTGGCATGCAAGTCCTACTGGTAGCAAGGCTACCGCCGGTATAGTTCATAACATGAGTGGAATGATCATGATTGCGTACAATAAATTATCAGCAATAGTAGAATGAAATAAAAATAATTAAACAACGAAATAAAAATAACAAACTAAATAAACAAATGAAATCCATGAATGTAGCAGTCACATAATCTTGAAGAATTTTGTTTTTTGAAACAAACAAAGATAAATAATATTATAATAGAAAAACCAACACAATGAAATAGAAATAACAATGCAATAAATGAAAAATAATAACAGAATAAAATATGAAATATTAACTAAATAATCAAACTAAATGGAATAAAACATGGAATAAACAAACTAAATGCATAACTTTGGCCCTCACATAATTTACAAGAATTTAGACTTTTTAAACAAAACAAAGTGAAAATTATATGTGAAAATAACAAATGTAATAAATAACAACAGGACATCAGATCGTCTTCTGGAATTTAGATTTGGTTTGCCCTGTAAGTAAAATAAAATAAATATTAGCAGAATTCTCGTGGCTGAGTGACGTAATTCCTGCATTCGTTGAACACAGAGATTGTTGAGGCATTTAAACTCGTGTAAAACTAATTCTTACCGACAGTGTTTCGTTATTAATACAGCAATCGCAAGAGACAATGTGTACATTAGTACTGCGCATGGGCCAAGAGATTTGTTAGAAATTTTATATTGTTTTATTTACTTTTTTTAGTTTTGTTGCTTTTTAAAATAATTCGGAAACCCTTTTCTAGAGATTAACGTGGATGATTTTCAAACTTCTTGAGACCTCCAATATGCAATGGGTGTCCCGTACAAGGAGATAAAATTCAATTCCCCTAAATACAATCACAAAATCTGGATTCGAAACCGCAACCAGTTTTGGAGAGAGGGTCGAGGCCCACGACGGCTGGTTGGTTACTTCATATTTCACTGCATCAGAAACCGAAGGGGAATGCGGACTGAAAGCAGGGTTTATCTTTCGTTCGCTCTGGATGAGAATCTGCAGATGATTTTTAACATTTTCATCATTTTATTGGTTGTTTTATTTAAGTATTCACTTCTGCTTTTCCAAATGCTAAATCCGAAGGGTCTTTTTTTTTCTCGAGGATTTCCTTCTTTTTTTTTTTGTCAATGCTGTAAAAACTTTGCTTAATTACATCGTGTTTCATTTTCAAACTGGGGCGAACTTAAAATCGCTGTCCACACACGACACACACAAATTAATATTAGTCTTCAGTTAAATGCATAACATTAAAGCATCATGAAATATTTCCTATATATATATATATATATATATATATATCTTTAGGAAATATTTAATAGGAAATTTTAGGAAATATATATATATATATATATATATATATATATATATATATATATATATATATATATATATATATATATATATATATATATATAACATGAGATTATAATATAACTATAATATAGCTAAAGATTTTAACATAACATAAAACATAAAGCGTAAAATAAAAACATTAAATGGAAAAATAACTTAAAACTACCAGAACACCATAACCCTGCGCCACACACCTTCATTCCCTCACACCTTCCAAACTACATTGATCCCGTCCCTCATATTAAATCCAAGGAAGAAATTGATTCTGCTGTCAATAAACTTACTGATCAAATCAACACAGGCATAGCATCTATCACCTCAAATTCAATTGCTTTTAAGCCTAAACGATTACCAGATGACATAATGAACTTAATCAGGGAAAAAAACAAAGCACGAAAAATATACCACAACACCAGAGCACCCCAAGACAAAAAATATCTCAACAAAATGAACAGTGCAGTGAGAGATGCATTTAAAGCCCACAGAAACAAATTATGGGAAGACAAATTAGCCTCCATATCACCTGGTGATCAAATCTTCTGGAAGTTCCTGAGAAACATCAAAAACAAAAACAAATCTCTTCCTCCTTTCAAATCTGACCTGAACATTGTTTACACAGATGCAGAAAAAGCAGAAAACTATAGCTAAAAATTTAGAAAAACAGTGTATCCCTTCTTATGATAATCTAAATTTCAATCATGTTTACAAAGTCCATCGCCACGTCAGACAAGTGTTAAAACTGCCTGATACCTGTACCTGCCAACTCACACCTACTTCTCCAGCTGACATTTATGACATTATAAAGAAATTAGAGAATAAAAAAGCTCCATTGCCTGACGGCATATCCAACAAAGTTTTCAATCTGCTACCCCGAAAGGCCATCGTACATCTTACTACAATAATAAATGCTATGTTCAGGTTTAAGTACTTTCCCTCTGCATTGAAGTTGGCAGACGTAGTTCCTATATACGAGCCTGGCAAGGATCCTCAGTAGCCTCAAAGTTATCGTCCCATAAGTCTGAGTTTTAATTTGGGCAAAATAGCAGAAAAAGCTATCCTTTCCAGAATTCAACTTTCAGTAAAAAAATTAAACATCCTTCCTTCAGAACAGTTTGGTTTTCGCCAGTTTCACAGTACCACCCAACAAATTCATAGACTAATCGAATTCATTACCACAAGTTACAATTGGCACCAACATATCGGAGCAGTTTTTCTTGGCTTAGAAAAGGCGTTCGACAAAGTATGGCACTTTCGACTACTATACGAGTTGATTTTAGCTTGCATTCCATTAGATCTAGTCCAAATTATAAAGTCATTTCTTAGGCAGACGAATGCAAGTAAAACTAAATGCTATATTATCTACCCGGCGACGAATCTTGGCAGGAGTGCCTCAAGGGTCCCTATTGGCACCGATACTTTTCACGATTTACATGGCGGACATTCCGCACAATCCAATGTCATCTATCATTGCCCTATACGCAGACGACACAGCTATACTAACCAGATCTATTTAACCGCACCTTGTCACCAAGATACTGCAAGAAAACTGCAGAGATTAGAGCACTGGTTCTCGGAATGGAGATTGCAAGTAAACCCTCAGAAGAGTATCGCCATGCTCTTCACTAAAAACTCAATATCTCCCAAAGATGACATCATCCTATTTAATATCAAGATTCCCTGGAAAGCAGAAGCCAAATGTCTCGGTGTACTGCTGGACAGAAAACTAACCTTCAGTCCACATATAAAAGCCTCATGTACAAAAGCATCAACAATTATTGCACAGCTTTACTCTCTTATCAATAGCAACAGCAAGCGAGACACCAAACTAAAACTGCTCCTTTATCAGTTGATGATTCGACCCATTATAACTTACGGATGCCCAGCCTGGAGCCACACTTCAAGTACAAATATCCTCAAACTACCGAGAGTGCAAAAGAAATGTCTCCGCATGATCTTAAACGCACCATGGTATATCAGAAATGTCCAACTCCACAGGGATACAAATATCCCCTACATCTACTCTCTCCTGCAGTCTTCAGCAGTAAAGTTCTTCTCAGCATCCTCTTCACATCCAAATGAATCAGTGCAACAAGCAGCAAATTTTGATGAAACAGACTTCTCCAAATATAGGAGACCTCAGGCCATCCTACTTCAAAATGAAGATCTTTAAATCGCACCCACTCATGCAGAGCACTTAGCTCATAAACGTTTCCCTACACAGCAACCTTATAAGATAGCAGGGATTATAAAAGCATTTTGTTTCACCCTTATAATCAGCAACGTCTAGCGTCTTGCATTATTATTTTGGCTTTTGCTGTTGGATCAACCTATCAATTATATTTTCAATGCATTTCAGTGCTATATATGTACATTGAAATGCGTTACAGTCGAATTTTTGCTGTTATATTTTCTAATGGTGGTGATAAAAGCAAACTTCTTATTAAGTCAACCGCGTTATGTTATTATTAATGAGGGATCACGCAGTCCTTTTTCTTTATTCCCACTCTCATGAAAGGTTGGACGAGTCAGAAGGATTTGTGGTTTTCTGCTTGCAATTAAAGCACTATGGGTTTTAATAGAAAGGTTACAAATTCATCGCATTTTCAGGATAATAAGAAATTCTGTTCTACGCTTCTTTAGGGGCTTATATTTACGTCCCATATCTAATGGTCGGCGCTCTTGATGGTGAAATGAATCGTAAATAATCGGACGTAACACCTACAACTTGCTTTCTGAAGTTTGGGAGGGTAATGCACGCGCTGAATTCTGACCTAAGAAATATTTTGTTTTAAAATTATTGCGAGGATAAAAAAATCAAACATATCGTGATTGGCTGAGAGAAGAACACAGAAGATAAATCGAATAAGAGCGGCAAAATATTCTGTCGGTATTTGGGAGGGGGGGAACTAAAATGGAGAGAAAAGTCCTGTAAAAAAAGCATCAGATATTAAGGTGGTGACGTAAAAACAGAAAATAAGGATATTTCGTGTTTCCACGAAGGAGAGACGAGTGTGCGCTGCATCCACAAACGTTATTACGAAATGCGGAGTTTAGAAAGTGTTGAATAAATAAACGAAAATCATTTTAGATTCTTCCGCAGCTAACGGATTAATTTGGAATAAAATTGTTCGCGAGGATCTGATAATAATGCATTCTTAATTATCACGATTATAAAGCCATTGTAATATTAAAACATTTAAAGTAATTATAAAAATTATTTTAAATATTTTTTAAATAATATTTTAAATAATTATAAAAATTATTTTAAAGCAAGCGCAATAAGTTATTTAATTGAAGTGAATATCCCCAGAACCCAGTTGGGTGCGAGGATGCACTTTGGTTGGAAAGACCTGCGTTCTGTTCTCTGGGGGGGGGACTTCGAATTAGCCGATCGCATGAGTATTTTTTTTTTCCTATTTGTTTTTCTACCACACACACACACACACACACACACACACACACACACACACACACACACACACTGAACGGGGAAAAAAAAAACAAGAGGTCATTCAGTGAACAGGGAAGTGAAAGGAAAATATTTTTGTCGTGGCGAGTGGTGAAATATGTTACCAGAGAGAGAGAGAGAGAGAAAGAGAGAGAGAGAGAGTATGATGAGTGCAACATCAGTGAATGAGGTCAAGGAGAGGGAGGAGCATCGAGTGAGTGTCACTGAATATTCGCGAAAGTGTTTGAAGTGTAAATATTAAGTAAATAAGTTGGCGTTGTTTATCGAGGGGACTTCCCGCGAGTGCGGGAAGTCCCCTCGATAAACAACATGGAAATGCCGTCGTCATAATAATAATGATAATAATATAATTAAATTGATCGTTTTTCATTCGTGTTTATTTAATATTTAAAGTAAAAGCTTTATTTTATTCTTTTTTAAAAATCTTTTTCTCTGAATTCTGACTTGTAGTAGTCGACGCCTCTCTTAATTCCGTTCTGTAAAAACTAATGTAAATGGATGGATGTTAATCATTAAACATAATTAATTATCTAGTTGGGTTAAGGGAAACGAAATGTAATATTTATATAATTCCGTTTGCTGTTATTGTTAATGTCATTTGTTCGTGCAGAAAAAGCCGTTATTGTTTTGGAGGAACTTCCGAAACAGCAAGGCTGTGAGGCCTGGGTATTATTGAAACCTTTTTTTTTTTTTTTTTTTTTTTTTTTACGTGATCTTTAAAATATATGGGGGAAAAAAAGAACATCTAATAATTTTATTTAATTAATTTATTTATTTATTTTATTTTTATTTTTTTTTTTTTTTTTTGCGATTTTATTGTAAGTGTGACGACGAATTGGATGATGGCTACCCCCCCAACCAACAGGCTAGAATTCTCTAATTCTTTGCCCACCGAAGATATTAATATCTTGGGTGGGCAAGATATTGTGCTGTGTTTCCGTTAAATTTCTTAAGAACATGGGTAAATTAAAGATCTTATATTAAAAATTATCAAGAGAAAGTACTTTTTAATTGATTGTAAAAAATCAGACAACATTATTTTTTACAGCAGTATACTTAGCAAACTTTATCAATTGAAAAAATAAAAAGAATAAGAAACAAAGGGAAAAAATACCTGAAGAGGAAATAATTTTCATGTTATTAGCCAAAAAATTGCATACTTGAATTTCCACTGGAAATTCAAGCAATATTTGTAAATGGAGGAGGAAACAAACCGGTAAAGGCGATTTAAATCCAGATTTGGCCCAGGGTCTTTTTCCTCACCAAAGAGGGTAGTTCTGCATATATATATATATATATATATATATATATATATATATATATATATATATATATATATATATATATATATATATATATATATATATATATATATATAATATTTAATATATATATTAAATTCCTTGTAATGCTTATTTCTAAGATTAATTTCTTTCTCTGCACGACTGTAACGAATGACAGAATAGAGAAAATTTAATAACAGTAAATGGAAATATTGAGAAATGCTACAATCAAAATTTCAGTTTTCCTTTGAAATCTTTCCGCGTGTGATGAACAAACAATCAACGAAAATAGCATCCATATGAATCAAAGGATGAAAGAAAGAAGTAAAAAAAAAAATAATAACGTATTAATTCTGAACATCGGGAGTGCAGAATTTTCCAGCAAAACGGAATATCTTAAACGCCAGAGGCAATTATTTGCTTGAGAATATTCAGAAATACTGTTGTGAAAAGAGATTCTTTCGATTATTAGCAATACGAAAAAAAAGCGTCTTCCGGATGATATCAGGGTAATCCACTCCAGATAAACACGAAGTAAAGAAAATAATAATTGTAAATGGTGACGTATGATTATTATGAACCAAGCAAACTGTTTCGACTAGCAAAAAAAAAAAAAAAAAAAAAGCTTATCATCACAGTTCCATTTTTAAATCCATTATAGATAATTTAAATACATAAACAAATAATAGCAATAATAAAACGTCTGAAGTAAATCAATGTGTCAGTTGATTCACTTTATGCTAGTTTTAATGTTGAATGGCCGCAAGATTTCCATGGAAAGATTTCTAGATAGACTGATACGAGTCCTGTCATCCTTCTACTGTTTTATGTTCGTTTCGCACAGAGTAAACGTTTATTTGGTCGATGCGTTTCGCACTGAATGAATACACTTTTCAACATTAGAACTGAACAAATTGCTACCACAATCGTTATCACCATTAACAAGGCTTCTTTCGCATCTTTTTGTAAAATATTTATCGAATAGAATCATACTTACTGGAATTCCTTAACTCGATCTTCTCCAAAGGATACACGTTTTGGTTGCTGGGTATCAACAGGAGTTGAAGGTCCGGGAGCAACAAGTATGCTGGCATTGTCTCCTGAAGCAGATGGATCACTAGCAGTGGCTGCAGATTCCTGTGCAGCAAGCGTACTATTTTTTGATTCATAATCAGCCATTTCTTGAGTACTTTCTTGTTGTTCAGAGGTGGAAGGACCAGCGAAATTAACAACACCTTTGTCTGCAAATACGACCATTTCCTTGGATTTAGTATCCAACAAAGTGGATGGTCCGGGAATGCCGAGAGTGAAAGGTTTTTGTTCTGAAGAAACTGCATTCTCTTCTGTGCATCCACGCCGAGCAGATGGGTCACTACTAGTGGCTGCAGGTTCTTGTGAAGCCAGCGGAGTATTTCCTGATACATTATTGACCATATTTTGAGGAATTGAAAGGGCAACGGCATTTACTGATGGTGCATTTTGTGAACCCGCATATCGTGAATTATGTCTTAATATACCGCGTGGTGGTGGAGATGGCAGCGGTTGTGGGCGTTTCCTTTTCATACACGGAACTAATCCTGGAAGAAATTGGAAATAGAATATTTTTAATAATAGATTGTGTTCAACTGAAAAGATGGAGAAATAAGTTCTTAGTTTATGCCGCCTTTTAGATAATTCCAATAATCCAAAAATAAATATAAAAATTTAGCTGAGTACTCAAGAAAGATTCCGGTATTGCGACCACAAGTTTATTATGATAAATAAAAATTAACAAAGCGGACAAGTTTCGTATGTCGTTTGACTTACATCTTCAGGGGGTTAAAGGTAACTAAAGGTTTAAGCACAAGAAATGAGAAATTACTCAAAATAGTCCATTCTATGATGTTATGGCCGTCTAACTGTTCATTAAATTTAAAAATCCGAATGCAGAATCTGTGCATGCTAAGTTTGAACAATGCTGGATGTTGCTACGTTCTGTTGTTCACGTTCACACTGTCCGAGGTCTGACTCAGGTACATTTATATTTCTTAAACATGTGGTCGCTATACCGGAATCTTTCTTTTGAACTGCTAAACTACAGAAATCTACGCCTATCAATTTGCGCAATATATTTTAGTGCCATACACAGTCGTACTGCTTTATTCGCATAAAATAAATAAATGAACCTGAATATTAAGATGGAGAAGTGCTGTGAATCGAACCATATTTTATCGCCAAAAGAAAAACAAATTCCGAAAATTTGTAACAACTTATGAGAATATTATTTTCGATATCGCAGTTACGTTTGCTGGTATTACTTAAAAGACACAAACTCTACCAAACAAGTCGACATATTTGTCTTTGATTAGTGCTTGAATTAGATTTCTCTGGCATGACAGCTGTTTCGAACTGTTGGTTCTCACGGAGACACAATAAGTTTGTTCAAATTTCCCAAGTTCCAAATACTCGTGAGCGACCTACTCTTTACCCCTCCCATCTAACGAGTCAGGTGCAGTCGCAGCCTCACAAAGCTTCAGCTCAGAGCGAAGCAGGCAATGAAATATCAGCTAAACCGAGGCACCGACAAAGCCTGCTCGCTGGAAACGAATATTCAAACCACCCAAGTTCCACAAAGTTGGAAAGGGTGACATTTAAAAAACTAGCGTCCAGTAAACTGCAAACTCGTCAGCGTATCAAAAGGGATCATTGTTTCGGTCGGCTAACTAATCAGTGCCCGAAAGATCACTGACTGGAAAATACTCGGACCTTTTTACGGCAATCGGAGACAAGTAGTATTGCCACTCAGCCAACTTCCACTGAAGGCAGCGGCAGACAAACTCGCCAGCCTGCACGGTCCTCCTATTTCAGAGCAATCCATCCACGGGCAAGAATACTTGTCTTTTGGTGGGAGATGAATTTCACCGCCCAGTGTGAGACCACTCCTCTGCTTGGTGGAGGCCTGAAGTGGCTTTAAAAAGCTCCATGTCTAATCTCCAGAGCAAGATTTCCGGTCTGTGTAAAACTTCAACGAAAAAATCATGAAATTCAGGAATAAAAAAAAATCCTTAGACCTCTCACAGTACTAATGTATTATAACCTTTTGTATGTAGGAGTTAAAAAAAAAAAAAACCGAGTTCGCATGCTTACATTTTGTTTTTGAAGGATTTCTCGAAATGAGTAAGGTGAAGGTAGTTTTACATTTTTGCAAAAAATATTTAAAATCAGTATTTGAAATCTAAATACATGATATTTCGGTAGGTTCTGCACATTTAATTTCTTTCTTGCAAATTTACATTCCCCCCTGTCTAAAATATGTTTTAAACATTCGCCAATTAGTATTGGCGAATGTTTAAAACATTTTTTGTTTGTCCAAACACAGTATGTAAATTTTAACTTAAAACGGGCCTATAAAACTAGCTTTGAATAATAATAATAATAATAATATTATTATTATTATTATTATTATTATATTAATCACAAACTAAATTATTCATACCTACTATTTACATTATATGCATGTGTTCATAACTACATGCAACAACATAAAGCATGTATAAGCATCTTTTTTATTACAACGGTGTGCATATGAACCATGAAACTGAAGGTAAAGTTCTATTGTTTACAACTTCAATGCCAAACATGATTAGATAATGCTTATAACCAGTGGCAGTTCGTGGCTTGATATCGTGGGGGTGCTGCAACTTTCGAAATATACATACACATCGTAAGTACAATGTGTTTGGATAAAATCATGAAAAGATATTGTTTATTATCTATAAAATTATACAATTTGGTATAATTGAAAATCACTTAAAATAAAATCCATTCCTTTAATTGTAATTAAAGGAATGGATTTACAATTTTTGGACATTACAATTACATCCTTTAATTGTAATGTCCAAATATTTAAAGAGACGGAGTAAACACGATAAGCACTGCGAACACTCTACTACTGGCGCAAACTGCATGTAAACAACAGTGGAACTGCGCGACGGACAATGCGCATTACGCTAATCAGCTCGTATCTCACTATGACGTGTATATGCTTGCGCGCGTAGCAATATCACATTGTGGTAAACACGTGCTGCTAGCGTCCTTCGCCCTCCTAAGTGGTACAAGATGGATTTTTATTATTTTTTATACAAAATAAGAGAATTGTATGGGATTGTTGATGATAAAATTAAATATTACAAGCAAATATATAAATAAATTATAAATATATTTATATATCGAGAAAAACTGGGAATGCTGCAGTTCCACAGTGCCCCTATGCACGAGCTGCCCCTGCTTATAACATATATTTACAACATATATTTTTACAACATATAATATTATAACATTAATAATAAATTAATCAAACTGTGTGCAAGGTGACAAAATCGCATTTTAACGCTAAGTACGTAATTCCGCATATTCCGGTGATATTTTGAAAAGTTCTCTAATTTACGCATAAGTACACTGAGGAGTTCGCATATTTATGGAAAGGGGAAGAATAAGAGGATGAAATAATCAATAATAATATTAGATATAACATCTAATCGCATGCAATTGTATTACGATGGCGAGCAGTCATCACCGCTGCTAGCCAATCTTCGATATTCGGGAATTCCATTGCAATTCGAAATCGCCTGGAATAGAAGTTAAAGCACTTTCTTCGTATATACTTCATCCTCATCTTGACCAGCTATGAAATCTTCTTAAGTTTACTTTTTATCAATAACGCTTTATTTTATGGGAGATTAGTAGGATTATCCTACCAGGTGAATCAAATACTTGACAATTAATCATATCAACAAAAGCTAATTCTTTGTCTAAATGACGTGTTAACAATCGGTATTAAGCATTAGTGTGATGATTGTTTCCTTTCATCAAATTAGGTTCCCATCCTTTTTTTTTTTTATTGTTTACGAAATTATGTCCAGATAACTGTTGGATTTGAATTCAAATTCTGTAAGAACATCCACATTTCATTACGGAAAACGTATGTTAGGACACAATATTTTGATTCGTAGTTCATATGAACACGTACATTTTTTTTATCATCCTTTTCAATAGAAAAATGTGTTTTTCTTTCTTGGTAATTTTTCACTCATTAAAGGGTAGGAAAAACTTGCGTTTTTATTTTATTTTATTTTTTTAAATAACGAGTATAAAGAATCATTTGTGAAAAAACAACCGTACTTAATATTTTTTACAGTTCGTAACTAAAAAGGTTTGCAGTAATCTATCGCAATACGAATTGTCTGAATCGGATATTACTCTCTGTGATTTTAATGTAATGAAATAAGAGAAAAAGAAGAAGAATTAACTTGTAAACAGAGAATTGATTAAAAAGTAAAGTGATAATAAAAATAATAAGTGAATTCAATGTCGAAGCAACTCCAAATAATCTTGTAGTATATTACATATTCAGGACTTGAGAGTTTTCGATTGCCATTTTAACTTATGGACAATCAAATCAATTATCTCAGGTTGTTAACCAAGCGGGTGCTTGCTCATCTCAATCACGAGCTTTACAATCATATTCTGTTCCTAAAAAACTAAAGAAAAAGGTCCCAGTGAACATGAATCCTCACATTTCCGATATGCATCTGTTTGTAATCGCAAATAGCTACACATGCAAAAGAGAACGAAAAAAATGCAAAGAGAGAATGATTCGATATTCGTCTGGTTCAGACGTAGCAAGCTTGTGTAGAGATGTCTGCATAAGTAACGAAATGGATAAGAACAGAAATCTGCAAGTTTTCAAACTGTGTCACGCGAATACAGACAGGAGTATGAAAAAAAAAGGGAAAAAAAAGAAAGAAAGAAAGAAAGAAAGAAAGCATGCATGTAATGGATGCATGCATTATGTCTGTAGGCGAACGCTAGGAATATCAAAAATGCAGGATTAGAGTTTGTTGCCTTGGTACCCCAGATTGCAGGCATTAGTGAGACCTGGCGATAGAATCAGACAAACTAACTGGCATCGAGTGTAAAAGGTACAGTATTTTTGGATGGATACGAGAGGGGTGGGATGCTGCCAATTTAGACTTGAGACCTCTGACTGTATTACTAGTAAGGATTTTTCACGTAACAGTGAGTTTGAAGCCATCTGGGGTGGAGTCTAACAAGATAACCGTGACAACACTCCACTAACACAGCAGGATGATGTTGTTACAGACCTGGGGGATCGGTTGCTTGTAATAAAGAAATGATCACCAAATAAAGACGATAGTAGCGAAAAGAGTAATCATAAGGGGAACTTGAATTATCCGAACATTGATTGGATGGCTATGAAATCGCACGAGAAGAACGAAACTGAATTTATTGAGATGTTGCGGGACAACTTCCTGAAGCAGCATGTTACAGAAGAAACTCGAGATCAAAGAGTGCTAGATTTGATTGTAGTGTCAGAGAGGTGGGGGGGGGGTTACAGTTAAAGACGTGAATAGTCTGCCTCCGGTTGGTGACAGTGATCATGCTCACGTGGGAAGTGACTAAATTTATGAATGTTCCATTCAGAAAAGGTCACATACTGAACTACAAAGCAGGAAATTATGACCAGCTGAGGAGTACGCTGAGTTCAGTGGAATGGGATCGGTTGTGGATGGAAAGAACATCGACAGTGAATGGGAAGCATTTAAACAATACTTAAATGATGCGATATCAGAATGTGTCCAGAGAGTTCGAAGAATCAATAGAGTAGGAGTCAAATGGATGTGTAATCTTATTAAGCAAGAGATTCATAAGGAAAAGGTGATGTGGAAGGAATACCGTGAGCATAATGATGATATCCGTTACGATAATTATAAGGACATGTTATATTCGCCTTATAGGCAATGGAGAAGTTAATGCTTCCGCATTAACTTCTCCATTGCTTACAAGGCGAATTTGACTTCCCATATATCGCTTCTTTGTTAACACTATTTCTTTTGGAATCGTCAACTTCTTCATTGCTTACAATTTCATTTAACATATATCGCTTCTTCACTAACACCATTAGAAAGATTAAGAAAATTCTCTTCTCCACTCATCTTGGCAACCATCTAGTCAAGTACTTCCTAGTGTATTCTCCATCGCACTTCAGTATAATTAACCACAAAGGAGCTGCTGCATAAATGATTCGAGAATACTATCGGACTACAAGTCATCTTAATAAACAAACATCCGTCAAAGGAATAAATCTGTTATCTCAAAAATCCAAATAGGTGTACTCAGAAATCTTCCAATTTATAATCACCTAGCACCGAATTTGAATCTGGATATGGGATTGTTTTTCAAGTATCCCCCCCCCCCCACTTCCAGGCAAGACCTGTCCTGGAGTGCAGCATACGGGAACGTCCCAGTGAATAGGATAAAATACAGTAAATTTCAGACCGACATCACAACTTTTTGCATATATGGACAGCTTAGAACAGTTAATCAATCCGTTTATTACTGCCCTCTAATAAGATGTATTTGTTTATACCTATTCTTTTCTTTTACATTTGTTAAAATGTCATAGGTTTAATAAAATTCAAGTATGGCTTCCACCGAAAGGTCGCGTAACCTATTACATTACCCTACGATTAAATTTGCTGACAATGGTACATCGTAGAGAGTCTGTAGGCTAAACTTACCTCGCACTACTGTTTGTTCCATTTGTTAAAAACAAAGATGAAGTTCTCGGCCAGGTGATAAGTACGACGCTAGTTAATATTAGTTATCGTTAAACGTGAGAGTCGTTTTGACGAAATGGAAAAAAATTTAATTTTGTAAATTAATGGCTGAACAGCGTTTTCCTTTAAGGCATGCGATTCAGAATAATTTACGATTTCTAAAATTATTCTAAATATTTCTTTTTGCGTAACTGGCTTAAAATAATAATATTACATGTAGGTTCCAGTAATACATTAGGTTTCTGACCACTGCCGTATAACGAAATTCATCGTATAGTGAACTACTGCCAAATTTTTTATCATATAATGTATGCATGTAATTGGTAAATAACCATTACATGCATATGCTGCAAGTGATAAAAAAATTTGGTAGTAATTCACTATACGATGAATTTCGTTATACGGCAGTGGTCAGAAACCTAATGTATTACTGGAACCTACATGTAATATTATTATTATTATTATTATCATTATTATTATTAGACCCCCCTAGATTCAACGACACATATTGGATGGCCCTCCATTACACAAAGCTCATCATACTTTGACTTGAATGCAATCACTGTCTTCACACCCACTACACTTCCAGGTAATGCATTCAAACCACCTTCAACTCACCACGCGAAAAAAACAGTTCTTTTTGTGTGTTGTCTGTTGAGTTTCATTTGTGATGTCCTCTGTTTGAGTCAGTTGTGTTGTCCTCCAAAAGTAACAATCCTCTGCTCAGTTTCCTTCAATACCTCGTTCAATTCCTTCAGTGCTACTAAATAAACTGATGCTATAACAATTTCACCTTTTTTGAGGTATAATAACGATTATTCCATCCATATCCCAAAATAAAACGGCAAGAACCCTGCTGAATTTTGTGTTTGAAACTTCTTTGGCCGTTGAGAACCTTTGTGGCTCCACTCCATTGACTGTTGTTGAGGTCATGGTGATATGAAGCTATGTTTCATCAACAGTCACAATACGAGCCAAAACATTTTTACCTGATTTCTCAAAATGACCCAAAATCCCTTGAGATGAGTTTTCTCTTTTGATTGGCATTCAAACATTTCTGGACACACTTCCCTGAGAACTTGTGCATGTCCTGATGTTGGTGGACAATGACCTCCAACTCTTTCCCTGGATATTCGCAGGTGCGCTGTGTCTTTGCAACGTTTTGGCTGATATTCGTCTATCATCAAGGATCATGGCATGCACTGCATCGATGTTTTCAACCGTGATCGCTGAGACTAGTCTTCCTAGTCTCAGCCATCAGCGATAGTTAAAACAGGATGCCCAGTTTTAACTTGGCGAACCATGTAGAAATTATTGGTTATGTTGGGGCTCAGTTCCCAAAAGTTTCACACAAAGATTGATGAATCTCAATTGTGGACTTTTTTTATTGCATCTTCAAAAACTTGATGATTTATTGCAGATTCGAAAACATCTCTATGTTTTCGAATTTCTTAACAATCTCTGACATTTTTTGATATCCTAAATGTAAATGAATACATCATTAAAATTTGTGGAAACATGGGTGTTAAAGGGGTTTAAGATATGTTCATCCTTGTGGTTTACATCAGTATTTTAATATTATTTTTGTTCTAGGTGTTCCAGGAAAGGCACCACTTGTGTCTTTCCTGGAACACCTAGCACTATCCCAGAAGAGTAAAGACACCACTGGTGTCTTTCCTCTTCTTTATTATCGCACCTGCATACCCAACTTGCTGATATTGCACAGCCAGTCTCCAGTCTGTGCACAAGTGTATTATTCAACTCCATCTGTTCCACTTTAATTACCAGTTTGTTAGGCGGCAATCTATCAAAGGATTTAGCAAAATCTAAATATACCACCGATACGCATTCTATTTTTCCAATTCGCCAATCTCCCTGTAATAATATCCAACTAGATTGCTAAAACGCGATTTTCCTTTAGTAAACCTATGCTGTTCATCAAAGAGAATATTTTATCATCAACCTAATTCTGAATCTGGTCCTCACTAGCCTCTCTAATAAATTAACCACAACCCTAGGAATGACAGATTGGTCTGTAATTCGAAGCCATAGTTTTATCGCCCATTTTATGAAGAAGAACAATTTTCTCCTCTTTCCACTCCTTTGGAACTTGGGAAAATCTAACTCGTGTTAAACAAGAGGTAAATTAAACGTGTTGTTAACTCCTTGAAACATTTCCACGAGACACACGATGATATATCCACAAGTCCTGCATCCTGATTGACATCGAGTTTACACTATTCCTCAGGTATATCTCCAACTCACTGACTATGAGTGTTCCTCCTCTCTTCCGACTGAACTCAAGTTTTGCAGGATGTTATCTTCACGAGGTTGAAACACCTTTATGAAATTTTCTGTTAACACTCTGCTATATCTTCTTCAGCGGTTATCATTCACTGCAACCTGTTCAGCTAGTTAATTGTCCATATCGCTGCGCAAAAAAAAATGCTTTCAGAACGAAGCCAGATAAACAGTAGATTACTGTACACGTATGTAAGTGACCTGAAGGGTTCACTCTTAAAACAAAACAAAACATAAAATTGCCACACATCTTCACTCCACATGTGCTATAATTAATTATCGAAACAAATGCGTTTCGATAAATTGTTTTCAATTAACTGCTGATCGGCGAATTGCTTTTTAGGGAAATTATCTTTCGATTAATTGCTTTTCCGATTAACTATTGTTCGATGAACTGATTTTCGATTAATTGTTTTTTCGATAAACTGACTTTCGTTAAATTTTCTTTCGATAAATTGTTTTCGGAGAACTATCCAGATACCGTAAATATAAATATTAGTTCATACTGTGGGTGTCAGAATGGATGAAAGTGCCACTCGAGTGCATTACACGACAGGTGAATGAATATTTTGTTTACTCGTATTGATCCCCCCCCCTCCCCGTTCCTCATCTGTTTCTTAGGAGTGGTTGAGCTCTTCTAATGAGGGGTTAAGTATGAATTTGTGAATGTAAATTCGGGTGAGTTCATGAGCCGGTTTGCCTGTTCTGAGGGACGAAAAACGCGAGTTTCTGGGTGAAAAAAACTCTACCACCGTATGAGACCGGCTAACTCACCTTTAGTCGAAATAGACGAGATAAAGATTCCTCACCTCACTGCCGGAAATCGAACCCAGGTCTTTCCTACTAAAGGGCTTCGTCTATATTGATTGAACTATGCAGGCTCCATGTTGAATATATAAATCCCACATTAGAAAGGTTAGCGGACACTTATTAAAAGGAAATGCACCTCTCCGGCAATATTTGGTTGAGGTTCAGTCGAATGGGTGTTTGGTGCCGAATCCTCTTTCCTCGTGGAGTATTTTAGAGTGAAGCTGTGCGAGGAGATACGAATAAACTAAGTTCCGCAGGCAACGAGAAGCAATTATTAGTACCGAATGAAGGACATTTACGGGGATACTGGGGATGTGTTCAGAGGCAGGGAAGAGGCCGATGGATCTTTCAGCAGCAGTGCAGGAGGAGGGGTCGAGATTCTATAGGAAACTGTCATTGCATACTGACTAAGGGATGTTTGCTAATCTTGTGAAATTATTTCACTTTTTTCAACATTCCAATACCAGAAGTGTCGAAAAGTAACTTTTCTTTGCATTCCGGAATTTAATGAAATATTATTATTATTACGATGGGAGGGGGTGACAGTAAACATCCAAATGATACACTCCTCGTGGTGCCCCTCGGAAAACACTGGATAAATTGCCAAGAAACTAACATGACTGGTAAAACATATACAGGTGACCCTCGTATAACGCGGATGTTAGGTTCCACAGAAATGTCGCGTTATATAAATCGCGTGATGCGAGACTCAGATCACATAGAAAAAGTAGGGTTATGTTCCGAAATCGTTTTTTTTTTTAATTATATAAACAATAATGACATACTCAACAAATTATATTTTTATTTAATCAGGTAATTCACGTAAGTTAAGAAAATAAATAAACTACGAAACAAATACATAGTATAAAATTATAAAAATACAAATTTTATGTTATCAAGAAGTCATTAATTGAGAAGACCTTGCTTCCCACTATGCTGCAATTTTTTATTAAGTGCATAATATGGAACTAATATCCAATTGTCTCGTGAATTTTCCGGAGCGCTCCATTGAGGGATTATTATCCGTAAAATAACTTCCTAACTTTCTTGCCGAGTCCAATCCTTCTGCTAATTTCTTTAATATTTATTTAATTTATATAAATCGCGTGATGCGAGACTCATATCACATAGAAAAAGTAGGGTTATGTTCCGAAATCGTTTTTTTTTTTAATTATATAAACAATAATGACATACTCAACAAATTATATTTTTATTTAATCAGGTAATTCACGTAAGTTAAGAAAATAAATAAACTACGAAACAAATACATAGTATAAAATTATAAAAATACAAATTTTAGTTATCAAGAAGTCATTAATTGAGAAGACCTTGCTTCCCACTATGCTGCAATTTTTTATTAAGTGCATAATATGGAACTAATATCCAATTGTCTCGTGAATTTTCCGGAGCGCTCCATTGAGGGATTATTATCCGTAAAATAACTTCCTAACTTTCTTGCCGAGTCCAATCCTTCTGCTAATTTCTTTAAATTGAATTTTTAATGGATTCCCTGCCATTTGATTCGAGGTCATCTATTAATTGCACTAGTTCCTCCTCATTTAAATCTGTTTCTCCATCAATTAATTCACTAATTTTGTTTTCAACCATATCGCAAAAGGCTTCTAAGTGGTCATAACTATTAAAATAAAATTTTTACATAAAAAAGCATTACATATTGTAACTCACCCGAAAATAAAGTGCTCAGCTTGAGATTAACACACTTCTGATATTTAATGGGCTTTCCTGGCAGAAAACGAAGACAACTTTCAACCATTAGCACTTTTTATGGTAAACAATTGACGTACATGCGTGCTGAAGGGTATTTCCCTTAATATAATATAAATTCGCTACTTATAACTACATGCGTTATATGTGGGTAGACGGAAATTTAACGAAGATCAAATTTGTTTTTTTACGTCGCGTGCAAAAAAAAAAAAAAAGAAAGTAAGAAAACATAAAAGGTTAATATAATTTGTAGAATTTGTAGACAGTGTTTTTATCGAACCGCGTTGTATAGGTACCCCCTTATGCGAGGGCTACCTGTACTTCATAGCAACTCAAGATGCAGTTGCTATGAAGACCAAGAATCAAAGTCTTACAGGAAGTTCGATTGCATAAAGGTATAAGAAAGTGTAATAAATTAAATTAGGAAATCTAATCTTATCTTCTGAACATATAACATACGGACACTCAAGAAAAGTGGAAAATAATCAGGGCGTTGCTGACATGGTCCACCATGCTCACCATAGTAAATTCAAAACAGAAAGACTGTTTTTTGAATCTGCATCTGCACTCAGGAATCAATCTAATTTTAACAAATACGGTACCATTAAACCTCCCAAATTTTGGGAAACATTAATTATCAGAGATCCCTCTTTACATCCTAGGCCACATGCAAATACCAATAGACGGCGCACCACCGAGATAGGACTTTAGTTTCACTCATCTGTATTATTTTTGCATGTGTTGTTACAAAACGTTTTTGTAATCCCTGAAGATGTCTCTGTGACAGAAACGAAATATTGGAAGTTTTAAAATTACTTTCAATTGTTTCTGAGTGCTGATAATATTCCACTAAACCTCCAACATGAATGCTGAACTACAGAGCAGGAAATTATGCCCAACTAAGTTAGTAGATTAAGTTCAGTGAAATGGGATCGGTTGCTGGATGAGAAGAAGAAGATCGACAGTGCATGGGAAGCATTTAAACAATACTTAAATGATGCGATATCAGAATGTGTCCCGAAAATTCGAAGAGCAAGAGATTCGAAAGAAAAGGGTAATGTGGAATGAATACTGTGTGCATAAATATGATGTCCGTTATGAAAATTATAAGCAGCACGCTATAAGACTCACAACTGTTGTACGGAAAGATAAGTTTGAGCAAGAAAGAAAACTGGCTCTGCAAACTAAAGACAATCCAAAAGAATTCTATCGATATGCTGCAGGTAAAAGAAAGAATGAATATGAAAGAATTCTTCTAAAAGCAGACGGCATAGAGCAATAGACGCAGAAAAGGTTGTAGAACTAACGAGTGTCCATTTTGTTAAAAGCTCTCAACCTGATATACGCAACACTGAGCTCACCTCTTCACTGGATGAAGAAACTCAGGTTATGAGGACGAGGTATTAGATCTGTTCACAAACTGAATAAGAATTCAGCAATAGGGACTGATGGGATTCCCATACGTGTGCTAAAAAAGTGTTCAGCTGAACTGGCTATTCCTTAGACCAGGCTGTTTAATATGAGTCTCATTACAGGGAAGATTCCGCAGGAATGGAAAAAATGTATGGCAATTCCATTGCACGAAGGTGGTGCAAAGACCGATGCATTCAGTGACCAATCAGTATCTCAGAAGTGGTGGTGACGATTTCTGAAAAATTGGTTAGGGCTCGCATTCAGAAATGGGTTAACAGTGAATCTCTACTTTGCAACGAGCAACATGGGTTTACTATGTTCAACTAATGAGTGCCCATTTTGTCACGTGGCCTTCCTCATGAATTACTGCCTCCCAGGCGATCTCTCTCTCTCTCTCTCTCTCTCTCTCTCTCTCTATGATGCTAATTTATATGTAGTTGATTCCGTGTCACGATTCATAAGCAACTGATAAATGTCAGTTGTTTAACAAGTGATACCAAATATATTTTATGCTACGAAGGTATCCCTGATGTAGCAACGGCTATAATACGTATGACATCTTTCATGATATAAGACTCTCTGAAGTCAGTAAGCCAGTGCTTCCCAAACTGTGGGCCGCGGCCCCTATGAGGGCCGTTAATTTTGTTCAGGGGGCGGGGGGGCCGGGAAATAATGAAAACAAATTTAAAATGTTTTAAGACTCATAAGATAGATAATATCTATCTCTATAAAAATATAAGATATTGTGCCATCTCATATGTATATGTAAGATTCTAAAAATATAATGTTTGCATTTGATTTTTGTAATATTCGCTGGTTATGTTTTATATTGAATATAAATACAATAAATATTACAATAATATATATCTGTATGACGATTTTTTTTATGCGGGCGGTGAAATATTTTAATTTTTTCAAAGGGGATTTACATCCATTAGTTTGGGAAGCACTGAAGTAAACAATGAGGGTGGACTTAGTATAGTTAATATAATTGATTTCTAACGAAGTTCTGCTATCTTAATGGCCTGAACGATTATTTTGTTAAGCTGTGTTTCAATTCTTGTGTTTTTATCTTTTTGCTGTTTAACGTATTTAACAGAATCTAACAATCGAAAGAAAAATTCTCACAATTAAAATTGAAAGAATGAACCTTATGTATTATTCTCGGCAAACAAACGACCAAAAAAAAAAAAAAGTTATAGTGACGTCATAGTGAAACATGAAAATAGCCCAAGTATAAAAGCCCGTTTCATTTGGAAGAAATTCGATACTCCGAAAAGGATGCTATGTTTTGGATCCCACCAAACAGACAAGGTCTGTTGCATTTCTTTGTCGGATACTGAAAATTCAGTAGAGGAGTTTCTTGTCTAAGGCGTTTTTGGTATAAGTTCAAAAGAAGGGATGTAACAGGATCTAAAGAATGGACGGGGGGGGGACTAAACCAAAACATTGAATAACGCAGCGTGCATGGGACTTGGAGGACTCCATGCGTGGAATTCCATCTCCATGCACGCCTAGTGAAAGGCGTTAATTTAACTCCTGTTTGTCGAGATCCATTAAGTAACGGCTATAGATAGTTAGCATAAATAATATAATTAACTAATACTGCGTTGTGAACAAAAAGTAAAAAAGTACTGCGTTGAATCGCGTGGGTTGGAGTTCAGGTTGTTTCACTACTTGGACCAGTTTGGACTGTGGGGGAACTGAAATCACATTTTCATCTTCTCTTTGCTATCTGACAAAGAGGCCCACTCTGGTTTCAGATGTCTGTTCATGTGGTTAGTGTGCTCCCTTGAACGGACGAAAATAGCAATGAGAAGATGAAAGGTGAACCACATTTAGAATACTGGGTCCAAACTATGGGTGTCAGGATGTATATGTGAGTGGCGAATCCGAGAACTAAGTGCATCACACGACAGGATGAATCCCACATTAGAGAGGTAAGCCAGAACTTGTGAAAGTGAAACGCAGCTCTCTGTCGATATTTGGTGGCGGTCATCAGTCGGAATGGTGTGCGGATCCGATCCATATCCTCGTAATTCGTGGAGAATTTCCAAGTAAAGCTCCACAATACTTCATTCGGTATTAGTAAGTGCGGCTCGTTTACGTAGGAAACAAAGCTCATTGATTAGTACCAAATGAAGGCATTTACG
Organism: Typopeltis vanoorti; assembly: GCF_054136105.1. NCBI lineage: Eukaryota > Metazoa > Arthropoda > Arachnida > Uropygi > Thelyphonidae > Typopeltis > Typopeltis vanoorti. The sequence continues at coordinate 136,158,915 of NC_143559.1, forward strand.
ATGATACTGGGGGGTGACTTGAGAGGCGAGGCAGAGGGGGTGCACCTTTCGGCATTGTGGAGGAGGATCAAGATTCTTGGAGAAAACTGCCGTTGCATACTGACTAAGGGATATTTGCTAATCTTGTGAAATTATTTCATTTTCGCGCGTTATACAGTAGTTATAGATAATAAATATTCGAAATAAACCTTTGTTGAGTATCTTATTAGAAGTTGAGAAATAGATGATTGAAAATATGATATAGAAACATTTACAGTAATGTAGTAGTGTGTGTTTTGCCGTATATAGCTATTTAAAATAAATGATTTTAAAAATGAAGTTGGCAGCAAGTCTCATATCAAAGCGCAACTCAATTTCGGAGATTACGAAAATGATCTAGATTCATTTGGGGTAGAAGGCCGCTGAGATGGTGAAGTTTTCTTACCCAAAAGTCTACGTTCAGTATATAAGGTGTTGTTGCATAAGAATCGGAAATCACTATAACAATTGCTAGGAATATGCCCTTGTTAGGGAGATGCTAGATGAGTCATTTGAAAAGCCATGTAAATAATCTTTACATCCTAAAGGGAATTCGAACCCAGCTCTTTGCAACCAAAGAACAAGGTGGATATCAGCCGATATATATGGAAGTATGAAAATATTTTGTTTTCAAAACGGGCTGCTTTTCTGACTTTTCATTGGCTTAGTAAGCAAATACTGCATCTTGAATGAAGCTATATTTGCTTATTAATTGGAAAATCATGAGTTTGAATTCAGTCTAGATCTCGAGGGTTATTTATTAGGCATTTATTAGTGAAGATGAACTGGCACTTGAAATCTGTTAACAGACATGATATATCAGTTCAATGCTTTAGTTATTTCTGTAGTATAGTAAAGTAAGTTCATTTGATAAAAAGTCTCATGTATCAATGAGTTAACCAACTGGTCAAGAGTATCAGACTACCAGAAAGTTCAAATGACATACTGACATATAAAAGATCGCTGGCATTATTTAGTTGTGAGTGGTGTTCGTGTTTTTTTCTTATTTCTCTCTAATGTAGTTCATTTTCATTGAATTCATATTACCGATTCTAACCAGAATTTGAATTTAAATACGCATTACCTGCGCATGAATCCGGATATTTTTCAATTTCTTTAAAAGCTGAAGTATCTTTAGAAATCGCCAAGTATATTTGTAGTTAATAAATTCAGTTATTTAGTCTAAATGAACTTTTAATCAAAAAATTGAATATTTACTCAATCAATAGCACCTCCAGAGGCGTAGCTAGGGGGAACAGAGGGGGCAGTCCGCCCCGTGCGGCACTTTGCACCTTTTTGAACTTTTGCAGTAAATTCTGAAATACAATCCCAAGAACTCAGTTCCAAATATTGTAATACCGCTTCTAATTTTCCTCACAATTGCTGTAAATGTTGTTAGTTGGATTTTTTCTAAATATAATTTTTAGAAAAAAATTATATTTTTTATTTTTTCGTAATGTTTTAATTTATTTCCCTAAACGTCGTTTTGACTTTATTTTTGGTGTGTAATTGAGAGGGGTGGGAACTCAGGGATCGCCCCGGCCGGCAAAAGCTCTAGTTATACCACTGCCTCCAAATGTTTTCTGAAGCAAGAAAACCTTTCCTGTGATTTAATTTCTGCAAAAGAAAACCTGCGGCTAAAACAGTAGTTTGTGGAGCTGAGCTTAAAAGCCCTTCATTAATGTAAATTGACAAGAATCCAAGTAGGTTGCATCGGTTTGCTAATACTCAAAATATGAGAAGGTATAAGATTGTTCTATTAATCAAAGGAATTAAGTATTTGATATCCCAATGTAATTAACTAATAATGAAATATAACGATTACGTTACTAATATTATTCGTATTAGGAATCCGTTATACAAATGTTGTATAATGGATTCCTTTTTAATTATATATAATTCTAAATATAATTAAATAAATAAAATAAATATAATCATATAATTCTAAAATATATAATTATATTTTTTCACACCTAATTAATAATTAAATATCAGCTGCAAATCTCACAATATTTTAGAAATAATATAGAATGTTAGTATAATATACCACCAGATGGACACAGTTGTATGCCATACTCAACCGTCCGGATATATTTTAAAAGAAATTTTGGCTTATCCCATGAAATTCAGCATTATTTCAAAGCCGAATACAGACACTGGGAATGTTTGGTATGAAATTTGACAAGAGTGCTCGTAGTATGGCGGCGAGTGTATTCCAGTAGGCACTCTTGTCAAATTTCATAATAAACGTTCATAGTTTCCGTATTCGGCTTTGAAATATTGCTGGATTGAATATCCACTTGATTTACATAATTTTGCATCACCGAAGGGAAGCCTTTTGGCTCTTAATTTTAGTAAATGATAAGAATAATTATTTTAGAAAACTTAAATCTCCTACTTCAAGATCATTCTGCGTACAGAAGCATTGATAAACCCACTTCATTCAAATAAAAAAAATCATCAGAAATACACATGGGCCATCATACAGAATACTGCCATTATCAATTCCATTCTGTGTCCTCTCTGACTAACTCCATAAACAGATGAGCTTATAAATTGTAACCAGTCGTATCCCGTCTCATTTCTGTTGTGAAATATTTTTCCCCTAGATTACAGTCCTTTGGAACTCGTTCGGTTTCTCGATATGTTAAACAGGGGTGCCAAGGCTGCTGTTAACTCGGCCAGTCTGGTTGGCCGAGTGGTTAGCATATCCGTCCTCCAGCTGAACAACAAGAACAAAACATACTTGCTAATCAGCAATAATCATTTTGTCATCTAACTGGTTTGTTTTCCATCTATGTTGTGTCTTATTGGTCAACGTTTGTGTTTTCATGGAAATATTGACAACTACCTATTAACGTAGTCTTTACCTGTACTTAAAATATGATTGGAAATATTTTCAGAACCTTTTTTGACAATTTGGGAGAACGAGAGTACATTGGTCCTCTCGATTGTTAAACACTTGAGTTTTTGTCGTGACGAGAGGAATCTTTATATCGTCTATTTTAACTGAAGGTCAGGCATCGACCTGAAGCAGTAGTTGTAGAAGTTTTTTCTCCTCAGAACTCAGGATTTTCATCCACCATACAGGCAAATCGACCAGACGAACACACGCAATGTGAGTATTATTTGGTAGTAACGTTGCGTGCAGTTGATAGCGTAAATAGCGGAGACAGTGAATAGTATATTGCATTATTCCCGTCATTATTATCAGGAATAATTCAACACACATGTCAATTTTTTTTTTTACCATTTTTATTATTTCTCAGATAAATTATATACATTATAGGAACACAATTATGCATAACAAATACTTTCTCGTACATAAATTTTTTTTTGAATAATAATAATAATAATAACTGTTTACAACTTATATTATTATAATAATCATAATGATGATTATTACAGATGGTTCTTTGCAATTTTACACTCTATATATACAATATCAATGGATATAATCACTCTATATTGCATACTTTTGTTACAGTTATTACATACATTTGAACACACAATAACTTGGAATGTATTGATGCGCCGCTGAACTGGAAGCTTGAACGAATACATTGTGTTTCATTAAGTTTGTATGGTATTTTGGGTGCGTGTTTCTTGTTCATAGTATGTCCTTAGAGCTCTTTTCAGGCTATTGTAGTTTGTAAGGTTTCTGTATTCAAGAGGTAATTTGTTTATCATGTCTGGGATGTAGAAGTTTCGCGTGGCCTTTCCGTAGTGATTATTGTATTTATATGTGATATAATTAGTTGTCTGAGGTCTTGTTATACGGTATGTATTTCTGACTGTCCTGTATTTGGCATCGAAATAATGTTTTAGTAAAGCTGCATAGTGACATAAATGTTTTGCTGTCAGTATTTTGGGTTCTGATATTGCAATGATTATAAGGTCGTGATTTTCTCTTTGTTCCCAAAAGATCAGTTTTGTCAATTTGTACTGTAGCGACATTAATCTATTTAATTTGTAGGGTGCACAGAAATCATACGTTGTTATAGCGTATCTTAGTATATTTTGGCATAGTGTTTTGAATATTGGTGTTTTTAGGCGTATGGGAACTAAATCTTTTAACCTGTAGAGTTTGCCACTTATTGTTCGGAGTTTGTTGTGTAGATGGTTTATGTGGCTATTCCAGTTCATATCTGCATCGAAGTAAATTCCAAGGTATCGTATTGTTTCAACGTGAGTGATTGTAGTGGTTTTGCTGTTATGTGTGTTTTGTATGTTGGAAAGTGGATGTTGGATAATAATAATTATTATTATTATTGACATATATGAGGGTTGAATGGAATTCAGTGACTTGCCACAGCAAACCACTTCCCACCATCTACACACCACGCCAATTACCGCCCGCTGTCTGTCTGTCAGGTGAATGCGTGTTTTAGCTGATTTGATTCTATATATTTATTTTATATGTTTATATATATAGTTAAGAAACAAAAAATAAGCGAACGAAATAGATAAATACGAGCAAATTGCAAAATAGATTAATACGTAATCCACCATCTGCATACTTCAACATCTGCACAATATGAGTTAGGTAAGGATTAATTTTAAAAATAAAAATCACGAGAATTAAAATGTTCTCCTGTGGTCTTTCAATAGAAAATATCACTTTAAAAATGAAGAAAACTTATGTATAGCATCATGTCAGGTCACAAGTTTAATTCAAAAATACAAGAACCACTGAACTAGATCCTGTAAATAATAAACAAGACATGCAAGAAACGAGTATCACGATCCTACGGATCAGTGTGGTTAATTTACAGGATCTAGTTCAGTGGTTCTTAACCGGTGTTCCGTGAACTAGTTACAAGTGTTCCTCCGGTGAAAGAAGTCACATGAGACAGTTATGAGTGTAATTAATTCATCGAATTGTGAATATTCTTTACAAGAAGAACAATCAGTTAGCTTGTCAATGGATCGTACTCTAAAAGTGAAATTCTCTGAAATAACTCTTGAGGAATTTTGGATTTTTGTCCAAGCCGAATACCCTCCACACTCTCTCTACAAGGGCACTGAAAATTTTGATATAATTTTCAAAATCATATTTGAGTGAGCTCGGTTTGTTTCTCAATATTAATCAATATAAACCTAAAAAGCAGATGAGGGTAGCTCTATCTCATATCAGACATGATATTGCTGAAATATGCAAAAGCCGACAAGTTCAAGTATCGCATTAAAATAAGTTCCATTTTTATAAAAGGCAAGTCCATGCATATTTTTATTGTTCGTTTTATGACCCTAATGCTTTTGGGTATTCCCCAAATTTTTCTTATAATCAGAATTTTTCCATGAGTTCGAAAAGGTTAAGAACCACTGATCTAGATTAATACAGACATGTACCTACATACCAATTTCGTCAGGGGAAAACCAGCATAAAAATGGAACAGGAAGTTTAATGGAGAGTTCCGATTCAAAATACTGAAATGGCATTTCGTTATTTCAGACAGAATTATTACGATCGAGGTGAAAGCCACATCAATCAATTTATGTGTACACTGCTTGGAAAGAAGTCGCGGACATTGGGATGTCCGTGACTTCCCGTGCCATGTGATGTCCGTCACATCGCATGATGCACTTTGCCCATTGGGAAGTGCATCGCGCCATGTGAAGAGTCATATTTCTGTTGCAGATATAAATTGTCAAATATGCTCTGAAATCAATGAACCGTGTCTGAGTAAAATGGCTACGAGATGGAAACTAACTAAGGTTGAAAGAAGCGGTCTGATAGGAGGCAATTTGCCTGCCTATCTGTTCGGCAAATTGTTGAAAAATTGGGCCATCCCAGGTCAACAATCAGTGATACCATACTGACATGAAAGATAAGGAGGAGGTCAACTATAACTGTAACAGCGATCCCCAGAGGAACAACCCACCACACTCACCGAAAGCGACGGTTGGGTGAGACAGAGGATAATATGTAAAAACTGATCGTCTTGACTAGACGTTAAAGCAGAGTTCCTGGCATTCACTGGAACCCGAATCTGCACAAAACCATTCAGAACCGAGCCTCACAACACGGGGTTTTCATGATAGGACTGTAATATGAAAGCCCCACATTACATCAAACCAACACGAAGCGTCATCTTCAGTAGATCGTTTACAGTGGGACGTACAAGCTGCTTGACCTATTAACTCCTTAAAAAAAAACAAAAAAAAACTGTTAACTACGGAACAAGTAGAAAAGAATTTTAACCACAATGATGTTTGTCTAATTGAAACTGTTTCGTGAACATGGGGCATGCTCTGCTAGTACAGGCTGTTTCAGTTAACGGAAGTGAATGAAATTAATGTAAATTTCTTTTTCAAAATTCACAAAACTGGGTTTTCTCTTTCGAGCAGGACGCTACTTCACCTCTAAACAGCTGCTAACATTATCCAAATCACAAATCCGCCCAGCTATCGAATACTGCTCTCATATTTGGAGTGGGACTTCCTAAAAGCTCCCTTAAAATGCTTGCCTCATACAGATGAGAGCAATTAGACTAATAAATGACCCATCTCTCACTAACTCGCTTCCCTCACTTTCACATAGACGCTTGGGGCTCTGCAATTTGTATATTCTATAAATAATCCCATGGAAAATGTTCATCTGAAACAGCATCAATAATTTCCCCACTCTGTACTAAGCCCATTGGAACACGTACAGATGCCGCTCAACATCCTTTCACAGTACACCTTGAAACCCACAGAACAAGTTTCTTTTCCTCCTCCTTCATTCCTGCTACTGCAGCACTGTGGAACAGTCTCCCCCCCCCCCGAAGTATTTTCCAAGGAATACAATAAACAGCGTTTAAATCAAATCTAAACAAGTTTCTCCTTTCCCAACCCACCACCCATATACAGTATTAACGTGCTGTAGGTTGATCAGCCAACCTCTCGTATATTAATTAAGCGGCACCTAGTGACAAGACAGCTCAACAAGTGCCGCCATCTAGTGGTCCCTAACCCTAACACAATATATTTAATGACTGAATTACTGTGGGTTCTTCGGTCGATTATCTTAAGTTTACCGGACGAAAAATCCGAGTTTTTTGGAAAAGAAAAACTCGTTTTCCAGTGCCAGAGATCGGCTAACTCGGGAACCGGTCGAAAAAAAGACAGAAAAATTTCCTCTAGTCACCGACTAGACTTGAAATGCCGACTAGATTTGACCGCACGAAGGCTTCCTTCGTGCGGTCAAGCGCCACGGTATACAAATGCCGCATCCACTGAGTTACACAGGCTCATCATCATCATTATTGTTATTATTTTCTTGGTAGTGGATTGATACGGTAAAGGTGGATTGATTCGGTACAAAGTGCCTTAGACCAGCGCTTCCCAAACTGTGGGCCGCGGCCCCCTTGAAAGCCGTAAGTTTTGTTGAGGGGGGCCGTGAAATAATGAAAACAAATTTAAAATGTTTTAAGACTAAGTAGATTTTTTTTATCTTAAAAGAAACGTATTCAATTTTTATTATTTATTATTTCTTTTTTGTTCTTTTTTATATTTTAATGGAAAAAATCACACATTGGTGTTGGTTCGGAAATTTTGCTTCCTGCGTATTTCGGCGCTTAATGAATATTAGTAAATATATGCTTATTCATATAAGTTTCATTTCAAAGGTATTGATAAGAAACACACACACAAAAAAAAAGATTACAAACGCAAAATCTTGAATATAAATTGTATTGAATATAAATACAATAAATATTATAATAATATGTCTATATTACGATTTTTTTTCGATGGGGGCCGTGAAATATTTTGATTTTTCCAAAGGGGGCCTTGGCATCCATAAGTTTGGGAAGCACTGCCTTAGACGATAGAAATATAAGATCTGATGATGTTGGAGTCTTGACAAGTAACAGACTGATTTGGAGAAAAATTGTAGATAAGAAGTTAGTAATGATATAAATTTTTCATGTAGTACTATCATATCCTGTACACCCCTTGAGGGTACATGTCAGAAATTTGATGATGATGATGATGATGATGGTATGGTTTCATTAGAGTCAGATTGATAGGCCTGTATGTTTTACCTGCCATGCTTACAGGACATTAGTACAAATGACCAGTAAGCAGGTCTTCTTACAAAATCCAGTCAGAAAGATATCTTCCATGAAGTGTTAGATGATGTTCCCTTGTCATGGAAAAGAAACATGTGGTTAATGCACAATGGAGCTCTACCACTCTTCTATCATTAGGCCATCAGTCCAGTTGATCAAAGGCTTACTGAAAGAAGAATTTGCTGAGATGAACAAGTTACACAGCCACATATGCCATCTGATCTAAATCCTGTCAATTTTTATTTTTTCATATTTGAGGGTCATTTCAAATCAGTCGGGGCTATTCGGGATTGTAACTCGTCAACATCCCCATGTCGAGGAGCTTCAGGAATATGTTGAAAATGCATGTTGTACTTTCAGACACCAATCATTCAAATATGGACAATGTGAATGCTGCGATGTGTCTCCTGCTGCACGGCTGATTGACAACAGAGGCTATTTTGAATACATGCAGTGAGGTATGTTCGTGCAATATCCGTTTTGCCAGTTACAAAAGGATTTCTCTTTAGTGCTTGACATTTTGCCTCCTGTCTACATTGCAGACTGTCGGCATTTATGCTGCCATCACAATGGGCTGCATCTGGGCAATGCGAGGTCCCACACCTTATTTTTGGGACCTTTTGGTTACTTTTGAGGTGTAGAATATGCCTTTAAAGTTTATGACAAAGGTATGGAATTATTCTGTATTGCCTCTTCTAGGCCAACTGCTTTGCTTTCTCATGGTCCTGTTTCCAAAATTAGGACTCTGGAATAGCTGAGGAGTATTACTTCCTCAAAGGAAGTATTACTTCCTCATCTTGCTAAGTTGGAAGAAATCCCAACTAAACCTCCAGGTAGTAGGTCCTTCATCACCAGGTTAAACAATGAAAAAAAAAGTACTGCCTTGTTTACTGAAAGTCTGAAGTGATTGCTGCAATGCTTCCTCTTCTGAAGAAGAGCACTGGTTTCCATCTACAATCTTCTCACATGGAAGAGCAGTTTACATTAATAAAAAAAAAAAGGCCAAATACACTGCTGGGAACCAGACTACTCTACATCCACTCGGGTGTAGGATTTAGTAGTCTAGCGAAATGGTGTTTTGGAGGCCAGCCGATGGAGAGTACGTAGGACCAAACTTGACTTTAAAGTTGTTGGAAACTTCCTAACCAGCTAGCAGAAAACATTACTCTGCAGGATCATGTCCAGTGATATGCAGAGAAACTATGCAGGATACCTATGAACAGGAGACGGGAATTTCTCTGTGTGGATGCCATGCTTCTGTTCTTCTCACTTCCTACTGCATGGCCTTTAACTCTTTATAACATCAAAAATGAAAGATATTGTAAACAAATTTTACTGCAGATCACAAACACTCTTCACAAAAAGTTGTTTTAAAAACCATCAGCACAAAAGCTCCTCCATAGCGCAATTGGAAGAACAACGATACGGTATTTCGCCCTTCGATTGGAAAAGGCCAAAGTTCGATTCTTGTCGTAACGAGCGGAATCTTTATATGGATTTTTTAAATTGAAGGTAAGTTAGCCGATCTCATACGTGGGTAGAAAAGTTTTTTCTCCAGAAACTCGGGTTTTTCATCCCGCATACAGACAAAATCACCCCTTCAGAACTCACGCAATTTATAGACAAAAATACTAGCGGTGGTGGACAGTAGATGGCGTTAATGTAGATGGTGATGGTAGTAGGCGTTGATGTAGCGGTGGAGATGGAGCTATAGAGTAGGTGTAGCAGGACTCTTTGGACTCCTTGGAGGTGTCACGAAATAATAACAATAATAATTAAAAAACCAGCCAAAAATCAGAAAATCAATGAAAATGCAACCAACAAAATCAAAGAGCAAGACAGCCCTAGGTAAAATATCTACAAAAGTTAAAAATTCTTACAAATGAAGCTTCCACATTCTCTTTAACAACATTCGCGCCCTGAACAAAAACGATATGCATAACCACTTTCAGTGATCTGATCTAGACCTATTATTGCGAACGGAATTTCAGCTGGTCATCTCAACAGTTGCCATCTATCTGGATTGCTGAAACTACACCTTGCACAGTTCATATAATCAAAAACAAGGGTGTTTGCGCATTTATCGGAAATGATGCTCCTTGCAGGAAAATGTGAAACCTGAAATCCCACTACCATTTAATCTATTCTTGCTGAAAATCATACAAAACTTGGCTGCATTCATTTTTATCTCTATCGCTTGCCAAACTGTGCCACTCTACCCTTTTAAACTACTTACATATCTCTGAAGCTGTACTTTCTACATTTGGAACATCCAATAGAGAGTTCGTCTTTTCTTCTTTAGTTCCACTGATGAAGCAGGTAGGGAAGCCGTGGAATCTTACAGTAGCTAAGACCTAACAAATAATATATCTACTTACCACAAAACAGATAATCCTCACCATCCTGCCAGCGCCATATATCGCTTTACAACATACTCTCCTTCCGAACACACCGTTGGTGTCAGTTCTCCTTTTGGCAATTCAAACCCAAACTTCTCTTGTCCTTCACATTGGAACACCCTTCACCTAGCCCCTCTAAATATCTTGTCCTGTTACAGTTCATGGGAACAAAGTTGAAATGATCTCCTGATCCAAATACTTCTGAGGCTGAATAACATGTTTTTCATGGGATACTGGCTGCTGACTTTCAACTTCCATTCCACCCAAAATTCCCCCAACATCTGGATTCTCCAACAAGTGAGCCAAGGTAGTCCAAGAAGAAAAAAGAATTTCAGAACACTGCAAGCTACTCGAGACCCAAATGCCACCATTACATTCAGTCTTCATTGCAGCTCTCAAAACAATAGCAAAATACCGTCAACAATTCTAAATCAATTTTCAAACATATCAATTCTGCGGACTTGCCGTGTGCTCAAATGAGAAAATCAAGCTTCTGATAGAGTTCCAGCAATTGGATGCAATGAAATATTTGCCCAACAAATTCGATCAAAGGCATTATCGTAACATCCCAAAGACATAGCAGTCATCTTGGCATTGGTTTCTCCTCAAACTCTTGCAAAGATGATTCAGGCAAAGCATCTCCGCAGTACTAATAACTACCTATCCGTCATCATTCATATTCCTTCATCAGAAGAAGAATCCTAAAAACCCTGGAGAACGATACTCATCTGAACGATATCTCTTCTATTTAATGCTAAACACTCGCTAAAATCCAATCTAATCTAGTTCATCACAACATAAAGAACCTGATAGCTAATTATTGACCAATGATTTGCATTTCACCACTCTTAATTCGAAGATGTTAAAAGAAATGTTAAAAGAATCACTAGAGAATGCAGTGGAAGGTATAAAGGTAGGAGGTAGACAGATATTTGCAGTACGATACGCAGATGACAAGGCATTATGATCGACACTGAGGAAGGATTACAACATCTGCTGATTAGATTGCTGAAATTCTGTATCAACTATGGAATAAAAATTAACATAAGCAAAACAAAAGTAACGAAAATAACAAAGAAAGAGACAAATATGGATATCAGAATAAATGGGTAAACATTTAATCAAGTAAGGACATTCAAATGTTTAGGAAGTGTGATTAGCAGCGATGTAAGATGTACAAGTGACATAAAAGCAAGACTAGCGATAGGAAGAAATGCCTTTAATAGAAAATGGAATTTATTCAGAAGTAAAATTGATAGAAATTTTAAGAACCGACTAATAAAATGTTATGTGTGGAGTGTTGGTCACTATGCAGATGGGACCTGGACATTGTGGAAAAAAGAAATTAAAATTTTGGAAAACTTCGAGATGTGGATTTGAAGAAGGATGGAAAATATTAAATAATCAGATAAAAAAACTAATGAAGAGGTGTTAAAAAGAGTAGACGAAGAAATGAATCTGTTAAAAAAGGACAAAAATAAGAAAAGGAAATTGGATTGGACATATCCTGAGCGGAAATGGAATAATCAGAGATGCCATTCAAAGAAAAATAGAAGGAAAAAGACCTAGAGAAAGAGTGAAGTAAACAGTGCTAGATGACATGCTGAATGGAGACAGATGCACAACCTTGAAAGAGAAGGCTCAGAGCAGCAAAAGAGAGTGGAAGGAAAGTTTTTGCTAGTAAAAGAAGAACCTGCTCAATTGCAGAATACTGAACAAGAATTCAAAGATGATCTTCTAGCCTTCACCTTTGCACAAGCTATAGAAAAGTTTCCTTAAAATCACGTAAATGCTTTTCACTTTCTTGGTCATTCAATCTGCTATCATATTATCCGAAACTCTGCCTTCTACTCCTTGCATTTGGGTCGCTAGTACCCTCTCTGGCTGCCCATAACACGTGCTGAGAGTGTCATGGGTGGCCTCTCCTTAGATTTACTCCACCAATCCAGAAGTATCTTCAATGTTCGGTACTATCTTCCTACAATACAAAAACGATCTTCTCTCACTGACATCAAGTCCTATTCAAAGCATTGCTGATATCAGTACACTCCATTCCTCTTCCTCATCTGACACATTTTCTATATCCAGTCATTAGAAGGGTCACGATATTCCACAGCTGACGTTTGAACTGCAATCTCCTTAATATTTGTCAGTGTGGTGAAGATTACACTTTTGTACCGAAATGCGAAAAAAAATATTTCTCAAAACAAAGACTTCATAATACTTTTCTCTTACTTTTGAGAATATGCAAGGCCCCAAACAAGACCAGATTTCTCTTCTTCAGTTTATTTATATTGGCCTTAACTGTTTTTCCTGGCAAAAACACATCCAACCTAGCTTCTTAACCCTCCAAGACAATAATAATAATAAGAATTATTACTATTATTATTCGGTAGAAGATGTATTACAGACCGTTGGAGAAATTAAAAACTGCGTTAAAGAGCTAACGGAAAGACAACATAACTTAATTAAAAAGACAACGGAACTACGGCAAGAACTAAACTCTTTAAAGCAACAGTACGAACTCTCAAACCAACAGCAGCACAAAAATGATCTCCTCATAGATGGTCTCTCAGAAATAGCTACGGAACATCTAAGAGACACCGTAAAACTAAGCCAAAAAATTGGCTCTCCAAAAAATTGAATCAAGAGACATCCAGTCAATGCATCGGTTACCACAAAAAAGGAAAAGAGAAAATAATACCAGTCCTTCTCCCGTCGTAGTGCGACTCACCAACAGCCCAAAGAAGGAACAGCACACCAACCAACATGAATGCAGACCATCAAGCAGACGTAATCACCCCGGAACATGATAATTGCCACATTCTGAAATCAATAACAGAATGGAAACAAGTGACAATCCCCAAAAAAGGACTATCTATTCTCCACATCAATATCAGAAGCAATCCAAAATACTGGCTGACCCTGCAAGCTTATCTGAAGGACAATATAGACGACATAGACATTTTAATACTGACTGAAGTATCTACGACAAACGAAGAGGCATCCTCCTACCAAATGCCACACTTCCAACAACACAAACACTGCAGACAAACAAAACGAGGCGGTGGTATAATAATATTTACCAAACATAAACTAGAAGTAACAGAAATAAACTATAAATTAGAATACGCAGAAAACATATGCATCGAAATTAAAAACATCAAACAAGAAAACTCCCTGATATTAAACGCAATATACAGACCACCCAACTTAAGCACAAACAAAATTCCAAGAAGAACTAAACAGATGGCTTTCAGCCGCGAAAGTAGTCACCACAGAATACTTGATAATAATAAGAGACATTAATATAAACATTAGGAACAAAAATAATAACACAGAACAATACCTAGACCTATTATCGGCAAATAACATAAATCCATCTATACAGTCGTATACACGAGAAGAGATAGTCGGAAACACAACAACCTCATCCTGCATTGATCATATAAATATAAGGGCCCCTCCAAACAGCCACACAGTAGCTGTCATAACATGCACACTGGCAGACCATTATTTCACAGCATTACAGTTACACACTGAACCAGAACCCATAAAAATCACTGAGACTACAAAACAGTGTTATAGCATTCTTAACGAAACAATGGTAAACGATGAAATCAGAAAAACAGACTGGATGCAGATAGCATCTTTAGACTCTGCTGAAGCTGTATATAATAATCTTAAACTTGCATTTAACAAAATATATAACAAAACATTAACAAAAATAAAAATACGCCCCCAAACGAAACAAAATCCATGGATAACAAACATACCAACAGACATACAAAGAAAAGATGCCCTATGGAAACAACTTAAGAAGTCGCCAAATAATATCGCTTTACAAGCTGAATACAAAAGAAAACGGAATTACCTAACAACACAGATTAGAACGGCAAAACGAAACTACTACAGCAACAAATTAACAACAGCTCAGAACAACATAAAGGAAACCTGGCACCTGATTAATGAAATGCTGGACAATGTACACAGAACCACTGCCTCAGAAACAATAAAACACAGCTTTGCTTGCGACGCCAAATCCCTCAAACAGCTGGCAAACAACTTTAATCAGCACTTCGTGAACTCTGTCAAAAAACTAGAGGAAACAGCCCTTCCTCACACAAACGAACATTCTCCACTAGGTCCACGAGCAACCCAGTCGATGTGGTTCCCCACAGTAACCAAAGAAGAAGTATCACTGGCAATTCAACAATTTAACCGTAACAAAGGACCGGGTATAGACAGAACTCAGACCAAAAGACATCAAGAAACACTCAACCAACCTACTTCCAGTTATACAAAAACTGTTAAATAAAATATTCGAAACGGGACACATACCTGAAACACTGAAGACTGCATTAATCATACCCATACACGAACAGGAAAAAAGAAACATAATAAGTAATTACAGACCCATTGCCACGCTGTCTGTAATCAACCAAATCATGGAGCGCATCGTGCATCAGAAACTCTCCACATACGTTGAAAATTTTCAAATCATACCCAATACACAATATGGCTTTCAAAAAAAAAAAGGAACAGCAACGCTCCTGGAAGATTTCACAGATCTAATATTGGATAAAAACAGAATTACATTAGTGGTATTCATTGACCTAACAAAAGCATTTGACACACTAACACACAAAACCTTGTTAACGAAACTAACCCATATCGGAATGGAGGTCGTCTACTCCAGTGGTTTAAAGCATACACGAAAAATAGAAAGAACACCACACGTATAGAATCTGCATACAGCAAAGAGGTACATATAACCTGTGGAGTACCGCAAGGAGCTGCCATTTCTCCCATCTATTTAACATACACACACACGACATAAGCCAACTCCCCCTAAAAAGTAAAATCTTCCAGAACGCAGACGAAACGGCCATAGTATCCTTTCACAACAATGCAAATATCGCTTACAAAAATATGCAACACGACATCAATCAAATCACTAACTGGTTAACCGAAAACGGCATATTTATAAACCCTGGAAAAACAAAGCTAATGATATTCAAAAACCCCCAAACTCTGCCCATAGAAACTAAATATCTCACTATCCAACATTCATCCTCCTATACACAAAGCGCAGAACTTAAAATCACAACCATCACAAAGGCGAAAACAACACGCTACCTCGGACTTCACTGCGATGCTGATCAAAGTTGGAATAGCCATACAAACTTCCTACATACCAAGCTTAGGATAATAGCAAGCAAACTATACAGATTAAAAGACATTGCCCCAACTCACATAAAAATACTAATCTATAAATCAATATGTGAAAACATTTTAAGATATGCTTTTAGGACATACTATGAACAAGAAACACGCACCCCCAAAATGCCATACAAACTTAATGAAACACAATATATTCGTTCAGGCTACAAGTTCAGCGACGCATCAATACATTCCAAGTTTTTGTGTGTGTGTGTGTGTGTGTGTGTGTGTGTGTGTGTGTGTGTGTGTGTGTGTGTGTGTGTGTGTGTGTGTGTGTGTGTGTGTGTGTGTGTGTGTGTGTGTGTGTGTGTGTGTGTGTGTGTGTGTGTGTGTGCGTGCGCGTGCGTGCGTGCGTGCGTGCGTGCGTGCGTGTGTGTGTGCGTGCGTGCGAATTTCTCAATCATAGATTTCGTAGCTTCCCAACACAGCAAAAAAAAAAAAAAATATGTAACCAAATGCATGTAATGTACGTATCACATGTAAACCAAATATATGTAATGTATGTATTATATGTAAACAAATGTACGTAATGTAAATATCACATGTAAACAAATGTAAGTAATGTATCATAAGTAATCAAATGTACTTAATGTATGTAATAACTGCAACAAATGCATGCAATGTAATAAAAAAATTATTATTATTATTATTTTATTCACATAATTGATACACAGTCAAAACAAGATATCATATGAACAAAAATTCGACTATGATACAGAACAATTCAGATTCTACCCAAGAATCTAAGAATAGTCGGTCAGGTCTTAAATATGGACTGTTCCGAGTAATGCTGTTTTTTGCAGGTCATATGGGATCACTTCGTTGATGTTTAATTGCTCTAAATAGTTGGATAACTTCTTTGAAATTGCACAGTGCACCGATGACTATTGGAATGACTTTGGCGTGTTTAAGCCAAAGTCGGCCAACTTCGATTGCCAGATCTCGATATTTAATAATTTTTTCCAGTTCTTTGTTGTTAATGTTATCATTGGTTACTGCGATATCGATAATCCAAACCTGTCGATGTTTGATAATTGTGATGTCAAGTCAAATGTGTTCCAAATGCCTATCAGTTTGTATTCTAAAGTCCCAGAGAATTTTTGCTATTTCGTTTTCCAATACAGTCTGCATTTTATGCTGCCACCAGTTATCAGAAGTAGGAAAGCCATATTTTTTGCATACATGGCAATGAATTATTTTGGCCCATGGATCATGGCGGTATTTACAGTCAGTTTGAGCTATTTTGCTGCAGGCACTGATTACATGTTCTACAATCTCATCTTTCTGATCGCATAATCTACATTTGCTGTTATTATTAATGTTTAAAATTTTTGCTTTGATTGCATTAGTTTGTAATGCCTATTTTTGAGCTGCTAGAATAAATCCTTCTGTTTCTTTTTTAATGTATCCGTACTGTAGCCATTGCCACGTCCTGTTCACGTCAGCTTTGTCCTCAGTATTTCGAAGAAATTGGCCATGCAAGTGTTTATTTTTCCAGCCCACATATCGGTTATTTGTTGTTCCTTTTTATAATCGTATTTGTTTCCTGTTGCTTTTAGAAGGCCCTCTTGTGTAATTGCTTGAAGCAATGGCTCGGAGCTATTGTCGATGTAACTTCTTAAACTAATTTCTTCTTCCACAGTCTGTCTCACTTGCAGCAGACCCCGTCCACTTATTTTCCCTTGGTAGGTACAGCCGCCAAACATCACTTCGTGGATGTAATGCATGATGCATATTCATTCGTTTTCTGGTTTTTATTTTTTTTTTATTATTATTATTAAGATAGACCTCTACTAAGTCAGGGACTCATAGAGGGAAGCCACATACTACACGCACCAGCTATCATAGTTATTCTTGAATTCATTCACACTACTTGCACTCACAACATCCGATGGCAATCCATTCCAATCACGCACCACCCTCTGAGAGAAAAATCTAGCCCTCATCCCTTTCTTAGCGACATTAATTCTCAGCTTCCAATGATGTCTTCTTGTCCTTTCCCCACCCTCCATAAAATGAAAAATTCCATCAACCGAAATGATGTATGAAAATTTCAGAAGTTTGAAAGTCTTAATCATATCACCCCTTTTTCTCTTGTTTACTAGTGTCTGCAGTCCCTTGCAATCAGTATTACAAACAGGATTCAACGGCCCGAGCAAACTCCGTGTGTGAATCCCCTAAGTTTATACATATATATATATTTTTTTTTTTTTTTCAAAATTCATTTTTACTCGGTTGGAATATTATAAAAAAGGTTTAATGACTATTACCGAGAGAAAAGATGACAAGATATATTTAAACAAGATACTACTAGTTTACTAGTTTCGTTACAAGAACATCCTCAGGTATCACAATCAAAGAAGTATATAAAAATTACAGAGACTTAAAATTGTACTAACAGAACAAGTATAAAAAACAGTAGCGTGTTTGAAAAAAATTTAAGTATGAGTTCCAAACAAACGAATACTACGCGCTGTCGCGAGTGCGCCAGTACTGAACAGAAGCAACGTATGCGTCAGAGAGATTGTAACTCAGGCTGTTGATGATATGAGAGGAATCTAGAGAAATTTCCCTAGATTCAACAATCTTTCTTTCGAGTTCATCGTATTAGCAGTTTGAGTCCAGTTTACAATGTGCTGGCGGCCTTCGTCTGAGTTAGCTGAAAAGAGAACGTGGCTAGAGAGAGCGCTAGCTCTAGTCCTGTTATAGGAGATATCTCTACGGTGTTCATCATCCAAACGTAGAAGGATGAATTTAGCAGTCTGTTCATAGTATGGCTTTCCGCAATCACATAAAATCTTGTATACTCCTGGAAACTGAGTAGGGAGATGTTTCTGTTTATGTTTGCTAAGTAATGAACGAAGTTTTGGAAGCGTAGTGAAGCACGTTTTGAAGTTGAATTTCTTGAGAATCTTTGCCAGTTTTGGTGAAAGAGAGCTGATGTAAGGCAAGGAGATGAAGGCTCTTGTGGAAGAGGGATCTTCAGAAGTAGTTGAGTGCCTGGGGAAAAGAAATTTGTCAATTTTCTTTGGAGAGAAACCATTGTTAATAAACGTTTTTTTAAGAAAATGGAGTTCGTTTTCAATTTCTGTTTCTTCTGTAAATAATACCACATTTTTGTGGTATTACTTACAGAAGATAATACCACATTTTTGTGGGGGATAATAATGGGAGGAAGCATAAAATTTGTGGAAATAATACCACAAAAATGTGGTATTATTTCCACTTTAGCCCACCGAGCCAAATCATTACTTACAAAAGAAACAGAAATTGAAAACGAACTCCGTTTTCTTAAAAAAACGTTTATTAACAATGGTTTCTCTCCAAAGAAAATTGACAAATTTCTTTCCCCCAGGCACTCAACTACTTCTGAAGATCCCTCTTCCCCAAGAGCCTTCATCTCCTTGCCTTACATCAGCTCTCTTTCACCAAAACTGGCAAAGATTCTCAAGAAATTCAACTTCAAAACGTGCTTCATTACGCTTCCAAAACTTCGTACATTACTTAGCAAACATAAACAGAAACATCTTCCTACTCAGTTTCCAGGAGTATACAAGATTTTATGTGATTGCAGAAAGCCATACTATGGACAGACTGCTAAATCCATCCTTCTACGTTTGGATGAACACCGTAGAGATATCTCCTATAACAGGACTAGAGCTAGCGCTCTTTCTCTAGCCACGTTCTCTTTTCAGCTAACTCAGACGAAGGCCGCCAGCACATTGTGAACTGGACTCAAACTGCTAACATCCATGTGTGCTACGATGAACTCGAAAGAAAGATTGTTGAATCTAGGGAAATTTCTCTAGATTCCTCTCATATCAACAACAGCCTGAGTTAGAATCTCTCTGACGCACACATTGCTTCTGTTCAGTACTGGCGCACTCGCGACAGCGCGTAGTATTCGTTTGTTTGGAACTCATACTTAAATTTTTTTCAAACACGCTACTGTTTTCTATACTTGTTCTGTTAGTACAATTTTAAGTCTCTGTAATTTTTTATATACTTCTTTGAATGTGATACCTGAGGATGTTCATGTAACGAAACTAGTAAACTAGTAGTATCTTGTTTAAATATATCTTGTCATCTTTTCTCTCGGTAATAGTCATTAAACCTTATATATATATATATATATATATATATATATATATATATATATATATATATATATATATATATATATATATATATATTAGGCGATTCACACACGGAGTCTGCTCGGGCCGCAGTATTTTTTCAAATTATAAATAATTTCATAACTTCAGTATTGCTATTAATCATTTTTATTCGCTCAGTTATATTACATAAAAAAGAAACAAATCAAAATGATTATAAACAAAAATTATTGATTTTACACTGTAATTTTAATTTAATTTTGTCTTAGTTATTTTGGCGGCTATAATTTTGGCAGCCAAGCGGGTGCCCGGTCAGCCCTCCCCTTAATCTGGCACTGATTACACAATTCTAATATCATTTTTAACACTCTCCTTTGCATACTCTCTCTCTCTCTCTCTCTCTCTCTCTCTCTCTCTCTCTCTCTCTCTCTCTCTCTCTCTCTCTCTCTCTCTCTCTCTCTCCACGTTATCAGAATTACAACGGAAATCAGAAGAACAAATCTGCGCACAATAACCCAAGTGAGGTCTTATCAAGACCTTGTAACGAGGCAAAATGACATCCTTATCTTTGCATGTGAAAGTTCGTTTCAACACTGCACACTGCAATTATATGTTAAGTTGTATTTGCAGTCTTTGTTTCATGGCTCCTAAACTTCAACTTCCTATCTACTAACAATCCAAGATCCCTAGCCTCATCAGTTTCTTCTAGCTTAATCCCACCAATATAATACGACATCGGATATCTAGTCACGCCAAAATGAATGACTTTGCATTTACTGACATCCGTTTTCCCATGCCCACAGTTCCAACCTGTTCAAATCATTTTCTAAGTACTGCATGTCAGCAGCATTCCTGATACACTATTCAGATTTGCATCATCAGCGAATAGCTGTATGTCGCTTGTGAAATCCTTCCTAGTGTTATTGATGTATAGATTGAATAACAGTGGACCAAGCACTGATCCTGGCGGTACCCCACGTTTTTTTATTATTATTTTATTTTTTTATTAATCTTTGTACTGGTTATGGGCAGTACTATCCTTACATCATGTCCAGACATTTCATCCAGACTTGATATAGGCCTAAACTTTTACAAGTGTTTTACCCTATGCCTGTTCTAGTTATCATTGTAGTCATGCTCTGGTGGCAAAGCCATGCCACCAGTGTGCCCTGTAGGGTCCTCAAGGAAAGATCTTTTATATCTTTATCCTTTTGCGTAAGCTCAAGCCGTTTTAAGACATTTAAGGCGTATGGCTTTTTAAGGCGTATGGAGTGCAGATAGTTATCTGCACTCCATACGCCATGTAAAGAGATGGTGGCGCTGGTAAACCTCGGAGTTGCCCCATGCTCCTCCCGTATCTTACTAACTAGATCTTGGTTATTTTTATAATACTTTACTTTATTATTATGGCAATAGGCTAGTGGGCGCCTTGTTCCTACCACCTGGGCAGGAACAACCCAAACGTCACAATTTCTTTTAATCACTAAGTCTGGTTTACGCAAACCCGCGGAGGTCCTATGATGTGGTTCCACCGCAGTCTCCCAACCTTTGTTCTTAAAGCGGTTGTTCAGAATGGAGACCAAGGCGTCATGCCTCCTCACGCGGACCTCATGGGTGCAGAAGCAACACTGGGCTATATGAGACAATGTCTCGCTGTAATGGCAGCCAGCCCTACACTTTGAGTCGTCACTACGCCATCGAGCTGTGCGGGCTCGAGTGGGTAGGGCATTGATCCTCGTTCTGATAAGGTCGATACTCGAACCCAGGGAGGGGTCTGGTGCCATCCCTTACCCAATCATGCTGGGAAGGCACCAGATATGATTCTTTTAAAGGAGCACCATCTACAGAACAGTGCAACAGAGATGCCCACCTCTTGTGTTCTGCGGGTGCTGACTCGATTAAAGTACCTTGATAATGGGACCAGCCTTTAACCCGCCTAAAGTCTTCTTGTATAAATAGAAAACCTCTCTGCAGATGGGGGAAGAAGATAGTTCTAACTGCGCGATTCTTGACAGCCATCTAAGTGATGGAACCCCAAGCCCACCATCCTTCACCCTCGCATGGAAACATGCAGTAGGAGTGTCAGGCGGCAGTCGGAGCTATGATCTAAGGGCTGAACGAATAGCCCTGTCCATTCCGGACAGTACCGAGATATATGTCTTACCAAGCACCAACTTGTGGTAAAAGCGAGGTAGGAAATAGCAGAAAAGGAGGAACAGTCTTTTCTGAGGCTTGAGAGGAGCTTTCCTCAAAGAAGCGATCCCAGCTTCTAGGATAGAATATCTTCCCTTTGGGGTGAACATGATACCGAGGTATCTCTACTCTTCCAGGATGCTCAAAGCATGCAACGGCCTCCCCTGCAGGGAAAACTCTATAGTCTCGAGCTAAAGAGCAGGACTTCTCTACATTAATAAAAAGGCCTCGAATAAAGAAGACGTCAACTGTCCGTCAAGGGGTTTCTGCAAGCCTATCTTAGAGGCTACGAGAATAAGATCGTCAGCAAAAGGCCATAGCATTAAAGGAAGAAGCGCCTAGAGAGTAGCCTATATGGCTAGGAAGAGAGTGAAGAAACTCATCTATGACACAGTTAAAGAAAATGGGAGATAGAGGATCACCCTGACGAACACCCCGCACTGCGGAAATAGAAGTTGCACGGGACACTCCTTTTCAATCTGTCGAGAAAGATCTATATTCTGCTCGCAATATTAAACCTTGTTCCTATGACTGACAAGTGGGTGCACGGTACTCACTATCTGTGGATCAACAACCCAAATTCTTTTATCCTTCTTTGCAATTAAATTGGACTTTCTGATACCAGTTATAGTCCTATAGTGCAATTCAACCCAATATCCCAACTTTTGTTTTTCAACCGGTTATTTAATATGGAGACCACGGCATCATATTACTTCACCTGAATACCATGAGTTCGAAATGAATTATTTCGCCAGAATTTTCCACAAGATTAATTTTTCCGCGATGGATTGTCCAGTCACAAGTTTCTCATCAGTAATTTTGAGTTTTCTAAATGCTGTCCCAATGTCTTCAGCATTTTCTCCAACAAGGCATATATCATCTGCATATCCTAATATTACTGTTCTGTTTATGTTACCTTTTACAATAACCTGAACAATAACAGTTTACAATAACCTTAATAATAACTTGAACATAAACAATGAATCTGGTGATGGTATCCAACCTATTGTGTTAAAAACTTGTTTTACCATCAAATTCCTATCCTGTGTCGCCTCCTTTTTCTATCTCATTCAAGGGTCATGTACTGTACACCATGGAAATATTCCCACATCAGTCCCATTCCAGAGAAAGGTGGTAAAAGTCATCCAACGAAATACTGTCCCAATACTCTCACTTCTACCCTCTCTAAAATTATGGAGGTCATCAGCAATCAACTCTTGCACCAACTAAAGGCTTACCAACTAATCAGTGATCATAATGCTGACTCCACTACTCACTGTCCGCATCTGATCTTTTGACCTTCACCACCCACCTCTGAATTCAGCACCTGGAAAAATTTGAAGAAACTCACGTACTTGTTCTTGCATTTCAAAAGCATTTGGTCGGGTTTGGCAGGAGAGAAAACTGCCAGGCTATGGTCTGCTTCCACACTGAGCAACCAGGTTACCTACTTTCTCACTAACCACTCACTGTATGCCATGTTGGATACTTTCTTCACCCAATGAAGGAGCACTCTAGGGTTCCATTCTTTCACCTCTTGTGTACAAATGCTCTCTTCCTCTTGTACATAAATGACCTGATTTCCCAGAGCTCAAATCCTATCCATAGTTTTACCGATGATAGTATACTCCCCTTTTCATGTGAAAAATCTTATAGCGCTCAAGTATTAGAATCCTTAAGATCCATCACGATCAATTTCCTGAACTTGGATACTCCTAACTGTATGTCAATGGAGCAAGGACAACCTGGTAGATTTCAATGCCACCAAAAACTCAGTGTTGTCTAATCGCTCTCAGAAGAAAGAGTTTGCATCTCTCCCAAACTTCCAGTAATACCCAAATATCTAAACATGACAAAATTTTCCTTCTTGGGTGCACCTATACCTCGAACCTTTCCTGCACGAACACATTACAAACAGCTTCTGCATTCGCAAAAAACTTTTAGTGTTTTGACAGATAACAGCGAAAATATTTATAAAAAAAAGGCACAATGCAGATGCAGAATTTCTATAAGAAATGAGAGTCCCGAGAAAGAGAGGTAGCCTGTTAGGTAGATTTCTCTCTTCTGTTTACAATCAAGATCTATTATTTTTGTCTTGGTTGATTCACCCCAAATGTGAAAACAATATTTCAACGTCGGTTGGACCTGAGATTTATAGTGTTAGGGGTTGAGCAGGAGAGAAGTCTGGAACGAAAAAGAATACCACGTTTTTTCAGTCTTCATGTTTCAGTATTGATAAAGAAATCTGATGAGAGCTAATGGTCATCCTGTGACACTCAGTTTACAACCAGAGTGGAAACTAGGTATCTGGACATAAGAGCGACTACTAGTTTCTTCAGCTCTTTCCATTGCGTATCCAAAGACAGGCAGGTTTAGCGAGAAGATTTGCTGCAGAGCGAGAACTGTGAATCCAGAAACTTCTTATCAAACTTCTAATTAAGAATCATCTTAAATTCACCGATAATTTTCTAGTTAAGTGAAAACATTGGTTGTGATGAGGACAATGGTGCAATAGTCTTGGCTAACTTTTATCTGACTCTTTTTATGGATATAGTCTTACTTACTTCTGTTGAATAGTTGTTAGATGAGTATGATTGTTAATTCTCGAGAATAAAGTTTGTGCCAAACTAAAGGAACACCATCTAAACCAGGAAACGTATTATGACTAACGAGAAACTTTTTTGTTTTTTTAATTAAAGAAAGAGGAGGCATGCTATTAGAAGTTCGTATTATTTGAGGAGGTGATTTGTCTTCGTCTATACAAGAGTTCGAAGAAAAGACTGATGTCAAGAAGTTTATTTCGTCATGGGTGATGTCACCTTTATGAAGTGAGCGAGATATAAACACGAGGAAAGATACATGCTTTTCTCAGTAATTTTAGCCCAGGAGCAAGTTCATGTTCAATTCAAATCCTGTTTTAAATATACTGAATATTTTTATACTTGTTTTTGTGCTGTTAAAGCAGTTATTCAGTTTAGTTAAAAAAGAAACCGAAGATTTCTTCTGAGTTAATCTGGAAGTATAACATCATCTATGTAAAGTAAATAAGCTCAACTGAATATCATAATTTTGATAAGAAGTTTAATTTCACTATTCTTCATAACGTGATCCCAGTAGATGAAGAATAACAGCAGGGACAGTGTGTGCACTCTTCCACCTAATTTTATATCAAACCATTTCACTTCACTTTCTTCGATTCAAAAAAGTGCTGATTTCCAGCTGAAATATAGATTGTGTATCATCATCATCAACAATCATGGGTCCAATGCCCGTCTGCTGCCAGCTTGATATGATTCTTCCATTGCATTCTGTTTTGTGCAAGATGACTCAGTTTGTGTATAGAGTTTCCGCACCATTTGACAACGTCATCGTCCCATTCTCTGTTTGGTCTTCCTCTTTTGTTCTTTCCTTCAATCATTCCAAACAGCAACATTTTAAGTTTTCTCTCATTATTCATTCTACATATATATGGCCAAATAGACGTAGTTTTCTTTTGATTATTTTCTGGATCAGGTTTTCTTTTGGTTGTATTCGTCTGTAGATTTCCTCATTGTTCACTTTCTGTATAGATTGTGTATAGCAATGTATTATGTCCCTTTAATTCATATACCATTTTGTAGAGATAGATTTTTTTCTTAGCTTCTCGTATGTTTCGTCGAGACTACAAAACAAATTCACATCTTTGTTATATTCCTATGATATCTTAATTATGATTATTATTATGGAGCCAGGGATTCATAACAGAAGGGCACTATACATTACCTAAACTTCCATTATGCAATCAACAAATCACACGAACAATCTACCCTCCATCCCATCCCATACATAATTCGTCATTTACATACGACAACATCTACCACACACTAATATAATTTCTTAAGTTAATTGCATGTTCTCGCCAATTTGCCGACACGCGTAATGAAAACCTCAATATGCAGGTAGAAAACTTTGCTACTACCTTATACGTTCGACTAAATTATATGGTACTGTGAATTGAGTTACACTCAATTGTCGGTACGTGTAATCGTCAACTGAGTTACACTCGATATAAAACAAGATTCCATAGAAAGATTCCTCTCATGAGGAAAATCAAACACAAGACTTTCCCCATCTAAGGGAGCATTATTCCATCGTACTTCCATCTGGGCTACGGGGGTGTCATTTCTCTTAATGTGAAACTATTTATTTTGATGTGAAATATGATCCTGACAACCTTTGCTTGGATTGGAACTAGTTGTTTTACTGCAAGTTTCTCTTTCACAATTTTCGTTATCCTATTCTTAAATACGTCTGCATAAATATTACAAATATTACTCCTAGTAGGGAGAATTCTCTGATTCTCACACTATTTTCTCTTTTTTATAGGTGAATATTACGAGAGAGCTCTGTTTAATTCCTCTGGAATTCGACCTTCTGACTAGGCTTCAGAACTAAGCAGCATACACTGGTGTAGCAACTGTAGAAATTTTCTACTGCTCTCAGTAATATTTTTGGTAGAATACCATTTTTACTGCAGATGCTTTTCCATATCATAGGTTTCTCGTGGATTTTTTCTAACTTATATATTGATATATTGATATGTACTCCTGATTGCATTCTTCTTGAATGTCTTACAGGAGAAGCAGGGTTTTTCTCACAGAAACTGTCTTTTCATCCCTCAAAACAGACACCCGACCAGAAATATAAATAATATCATAGCTAGTCACCTTTTTTATGGTGAGTAATTGGTAAACTGTCGCTCATGGCCAATTTACCAATGCGATAGCGTTTCTATGCCTCTGATAACTCATTTTTAAGCTTTTTCAATAACCTTCAGAACATTCTGAAAGGTGATATTTTGTAAAAATTAACAACATTAAAGGAAATTAAATATCCAAACTTCCCTGAAATGGCTAAGACAGAGGCAATCATTTCTGTTTATGCTTGGTTTAGGTTAAAGAATCCCCACAATTTTGGAAGAATATTGCTGTGCAAAAGCAAAGTGAAGTTCATGGGGGGGGGGAATGTAATCGTTGACACCAGACAGTGGTAAATCTCAGACTTGAGAAAGGAAGGAAGTTTCGAATTAGGGACAATATGAATATTCTCTGGAAGTTACTTGGATAAAAGGCATTCCACCTACCTGCATTGTGAAATAAAAGGAGTTAGGGCATATGTTTTGAGCGAGAAAGTCTGGCGTTACGGGGAGGATTGGTAACGTTTGTAATTATCCACGAGTTTTGCTTTTTTGGATGAATATGCGATTGTGTTAATTTTTACAAAATATCACCTTTATTAAAATAATTAAATCAATCTCAATAACACACACTAATTTTTGTTTTAGTAAGATATCTGTGAGACATCCTGCCTTTTCGATGAAGATGCAACAGTATCATGGCATTAATGTAACGATTTGTTTTTCTTCATCTACAAATGCTGAAAGCTGAATACTCCCACCAGCTGATTAAGGACAACATAATTCAGAAAATGACGAAAGGAAAGGTGGAATAGTTTTGTATCTTTTCTGAAAACAGCACAAGAGATAAACGGAAGGTTAAGTTGGAGATTATGTTTCTTCTTTATAAAACTTTTAATGTGGTTGTGTTTCGACACCATAACTAGACTGCTGTGCTCAGTTTGGTTTCCTGTGGAGACAAGAAAGTATGCGAAGAGGATACAAAGAGTGGTTAAACAAAATGGTGACAAGTCTTCAGGAAGCTCACTATGAGGGTAAACCAAATTTTTTTGTATAAAGTTTAGAAAAAGCGGATAAAAGATAATATGATAAAGCATATAAATTAATAAAGGGATTGTGATCTTAAAGGCAGATAACATATTACAAGACTGTTCAAAAATTTTTCTCACTCAATCTCCAAAAGTTAGGGTTTAAAGACTTCGCTTACTCGTATAAGGCAACAAAATGCGTTAGCTGATTTTTGATATATATATATATATATATATAATCACACACACATATATGCGATTTTTTAAGCGAACTGTTGGGAGTTCTATTTGGAACACTAACATTTCGGAAATGTTTAAAGAATAATTAAAAAAAAAACTGCCATAATATTTTTGCAATACGAAAGAGGGCTTTTGGATTATCGAAATTTCCTTATTTCAGTATTTCAAATGCTGTTATTTATTTCTGATTGTTCACCTCTTTATATATATATATATTATTTTCAGCGTTTAGTTTCGTAACTTATATCATTTGAGTCATACACTCAAAACAAATTAGTACTCGGTAATTGTCCATACTATGTATGTAATTACTTAATCTGGAGAAATTTTTTTAAAAAAAAGTGCAGTATTTTGCACTTTTTTTAAAAAAATTATTGACTTTCATTTGGTATTGACAGGGGGAAAACGCAACGACAGAAGATATTGGAAATTTGCTGATGTTACTGAGTTAAGGTATATTTTAAATAGCCTTTACTTACTCTAGGTGGAGTTTTAGGGTGAACTGAAGAAACTGCCAGTTCGCCTAAAATTTCATATTCTTTGTGTGAAATAATTAACACCAACTCCTGCAACACACTCCGCTGAAATTGACGTTCATAAGTAGCGCAGACGCAAATAGGGAGTTTAAGTCAGACTTGCTCAGTTTATATCTCCTGACTGAACCGCGCATGGCCATTGACTCGAGTGCTTACGCAGCTATATATCCCGTTTCGCGTCTTATACATGTTACTTATGTCAGCTATGTATGTTTGGAAAAGTTAGAGTGGTTATTTTATTTGCATGCATTACATGCTATACATAACATACATAGA
Source organism: Typopeltis vanoorti (assembly GCF_054136105.1). Taxonomy (NCBI): domain Eukaryota; kingdom Metazoa; phylum Arthropoda; class Arachnida; order Uropygi; family Thelyphonidae; genus Typopeltis; species Typopeltis vanoorti. The sequence goes on from NC_143559.1 coordinate 136,187,675, forward strand.
GACACTTTTTAGGATAACTGTAAAGGTCTCCATGTTAGGCATGTTATTTGCAGTCTTTCTCAGTATGGTACGCTGACTGTAACGACATCAATTTTTGCAAGGCTGTTAATTTAATAAATACATCCAGAGAGTAATCATAGCCAGTTAGGACATGGGAGGGTGAAATTAGATTAATTCAAACTGCATGCTTTGTTGGACAGTTGTGGCATTGTAATATTTGGCATTTTATCAGAATTAAAGACTGCAGTTCATTATTTGAACTTTTAAATGAAAGCAGATTAATAATCACTCGCTCATCATTGCGTATTCTGAAACGAATGAAAATATATGTCTGAAATTTAATGTTTGACAAAGCACGACGACCATATCTCTTTGGCGTAATTTTTGAACGTAGCTTTAAAAGCGAATATCACTTGCATTTCAGAGGGTTTAAGGATGTGCATTATTTTTTTATGATTTCAGATTTCAGACTGAGGAATTTTATATATATAAAAAATTCCTCAGTTTTTGAAAAGGTAAGCCGACCTAACATTTTGGTAATATAGTGTATATTCTGACAAGCAAAGCATGCTTTTTTATGTGACGTATGTACATTTGTTGGGAGGTCTATGTGGAAAAATTTAAAAATAACCGATATATGCATATTTATTATTGCTTTTTTTATTTGTTTAATAAAAATGCGAAATAAATGCTATATTTTCTCGAATGTAGTCTCTTATTTTCATTTTTATTTCTCATTTAAAAACATTCTAAAAACATATTGAAGGATGTTCTGTGTTATATCATAATAAAAAATTTCACTGTTTTTATTTAGCCTGTCATGGTAATTCATAAGTGGCCTCGTAATATCAGTGAACTTACTGTGAGAGGACTCTCCACAGTCTATCCATTAACCATTGTTTGTTAATTGTATTTTTAAGGAAGTATTGTTGCTTCAGGGATTTCTGTAAAAAAAAAAAAATCGACATATCCATATCATATTGGCTAATTCGTTTAGTTGAAAAGTCCTTTATAAACGTTTAGATATGATGTTCTTTACATCACGAAGAAACTCAAAGAGAAGAAAATAGTCAACTCCTTATGAATCATCATAAGGAGTCAAGTAATAATATATTTGAATTTTTTTTTCCAGCTGAAGAGTGTATGTTGGATCGTTATGGATCATGCAGCAGTATCTATAAAAAAATGTGGAGAAAACTAGGAATCTCTCTCTCTCGCATGAGATCAAGTGTAGATAGCATCTAATGAACTAGTGTGGTACGATACCAATGACTTGTATCACTGGATTCCATTGTACAAGCCATCAAATTATATTTGAACATAGTATGCTATTGGAATTATTGCATTCATATCTAGATTCCTTGGTTTTAGGTGTTATGGAAATGGTAAAATCAGTGCAGAGTTGGTGTTAATGATTACAGAATACTCTGCTTGGCAGCTGATGAGTGTTGATTACATAATTGGACATGGGAGTTTGTATTGTGAGGTGGGAGAGGATTTGATCATGGTTACAAACATGGATAGATTTTCATTTTTGTTGGAACATAATGAGATAGTAAAGCAAAATGATTAGAAGCTGAGTTGTGATTTTGAATGGAAAAGTTAGGTGTTATAGAAATGCAGACACAATGAAGTGCAGACACACATCATGTAGACTATGTATTATATGCTGGTGTTTGTATTATGATACGTTAAATGAAACGCGCATGCGAGAACGCAACACTTTCTCCTCACAAGAACTTATTATGTTGGATATAGCAATTAGGAACAAGTTTTAAAATTATTAGTTTTGTAATCCAAATTAAGTCATTGATTAGTACCTAGGTTTTCTGAAACTAAGGTTTCATGTCACTCCTGATGCCAAATAATATGAAAATAGTAGGGCTTAGCAGGTAATGGAGCTATCCTGTATCTCCGAACAAAGGCTAGTTGTTTAACTTAATCTCTGATTGGAGATGTGGGGTAGCTCAGTTACCTTCTAAGCTCTGCTGTTTTCATATTAGTCAATGATTATTTATTTTACGAGGAACCTAATTTTTATTAATCTTTTTAATAATTAACTTTTAATATATTTTGCTATTTGTCCACTATTTACATATGGCATACATTTTTTGCTATTTAACTAAAATTAAATCATAGTTTTAAGTTGATGCTAAGTTTATTAGCTGTTCATTCACATCTCCTTGCCTTCAGAAAGAGTTGAACTCTGACTACTTATTTTTCCTTCCATTCTTGCATCAATGACTTCAGTAGTCTGCCTCCCATTCCAAACTCAACATTAAATTTCTCCTTTGAATTTTTGACATAGCAGAAGAATCCTGTTTAATCTGGATATAAAAAAGACTTTTGATCATAATGGTATTTCTGCAATTGTTCTGAAGGTTTATGTTACAGATCTGATTCCTGTTTTTGTGTTCTGTACTCTCCTGTTTCTGGCATTTATCTTGCAGAAATTGTTCTGTATTGAGCCTTTTCATAAGCTGGACAACTTTGCCATTGGATCATCCTATTGATCCCACTTCATTTCCTTTTACAGAAATGGAGAAACCATTAATTATCACTACTTCTGTGCCAACTGGAAAACTCATTAATAAATGATTGCTACGACAGATTCTACCACTGTCAAGCGACATGAGATATTTTTGTTGATGTCACCCATTTCCCATGGCATTTGGATTAATGGCATGGAAAAGTTTTTAGAGAAACTCAAGTTGTTATTCTTGATATCTCTGAGGTATTTGATTGGGTTTGGTACATAGACCTATAAAATAAGATCTGCAAGCTTATTTGTCTCCTGACTTGCAGTAAATTGCCATCTTATATCAGTGACAGAGAAATCTTTAGGCAAGTTAACTTGGTGAACAAGAGAAGGATGATCATTATGGATGATTTTAATTATCTAATATTGAATTGCATCAAAGAGATAGCATCAGGGAATAAGGAGAATGAATTTCTTGAGGAACAACTATTTATCTCAGGTAATACGTAACTGCACTCACCACTGCTAAAGATATGTCATTCCCGCTGCATACCACTAGAAGAGAGAAATGTAGCTCGCACCCCTTTTTTGAGTGCTTTCCTTCTCAACTTTCATGAATGCCCTCTTGCCATCTTCAATGAAACATTCTATCGACTGGTATCATGTATAACATTTACAGAACTTTGTAAAACTATCATGTTGCCCATGTTTCTTCAGTTTGGTAGTGTCAGCAGTCCACATATTCTCAATCATTTTTCATAATTCCAATTCCACAGTCCAAATATCATCTTTAAAACTCACCCTTTCCACACTCTATATACATCACCTTAGAAACCATGACAGATCTTCATACACATCACATGGTCCAGGTGAGGTCATAGCTTGTCAAGATGCAAAATGACTTCTTTATCCTTACATATTAATGTTTCTTTCAGTTGCAGGTATCCTCTGAGTTGTATTTATAATCTTTGCTATATGGCCCCTGAACTTCAACTTCCTATCCACTAAAACTCCAATATCCCTAGCCTGATCAGTTTCTTCTAGTATAATCCCAATTATATAAAATGCCATTGAATATGTCATCACACCAAAGTACATTACTGCCACACAATCAAAGTACATCTGATTTCAATCAGATGGAACTGTGGGAATATGAAAATGGCTATCAGCTCAATGTTTTGAATTGTAAATCTCACATTGTTTCGGTTTTGAAACAATGTGAGATTTAATATCCCCTCAATTTAAATAATGTTAATTTAAGTTCTGTCAGGATTTATTATTACACAGGCATCTCCATGTAGTCCATAGGCTCATTGAGGGATTTCCTAACTACTATTTGCATAGTACCTGTTATGTTCACTTTGAACTCATTCTGTGATAAAGCACTCACAACTGACTCTGGCAATCCATTTCATTCATTCACCACTCTCCAAGCAAAAGTCTAGTCCTGACATGCTTGCTAATCACCCTCTTGTTCAGTTTCCAGGGATGATCTCTAGTCCCTCCTTTCCTCATTTGTCTTGTATTGAAGAATTCCTCTGTATCAATATTATAGAAATTTTAAGCAACTTATGTGTCTATCTTATGTCTACTTTTCTTTTATCTCTCACTGAATTTGAGTAAACCACAAAGTTTCGACCTGTCCTCATACAGCATTCCAAGACCTGTGAACTAGTTCACAGGCTTTCTACTCAATATCACAATGTATTCCAAAGGTTACGAGGGTAAATAGAGCAGGTGTGAAATGGATGAATCAAGCGATAGGGTATACAATCTGGAAGAAGCACAAGATGAGTAGTCATAACAACCAGTTGCAAGAGAAGTACAAAGAACAGCCAAGGAAGGTGACTCACTTGATAAGGGTAGCAAAAGTGCAGTATGAGCAACAGAAGTTAGGACTAAGATTCAGAATTGAGTTGAGTAAACAAAAACAAATACTCTTTGGTGGACAGCATGAATTTGTTAAAGGAAGATCGTGGTTAGCAATATACTTAAGGGTGGTGCATATACAGTGGTATATTTAGATTTTGCCAAGGCATTTGATAAATTGCCACATGACAAGCTGGTAATTAAATTGGATCGGATGGGGTTGGACAGTAGATTAGTTTGCTGGATTGGAGATTGGCTGTCTGATAGCTGTCAGTGAGTTGTGTATGGAGGAGCAATATCCCAGAAGAAGAAAGTTACTAGTGATGTACCCCAGGGATCTGTTTTGAGTCCATTGCTGTTTACTTTATATGTAAATGATATTTGGAGAGGTCTGAATGATAATATGCAGTTGTTTGCATGTGATGCAAGTTGGGGAGAGCTATCAGGAGTAGATCGGAGTCTGTGGCTTTGCAAGAGGACTTGAATACACTGGCTGAATGGGTAACTGAGTGGGGATATCAGTTCATTGTTTCAAAGCGCAGAGTTTTGAAATTTGGGAAGTAGAGTACACAATCAGTGGAAATATCTTGCAAGAGGGAGAGGAGATGAGAGATCTTGGAGTGATTGTAGACAAGGATATAAAATTTTGGGGACATGTTACTAAAATTGCGAGGACAACAACAGATAACGGGAATGATGCAGAGGACATTGACTTTTAGAAATAAGGATGTTATAGTTCTCTTGTAAAGGCTTTGATCAGGCCACATATGGATTACTGTGTGCAGATTTGGTCACCTGGTTTTCAAAAAGATGATGCATTCAGAGATGATTGACTAAGGTGTTTGCTGGAAACTGGAATGTTGAGTATGAAGACAGATCGACAAAATGCAATTTGAAGAAATTGGTGGATAGAAGGAGATGGGGTGTAATTGAGACATATCTGTCGGGAAGGTTTTGCATAGAATGGGTGAAGATAGGAAGAAAACAAGAGGTCATCCCTGGAAGATGTATAAGGAGAGTGTGAGCAAAAGAGATGAGAAGCAAGGGTTTTTTTTTTTTTTTTGCATGGAAAGTGGTGAGTGATTGGAATGCATTGCCGGAGAGCGTGGTGAGCGCAGAGACAGTGAACATATATTAGCCGTGATATGATAAACTGTGTGTATAACAGTGAACCTCCCACAATGAGTCTTTGACTCCATGGAGGTTTTTTTTTTAAGTAGTAATAATAAAACCTAAAATCAAAATGATTGGCTTCATTGATATAATTTTCTTATTTCTAATATTTTCTTTTAAAGAACCACTCTGCCATTCATTCACAAAGGGTGTTGGAAGTATAAAGTTATCTTCTTAGCTTAACAGAAACTATAGATAGAAATAACTAAAACAAAATCCACAGTTTATGCAGTGAATATGAAGTCTAAAATGACAATTGGAAATCATATTCAGACCACAAGAATTTGGATGTTTGCTGGTCTTCAATGAAGTCTGGTCAGTGTATTAACCAGATGCTCTACAGTACCTTCACATTCATTTGGGCCTGTTAGCAGCTCTCGCCTCAGAATGGAGGAAACTATCTAGGAGTGAACAATATAGCGAGGGATTAAGAAGTAGTTCTGTACTCTTTGGAGTAATGAGCAAGCCCTCTGTGGTACTAAACATCGGCAGGTTGTGAATGAATTTCATTTCCCAGCATAGTACTATCACTTTACATACCGGAAGACTGAATTGGTCAGAAACTTACCTTTTCAGTTCTCAATTATCAATTCACCCTCCCTTCCCTCCCCTTTTTAGAGTGATATTTTTAGCATTATATTAGTCATGGTGAAGAGCCCACCATTTCTTTATTTTCAGCATAGAGCTTTAAAATTCCACAGAACAGTATTAGACAGAGTACTGAACCAAATCTCATTATAATTCTTTAGATTTCCAGGAAATCATTTTGCTGTAACTCTTCTGCCAGGTGTCTGGAAGTCTGGAAGGTATTTGATTAGTGCAATTAAAGGAGGGGTCACAAGGCCACAATTTGCAGAGGATTTTGAATGAAATTCTTCATATGTATAATTTAGCAAAGAATTCATTATTGTATATTCCATATCTCTCCCAAAATCAGCACCCATGAATAGTCAAGCAAAGAGAAATTGATTGTGGAAAAAGGCAAATCTTCATGCATTGTGTGTGTGTGTATATATCATGGGTGTATATCACAGATAGTATATTTTTGCATTTATTCCTCTTAAAGACTTCCCTAATTGTTCCCTGGCTTCGCGTGATTTCTAAAATTAAACACAGTCTACTAATTCTCCAAGAAGAGGGCACTTTTCGACGCGTAAACATTGCGTCACATTTGCATTAATAGTCCGGATGTGTAGTCACAAATACGGACACTTTTGAACAGATGTCGCGGTGGGTCAAATTCTTAGCATTCCAGTGGTTTTAAACCACCCAGAAGGCGAGGCAGGGTGTGTGCTGAGACATAGCACCCAAAAATCAGTGGCTGTGATTAGTCAACCAATCCAATTGAACGTTGTCATGAGTTACTGTTTTCGGTGCGTGAAGTATGAATTGACATGTTTAGGACACCAATATAAAGCTTTTAATATATAATTTTTCTAAAAATAATTTATAACTTTTTTGCCCATATTTACAATGAGGGAACAGTGTTGATGATCTACTGAATGTCCCGTTTTCTGCCAGAGCTTTTGTGGATTGTATGATTGAAGTCAAAGGAAGTAAACCTCTTCCTGCTCTTCCAAATTACAATTATATTTACTCCTTTGAGTAACTCAAATATACCAACCAAATATCTTCTTCATTATTGTTCTAATATATCTTGAAACAAACATATTGTCCCCCACTCTATGCAGATTTGGATATAATTAATTGCATTGGACCAATTAAGATGTGCACTAATGTGCTATGCACTTCGATAAAAAAATGAAATCCTATGGTCAAATTGACGTGAATTTAGTAGCACTTGTTACATAAGCCATACGACAGCACAACCGAAATGGGCACACGGTGCCACTTATATTAATTACTGTTAAGAGAGACCTCTAAGAAGTCAGGGACTCATCAACAGAGGTCATACTGTTTGCACTAGCTGTCATGCCTGTTCTTGAATTCATTCATGCTATTTTCTTACTATGTTTTGCTTTCTTACTTTCTTTCTTTGTATTCTCTAATACCACATGCTGACTTTTACCTTTTCAACTTCCTTGGTTCACCATGGTATTCTGATTTTTCTATCCTTACAAAAAAACTTTTCTGCATACTTCTTTTGTTGAATCAATCAGTATATTCTTTAGAATTTCCACTATGTCTGCAAGGTTTGGTTCTTGCTTTCAAACTCTATCATTTTTTCTTGAATAATATATATTTCAATCTGCAATTCACCTCTGAAAGATATTGCAACCAGCAATAACATAGTTGAACCTTCTTGTGAATTTTTTCACATATTGGAAAATGGTATTAGTAACGAGAAGTCCTGAGCAAAACTTCAGCAGGTACTTACCATTATTATCAATTTTGCTCTTTTCTCCAAATTTTCCTCAAACATTTCTATGTGTTTGGTATTCATTTCCTGCTCTGCTGTTTAGATCTCCAACGGAGACTTTTTCTTTGCATAGTTTCCTTCTCTAAGGACTTGAAAAATTCTTTTAGTTCTTCCTTAGTAGATTGTTCTGTAGGACCATAAGCCCAAATGGCTCCTTGTCCAATTCCCCATCCTGATGTTTGTCCGCATCACTTTACTAAAATGTTTCTCCTCATTCCACAAGATTATCTTTGTTTACTATTCAATACTATATCCACTCTTTCCTTTCTCTGATCATCAGTGCCTGCATGTAACATCTTATTTTTCATAAGAACCTCGCCAATTTTTTTATCCTGTGTATCAGCAATACCAATTATGTCAGTATGGTACTTCTCGAATTCTTCTTCCATTTCCATTTCATGTTCATTAATACTTTTTGCATTGTTTGAGCTTAACTTGAATTCTGCCGATTGAAGTTTGTGTTTGTTCTAGTAGTTTATTTTCACCATTTTGCCTAGTTCCTTAATGAAAATAGCAGGAACCCCTTGTTCTAACTGGCCAATGCCCAGTTAAAACAAGGCAATGTGGCCTTGTAAAACATGGAATATATACAGACCACAATATCCTGTGGTCAGAAACATGCTTATTCCATCATCACTATAAATTCAAACATTTCTTTAAAGAAAGTACCATAATCTTACTTCATTGTCCAAACTTGAATCGAAATGACTGCCTCTCACAATCAAAGATATGGGAGAGACTTATTTTAATTCCACAGCATTAAAGTTTTAATTAATAATACAATTAATAACTAATGATGCATTTCCTCAGTTATGCCTTTGCATTATTTCATGTATAGCATCATGCGACTCTCACTGTTTCAAATCAATCCATTATTTGTGTTCTACTTTGTGTTCAACTACTATTTGCCACAGATGATGATTTGTAATTTTCAGGTTGATTCAGTATTCACTGTTTTGTTCATTCATCCACTATCATTCCCTTACCCCCCCCACACACACACAAATTGTAAGAACATGAACTACTGCTGAGTGGTCATTCACATTTCAGCTCCTAACTTCTCTTCCTCCTCTTTCATTCCATCGGCCTCATGTCTTCCCCAATGACTGCATACAATCTTCAGCTGTTCAAAAAAGATGTTAACATATTCCTTCTTTCTTCTTATCCTGTTGACCATATGGCACCGATGTGATATAGGCATGACCTTTCACAAGTTAGATATATTGACTCTATATATATATGAAAGCCGGCCTGGTTGGCCGAGTGGTTAGCGTATCCGCTCTCCAGCCAATAGGCTGGGGGTTCGAATCCCATGTAGGCATGGATGTTTGTGATTGTCTTCCACCTTCATACATTCCTTCATCCAAGTATAGATATACTCTCCCAATATGGACTGGGTCACCATGGGAGCAGTAGACCTAATCCTCTGAATTCTACCCACTGTAGGGTGAAAGCCTCTCCCGCAATGGGAGAGGCTTTCACCCTACAGTGGGTAGAAAAATAGGCTGATCATCATCATCACATATAAAAAGATAAGCTGAAATTTGAAACGTTTTTGTGTCACGTTTTTTGTCTTCGGCTTACCAGCCCGGAACTCGGGGAATTGGGCGCCATAGGAGCAGAGCCCCCTATATATACATTGGTATCTCGCTAATCCGAACGTCTTTAGTCCGAATTGCTTTTAAATGTAATTTCCCAGAATTATGACGTTACCACATCAATAAAAAATGTAAATTTGAAGGATGTAGCATTCGAAGTTGCTGCTGCTTGGGAAGCCGTCGAACTTGAAGCAATTCAAGCGTCATGGAAGAAACTGTGGCCTTCTAGAATTTACCAAGATAACTAGGGTGATACACAAAAAGAGGAAATTCAAAATGTGCACAATTTGGTTAAAAATATAAATCCAGATGTTGAAATTTCACAAACAGATATTACGGAATGGATTACAAGTAGAACCGAAAATGAATTCGAAATCAAATCAGATGCTGAAATTATAAATATGACGCTACAGAATGAATTTATTTTTATTTATTTATTCGTGTGGAGTTTCCTCCCTTTTTCTCCCCGTCCCTACTGGGGCGAGTTGAGCCCCTCGTGTGGGGTTAAGTATTTATGGCTGTAGATCAGTGTGTGTTCACGGTTTGCTTGCTTGCGGGATGAAAAACGCCAGATAAACTGGCGGAAAAACCCTACTGCCCGCGCCCAAGACCGGCTAACTTGGCTATGCTGAGGAAGATCCTCAAATTCCTCACGTCCTTCGACGGGAATCGAACCTGGGACACTCATTCCTCACTCATATGGTCGCGAAGCGGACAGCCACTAGACCGCACGGACTCAGAATGAATTAGAAGGCGATATGATAAAGAACTCGGAAAAAAAGTAAAACATGAAGAGGCAGTTGACAGTTTTAACATGCGTATAGAATGGGCTAAGCAGAATGATACGCTATTTCACAAAATTTTATTGCTAATGCAGGTCCGAGAAGAAGCATTCGAAAGCTTTCAAGAAGCAAAAGAAAATCAGTGACTTTTTTACAAAGAAATAAAAACGTTTTTTTGTATTATTTTGTGAAGCTTTTTTTGTGTTATGTATACGAAAGTGATATTTTTTACGCAAATTAAGTTATGTACTGAACTACGCAATTTTATTAAATCAGAATCCTCAACAATACAGGCATACAAACTAATTTTTTTACTGAAATAAACTTGTTCACTGTATTATTTTGTTAAGTGTTACATTACAGTACAGTAGCTTTTTCTCTATCAGTTACATTACTTATTTACAGAATTAAATTGACGTACCATTAGAATCATGATGTACCAAAGTGATTATTTTGTATTAATTAAACGCTAGTTATTGTCTCTTGGGAGAAAATTTGCTAATCCGAACAAGCACAGTTTTTATTAGTTCGGATTAGCGAGATACCACTGTATATATCATTTCACTGGTGTCCACACAATATTGATCTCCTTTCCACCCAACTTGTCATTCCTGCCACAGTTCTAAGCTATCACACTTTCTGGTTACTTGCCTTATAGTTCCATATATATAAATCCTTTTCTCGTGGACATCCTGAATGTAAGTAGCCACCATCTATGTAATCACTTGCCAGTGGGAGGTTACCAAAATATTCTTTGATGAAATCCAAGGCTCTTGATCTTTGCTTCTCCTTTATTACATACTGCCTAAGATATTTGTTTCTCAAATAGTAAAAATTCATTTACTCTGTTCTGCTTTATATCATCAGTAATTAAAATCATATTTTAATTTTTTTCAAAGTTTTTAAGACATCAATTCTGAATATTTATTTTTATTCAAATAAAGCAGAAGGGATAGTCTTTCTTATTCTGATTATTCGTAATATTTCGCAGATTAGAAATATTCACTCCTTACATATTTATCATATCAGAGATAGTTTTGTTTTGTTTTTCCGTTGGTTCACGTGAGCTAAAATCTTTTGCCTTTTGTTGATTCCACTGAATGCAGGTAGAAATTTCACCTTAGAATAAATGAAGAAGAAAGGAATTTCTCTTGCTATCTGTCTAACGAACGAGAAATCTGATGGGATCTATGGAATGTGCTCGATGAATTATTCTGCTCGAAATGGTTTTCAAAATATTATACTCAACCTCTTGGTAGTTTTAATAGACGAATGGTTCTATTAAATGCGTTATTTTAATAAATATCACCGAAATTATTATGAACGTTCAATTAAGGTTAAAAGGATTGACGCAAGCCGAGAATGAAAATAACAAAAACTCATTTATTTAAGACATTAAACTGTAAAGATGATCACTCTCTTACACCTCATTCTGACGGCATCTTACGAGTAACTAGGACGTCATTCGAGATTTCGTTCGGGGTTTAATTAATAGTTGTGACCCCATTAACCGTAACCCGGTTTGACAAACATGTTCCGGAACCGAAAATTGTACAATCGCATATTTTTCCGACTCTCCAGTTTTCCTGTTGCGTACGAGGTTGACGCTCCTTAAGCCTCCTCTGTAGCACCGGTGGGAACGTTGTATACAAACACCTTGAGGGAATCCTTCACGCAATCAACTTCTCGATGGATGTTACTTTCTTGCTGCTTCTTTCCGATGACATCGTTTGCTAGATTTTCTTCGGGATACCGAGTAATGCCGGATTTCATTCTCTGAATATATAGTTTCGATCCCATGAAGGGCGAATCGTTGAGTTCCAATGCTTTTGAAACGTGTTCTGGACTGGTGAATTTTATAAACGCACATCGCTTTGAATCTCCCGTTTTCCTGTCCTGTAGAATATTCACTCGAAGAATGCGACCGCAGGAGAAGAAGTGCTGTTTAAGGTTTTCCTCGGTTGCACTGCTAGGCACGTTGCCTACAAAGATTTTACGAAAATCCGTTTCACCATCAATTTCTTTTATGATTTTCCTACAACAAGCTGCCTCTTTGACCGGAGGAAGATGCGTTTGACTCCCGCTGCCTCGTCTGTGTTTTTCGAATAACGTCTTCATCTGCGAGCATTTCAAGCACCTTTTTGAGAAGTATTGAGGAATGCGTTACCGATTTGGTGAGGACTGTTGATGTTTCAGAGCCTTAGTAGTAAGGAGGATCAACGCGGGAAGAAGAATCCGGATTTGTATTTTCTTCTGCAAAGAGCCGAAATCTCAAATTACGCTTGTCAATTTCATTTTCGCCTTCCTTTATTCGCAAGCGTGCATCCTTTTCCTTTCCTTCCGATGCTTCTGGGGAGTTTCGCAAACGGAAATTCCATGCAAACCTTTTCAATTCCTCCCGAATGGAAGCAGATTTACAAGCAGCTGATGAATCTTGATGGCGATGCTGTTGGTAAACGTAATAAGATGTCAAATTCTTTTCTAGCAAAGTACACATTTCGCCGATTATTTTGAGTAATGCAGGCTGTGCCTCGTCATATTCATTTGCTTCTTCGTTTCCTTGCGTGTCTATTCCTTTGCATTTTCCAGGCTCATTTTTCATCAGTAATTTTTCAGCAACACATCCCGCATTCAAGTGAAGTAGAAATCTTCTTGGTTCATTATCTGCAAACTTTGGCTCGATCGTGTTGGCATTTCCAATTAAAAGCAGTTTCTCTTCTGATTCTGATTTTGGAAGACTTGTGTTGCGTAGCTGATCGGCCATCCCGTAAGGTCCACTGAAAGAATCTAAACACAAAACAAAAGAAAAAGAGAGAAAAGAGTTTCAGTTGCCAGTTATAGTTAATGAAATAGACGGCCAATAAACTGATAAAACAATTATTACGCGAATTATATAAACGTTTTTTCTTCGAATTATGAATTAAAATCGTTTATCAAAGCCGCAAAACTCTAGCAATGGTTGACGTGCTCCAAAGGCAACAAGTCTAATAAAAAGAACGGCACTTGCCAAAAGAGTTAAAATTATCTAAAACGTCTCTTATGTGTATTTAGGAGAAAAAATTGGGTCTTAAAATTAACCTGTATGGTTAAATATATAAGGATTTAGAAAAAATTAATAAATTCTTACCTTTTTTATTCTTCTCTCTAAATTGGAAACAGATTTCTTCAATTCGCCAACTTTAACTAAGTAACTTCAGAGAACCTCATATATATATATATATATATATATATATATATATATATATATATATATATATATATATATATATATATATATTTATTTATTTATTTATATATTTAATTAAATATTTATATATTTAATTATACTTATATATATCATTTTTCATATGAATAAGTTCAGCACATGAACTTGCTAATCTGAGCTACTCTTACTGCAAAGAACAAAATCGGCAATTTCATGATTGTGGCGACTGCCTAACAGCTGTCGAACAGTGTTCAAACTCCTTTTATTTTTCACTGGGAAAATAAAAGAAAATTTCAACAGGAATTCATTTATATTAACAATACGAACTGTACACTTGATTTTTTTTCTCTTAATTTATTAAGACATTTCCAAGCGAAAAACCTTCATTGACCAGCGGCTTGTTCTTCCCCCACCCTCCACCCCAAAATCGGAAGTAATTACAGAACTAGAATAAACAGGTGAATTGTTTTAATTTCTAAAGTATTTTTGATATAAAACGTTGGTACGACAGTCCATTGACAGGGTGGATAAGCACGGAGATCCCTGAGACTTTCTGGTCGGTCAACGAGTGCGCCTAGTTATCTTTTTCTTTTTTTAGATCGTTTAAGGAAGCCCCATTTCCATTCATAACATACGATCTTCTGTCACAGTCGAACGCCTTAGATATATCGAGAAAAACGGCTGCTGTGTGCATTCCTTTATTTATTTCACTACAGAGTGTTTAATTAATTAATAATTTTAGAAGCCTTTCTGACTGTTGATGCTTCCTTTGTACTGTGAGCTGCCCTATATGGATAAAATTTAGATCTGAATGTAACTTCCTTTTTTATTTCTTTACGATTCTGTTCACTAAATAATTTGTATGCATAGCAAAAGGGTGCAACTAAATAATTAAGGTTGGGTTCGCTACACAAGTAAAAATACTCGGACCTCTACAACTGCAAAATTAATTCTTCCTCGTTATCTACATCATATATATTGGACCAAAGAATAAATGAACAAGAACTAATCAGAGCTGCAGAGTATCTTTGGCATTTCATCATCATCATCATCATCAGATTAGTGTCTCTAACAGACGCTTAGGTGGCCGCGATCTTGCAAATATCCTTCGATTTCGTAACCCTATTTCGAGAATAAGCTGATGAGCTCTCTGCCTGTAAGAATTCTTTCGTCTGTAAACTGTGATTGTTCTACTGCCAGGGATGCCTCGGAGTCGGGACAAAAAAAATCCAGATTTTCTGAAAAAACAAACAAACCGCTAACTTCTCGTCAGTTGAAAAACCCCTGATAAATCCTTTGCATATTAGACGGGATTCGAACCCAGATCTTTCCAAGCAAAGGAAGTCGTCTACAGTGAATGAGCTACAAAGGCTCTCAATTCTTTGTATGTAAGATTAAAAAACGAAAGAAGAAAAATGAAAGGAACAGCAATGGAATGCACACATTTTTGACTTGATTATAGCACTGATTTTTTTTATTTATTCCATCCTAAAATCTCGAAGCTGCGAACTCACAACGATGATGATATTCGTTCTTCGGTTTGAAAGACCAAACCTCGAACTTAATGAAAGATTTTCCACTGAAGGTAACTTAGAGGATCCCATGGTTGGATGGTTTTCGTCCAGGAAATTCAGTTTCATTTTCTTCTGGAAAGAAATTCCCTTGAAAGGAAAAGCAATTTTTTCTCGGAAGAAAACACTAGGTTAGAAGAAGAAGAAATACCTTGGTTCACTTCCCATCTATGGCTCCAAAACTGAATTAACTTCTCTCTTTGGGTGTGGACGAATTCTAATCTTTCCAATTAAGATCATCCAGGAAAAACAAACGCAGTTAAGAGGCACAATTAGCGTGACAGCCTTTATGTTGTAAGGATCATCATCATCATCATCATCATCATCAAATTCCTGCCATGTACCCTCAAGGGGTGTACAGGATATGACAGTACTACATGAAAAAATTACATCATTACTAACTTCCTATCTACAATTTTCCTCCAAATCAGTCTGTTACTTGTCAAGACTCCAACATTATCAGATCTTATATTTCTATCGTCTAAGGCACTTTGTACCGTATCAATCCACCTATATCTTGGCCTTCCTCTGGGTCGTTTTCCTGCCAACCTGGCAGAGAACACTTGTTTTGCTAATCTTTCCTCTCCCATTCTATTTAAGTGACCATACCATCTGAGATTAGCTCTGCTAACGCATTCCTGGATGCTGACAATGTCAAGTTCTTTCCTAATATCCTCATTTTTAATATGATATTGCCATTGATGCCATCTGTTCACGCCTCTAATCTTTCTCAGGACTCTCATATCTGCGGTCTCTAGTCTTTGGTCAAGTGTTTTACTTTTGACCCAGCTCTCAGATCCATAAGTTAAAATTGGTTTGAACACAGTCTTGTATACAGCTAATTTAGTGTTCCGACTAATTTCTTTCTTATTCCATATGAATTTATTCAACTGACTTCCCACGATACCAGCTTTGCTGATTCTGTTGTCTATTTCTATATTTAGTTTACCATCTTCAGTAAAAATTGTGCCTAAGTAGCTGAAATGTTTTACTTGTTCCACAGGTTCTCCATTCACAACACAGTTGATATTTTCAATGATTCTGCCTATTTTCATTGTCTTTGTCTTTTTATTGCTGACCTTCATACCATATCTATTACAACAGCTATTCAATTTAGTCAGAGAATCTTGCAGACTTGTAGCGGATTTATTTAGAAGTATAACATCATCCGCATAAAGCAAAGAGCTGACATTAACAACTCCAAATTTGATATCAGGTTTAATACCACATTCCTTCATAAGGTGATCCATATAGATAATGAATAACAGAGGGGATAATGTGCATCCTTATCTCACACCAGATTTAACATTAAACCATCTTCCTCTACTTCCTTCAATTCTAACTGCTGACTCACAACTCAAATAAAGACTAAGTACTGCTTGATATAATGCCCCATTGACACCATATAACTGCAGCGTATTGAATAGCTTCTCTCTTGGCACTTTGTCATATGCCTTTTCCAAATCGACAAAACTTAAATACAGATCTTTGTTATATTCCCAGGCTTTCTCGATTATTTGTCGTAAAGTGAAGATCTGATCCTGACAGCCTCTATTTGGCCTGAATCCAGCTTGTTCTTCACCAAGCTTTTCTTCCACAATTCTTCTCAACCGTTTCTCAAGTATATTTGCATAGATCTTGCCAGGAACACTCAGTAGGGAAATACCTCTGTAATTCTCACATTCAGTTTTATTTCCCTTTTTATATATGGGTACTATGAGAGCTCTACTCCAGTCATCGGTAATTCGTCCCTCTGTCCAAGCTTTCTGAACTATCCAGTGCAGCCATTGTAAGACTCTTATACCACCATACTTCAGCATTTCTGGTCGAATATCATCTACTCCTGCTGCCTTTCCACATTTCAAGCCTTTGATGGCTTTTTCTACTTCAAGTATGGATATGTATTCCTGACTGCATGCCTGCTCAGTGTTTTTTATCACTGTGCTGTCATCACTGCTTGTTTTATTTAGCAGTTTTTCAAAGTAATTACTCCATACTTCAAGGATATCTTTTTCTCCTGTTTTCATTTCACCTTTATCATCTCTAATTCCTTTTACAGCACTCTTTCCTCCATTTCTAAGCTTCTTCAACAACCTCCAGAATATTTTGCCACCTTCTTGATATTTATTTTCTATATTCTTGCCAAAGTCCTCCCATGACTTTTGTTTAGCTAGTTTTACACACTGTTTAGCTTTCTTACATTTGTCTCTGTATTCTGTAAGAGTAAAAGCTGACTTATTTGGCAGGAACTTTTGATATGCTTTCTTCTTTTCCTTCGCTGCCTCTTTAACTTCCTGTGTCCACCAGGGAGTTCTGATTTTTTTATCCTTGCACACAACCTCACCACATGCCTCTCTGGCAGAATCAATCAATGTTTCCTTCAGAGTTTGCCACTGAATCTCCAAGGTTTGATTTCTGTTCTCAAACTCTTTCATTTTCTTTTCAATAATATTTCTGTATTTTAGTCTACAGTTCACATCTGAGAGCTGCTCAACTTTTATTCGCTTTAAAATTTTCTTACATGTTATTCTTTTCAATATGAAATTCAATTTTATCCTGCTCAAGACTAAATAGTGATCACTTCCAATTTCAAATCCTCTGTACACTCTGGTGTCCTGCACCAGGGAGAAAACATCACTATCAACAATAACATAGTCAATGAGACTTTTCTTATTCCTAGCCTCTTCTCTCCATGTGAATTTGTGCACATTTTTATGTTGGAACATGGTGTTAGTAATAACCAGTCCATATCCTGAGCATAAATCCAACAGATATTTGCCATTATTATTAGCTTTGCTCTTTTCTCCAAATTTTCCCAAAATATTTTTGTATATCTCACAATCATTTCCTACTCTACTATTTAGATCCCCAACAAGGACCAACTTTTCCTTTTTCATTGTGTCAGTTGCTTTTTCTAAAGCCTCAAAAAATTCCTCCACTTCTACCTTAGTAGAACCTTCTGTGGGACCATAGACACAAATAAGTCTCATTGTCCAGTTCCCCATTCTCATATTTGCCCACATTACTCTACTTGAGACTGACTGCCATTGAAGAAGATTAGCCTCGTATTTTGTGTTGAATACTATGGCTACTCCTTCTTTTCCTTGACTGTCATTGCCTGAATATAACATTTTGTACTGTATATAAACCCTGGAAAAACAAAGCTAATGATATTCAAAAACCCACAAACCCTGCCCATAGAAACTAAATATCTCACTATCAAACATTCATCCTCCTATACACAAAGTGCAGAACCTAAAATCACAACCATCACACAGGTGAAAACAACACGCTATCTTGGACTTCACTTCGATGCTGATCAAAGTTGGAATAGCCATACAAACTACCTACATACCAAGCTTAGGATAATAGCAAGCAAACTATACTACTCCTTCTCCTTCTGGCTACTCTTTCTTTTCCTTGATTGTCATTGCCTGAATATAACATTTTGTATTTATTGCTCAGAAATATCTCACCAGTTTTGGTCTTTTTTCTTTCAGTCACCCCTATTATGTCGATCTGGTACTTATCTAATTCCTCGGCTAGCTCCATTTCTTTGCCATTCAGGCTTCTTACGTTGATAGTACCGATCTTTAAATCTGGTGATGTTGAGTTGGGGTTTGTTTTCAGATTTGTTCCAGTAGCTGACTGTTCGCTGTTCGCCCTGATTCTCTGGCGAAAACAACGGGGGCCTTGTTTAACCGGGCGACGCCCTAGCCGGCATGCAATTTTGTCATGTTGTACCATCATTTTTTATTTTGGTTTAACCAATAAGAATACAATTTGGTCGGCTAAATCCCAAATTGCCAGCCCATCCTCGTTCGTTCGGTATCAAAGTAGATACCCAACAGGGTGCACCACGAGAAGGTGAGGATTGGACATTAGGTCAGAAGCCCTGGTCGGTTCTCCGCATTCCTTTAAAGGGTATGTGGAGGTCTCCTCTCAGTTATACAGCTTTGACCTTTAAGCACCCCTGTTGTAAGGATTGCAATTCAAAATCAATCTGAATTGACTGAATGCAGTAGTAACAGTTTGCTTCGACTGATTCATGGAAAAAAAACTGATTTTACTCTGAATATTTGTCAAAATAAGCCAATTAGCATCCTCGCTAATAACGGGGAAAGGATATCACTCAAATAAAATACTAAATAAGATATTTAGTATTTTATTTAATCATCATTATCATGTAAATGATGATGATGTTCTTCGGATTCAAAGTGAAATAAATTTCTGTCAAAACAATATTCTGCTTAAAAAAATAAACAATCCACGACTTCATTATTTCCACAAAACTAACCTAGCCAAGCTCTTTCTAGAACTCCTGGAAGAAAACATTTTCACTTTTAATCCTAAACCAAAAATCTGGTTACGATATGTTGATGACGTCTTTGCTGTCTGTGGTCATCAACATGCTCCTCCGAAGGTTCTTTAAACCAAGAATTGGAAATAATCAAGAATACCACCATACAAAATGGATACAATCCAAAAACAACGGAATAAATCATCAGTCACTTACCCGCACATCAACCTAGACAAGAACAGACGCGTAGGATTCCCATACCGTATGTAAAAGGCATCTCCGAACGTCTTTCAAAAATCTTGAAGAAATAAAAACTGGCTGCTACCTACAAACCATTCAACCAACTCCACAATTGGTTACGTTCTCCTAAAGACAACCTTTCACCTCTTATGCTACCTGGGGTATACGAGGTCCCATGCTCCTGTAAAGTGTCCTGCTATGGACAGACAGGCAGATCCATCAACAAACGCATTTCTGAACATCAGGACCATATCCGTCTAATGAAACTGCAAAAATCTTGTCTCGCACTACACGGAATTGGAAGCCTAAACCATAGGATCCTTTGGAAAAATCCAAACGTTTACACAGATCTTCATATAAACATGAACTTTTATATAAAGAAAGTGCTAAAGCTCTACGTCAGAGACCTGATTTGAACCGTAATAACGTTCTCACAATCCCTCAAGTCTGGGAAATAGTAATCCTAAATTGTGTAACACAATTTTATGTGTTTTCTCATTTTAATATAATCAGTTTTTTTTTCAGATATATTTTAATTTATTTCTATAACACGCTACTGCACTCATATAGAGGGATTCCATTGTAAGTATGCGCCCTAGCTGTATGTGATTCCTAGTATTATTTGAATTAACTATACTGAAGATGTCCTATGATACTTAGGACGAAATATTTACTTATTTGAAAATCTTATTACTATGGTTACGTGTGTATTCTAAGTCATGAATGCTCCACAGGTTTCATTATACAACGAAGGGTGTTTCGGAGTTCGATAAAGGGCTTACTGTGGGTGTCCGTCTGGCTGGAGCCACGATTTTGTAAACAGCAGAGTTAACTGCTGTTTTCAAGTTATATCAAAAGGTGAGATATCCCTAGTGTTTAATCAGTGGAAAAATAACCCATTTTGCTTGTCTAAGAGGCATAACTCAGTCTCTGAGAAACTAGATCTCAGTAATTGACTGAAGCATTTATTGAAGGTGGTTCCTGACCCATTTCTCACCGGACTATGCACGTTGAATTGAAGAGGATCGGTACTGGCAGTCGCATGGCTACACCTAAAATAAATGTTTAGAATTCAGTGGCCGGTGTGTGTTGATCGTGAAATATATCACATGACTGACGTTCAAATAAGTCACATTAATTGATATTCGTATATAAAATACATCAGAATGCTAATGAAAGAACAAAAGTACAATTAATAAGAGTGTTATCACGCCAGACGTAAACAGACCATTCCATCAGGTGTTGTCCAACTTCCTCAATGGAACACGTGAAAGACCTGATGCAGCTGTGCAAGGAAAATTCCCAGTTTGCAATGTATTTCAGTCGTGAGAATGACCAATCAGAATAACTAAGAGGAAGATAAGTTTGATTCAGTAACAGGCTAAAATTGTGCTTGTATACTAATATGTGTAATCAAATTTAATTCAAACATAGCAACAGCGGTTAGCCTAGTGGCTGTGCGCTTTGTAACCATAACCCTGGGAAAGAAGTGTCCTGGGTTCGATTCCTGTCGCTGACATGAGGAGCTTAGAATCTTTCTCAAACATAGCCAAGTTAGCCGGTGTTGGGCGTGGAATGCAGGGTTTTCTCCCCAGTTTATCTGGGGTTTTTCATCTCGCAAACAGACAAACCAGCCTTGAGAACTCAACACCTCTATAGACATAGAGTATCCTGGAGGCATATGGATAACCCCCTTATCCTTATGTACAGTTGCGGTTAAATGAATAGAAAACCCTCGACAACGCCAGGTAAAAGAGGGAGAAAGAAGAAGAAAAGGAAGAAGAAAACAGCAAAAGCCCGACATGAATTATTTTTAGAATTGGCAATTTTTAATAACAGTTTCAATTGGGGGTCATCATCATTCTGGGTGTGAATATTTGCATGCAGCAGCCCGACCCTCAGTACGAGTTGAATTCACTCCATTTCCTTGTAAAATCCATCATCTCTGCTAGTCATGGTTTTGTGATGCCATTTCTAAATAATATTAATAAATTGCTTAGTTTTAGAAGGGAATTTTCTGGAAGATAATTTGAAATATCTTTTGGATTTCTCTGCATGTTATTTGAACCCATTTTTCTAGAACCTTTTTAAGTGCAGTCCTTTCATTTTATCTTTAAAATCGCTTTCAACAAACACATCGATGCTTCTGATTCATAAAATGTCGTTTGATGACAAAACCATTTTGTCGAAACTAATTTTTTTTTCGTAATTTAATTTCCCATTAAACCGAGGTAGTTCGGGCTGAAATTTGAAAATATAGAGTAGATTATCTTGTTTTGAGCATAGCATATAATCGCGTTTGCATTCATTATCTTCACATTCATCTGAAGATGGGGATGCGTGGGGGAATCGACATCATTAGAGATACCTAGAAAAATTTCTGAATTTGTGAAGAATTTCTGAATGAATAACAATAGGACAACTTCACTTTTATTTATTATTATTGGATTTCTGACATACGATTATATTTCATTCCACTTTTCTTCATCCTTTTATTAATTCAACGAAACTGATTTTTGCTGTAAAATGAAATTAGGCCCAATTCATGTGACTTGAAATGAGTAAGGATTTATCTCTTCGACTCAACGAGTATTTCATAATTCAATAAAAATTGCCTTTTTCCTGTTCAATACAAATTTGAACTTAAATGTTCAAATTTGTATTGAACAGGAGTTACCGATTTATTTATTTTTATTTATGAGTTCGTATTGTACACAATGAAAGCATTTTTTCCCATTTTGGAAACTGTATCTGCATCGTCCGACATGAACATTGTTTTTCTTTTCGTACGAGAGAATTAAAGCGACCAAAACTAATTGTTCTTCAATAGGTATTCGTGCCATACGCGGTTTCTTTAGTTACTCGAGAAAATAAAGCAATATTCCCTCAAGTTAAATGATTAAGGTTTTATGTTTAGCATCAAACATACGTTTGTTGTTTAGATTAAATTTTAAGCCCATTAACAAATAGCATTACTTAATTCCTTATGTTTTTTACTCGTGTGATCTAATACTTTGCGAATGTATATCTGTAAATATCTTTTAAGAATTCAATGTCTTAATTTAATCAACAAGATCGAAGGACAAGAGTGGATTTTATTCTTACATGGAAAGTTAGAAATTCTGCGTAATCAATAAAGAGAAATCTATTTTAAAAATATAAAATAAAACTAGAAATTAGAGAAAATTCTTACTGTATAAAATACAGTTGAAGTGTTTTTATACAAAGTGATGAAAGTTCTGTAAGTTATAAAAAAAATTTCATAACTTACATTTAGCATTATAAAATTTTTCACTTACGTAAGTTAAAATTCCTTTAAGGTTAACGTCATCACATTATTATGACGTCATTTTATATCCTCGAAAGCAAAATCCCTTGCTTTTCAATAGACATGGCATCATCACTTGGCTAAAATTTTAATCTGAATGGTGTACACAATAATTATTCTAAATTTTCGGTTCTAGAGTATTAAACTCTTATATATATATATATATAGAGAGAGAGAGAGAGAGTAAATTTGGGTTTTTTTTCACTTGCTATCTGAGTTTCTCTCAAGGTACTTAGTTAGATTTGTCAAATTGCAGAAATGTGTTTCCAATTTGGAGAGAAGAATAAAAAAGTACGAATTTATTAATTTTCCCTAAACCCTTATATATATTTAACCATAAATGTTAATTTTAAGCAGAAATTTATTTGTCTTAAATACACATAACAGACGTTTGAGATTATTTTAACTCTTTTGGCAAGTGCCTTTTTTTATTAGAACTTGTTGCCTTTGGAGCAAATGAAGCATTGCTACAGTTTTGCAGTTTTAATAAATGATTTTAGTTAATAATTCGAAGACAAAGCACTTAAATAATTCGCGTAATAATCATTTTATCAGTTTATTGGTCTATTTCATTAACTATAACTGACAACTGAAATTCCTTTCTCTCTTTTTCTTTTGTTTTGTGTTTAGATTCTTTCAGTGGACCTTACGCGATCGCCGATCAACAACGCATCACATGTCTTCCAAATTCAGAATCAGAAGAGAAACTGCTTTTAATTGGAAATGCCAACACGATCGAGCCAAAGTTTGCAGATAATGAACCAAGAAGATTTCTACTTCAGTTGAATGCGGGATGTGTTGCTGAAAAATTACTGATGAAAAACGAGCCTGGAAAATGCAAAGGAATAGACACGCAAGGAAACGAAGAAGCAAATGAATATGACGAGGCACAGCCTTCATTACCCAAAATAATCGGCGAAATGTGTACTTTGCTAGAAAAGAATTTGACATCTTATTACATTTTCCAACAGCATCGCATTCAAAATTCATCAGCTGCTCGTAAATCTGCTGTCATTCATTGGGAATTGAAAACGTTTGAACGGAATTTCCGTTTGCAAAACTCCCCAGAAGCATCGGAAGAAAACGAAAAGGATGCACGCTTGCGAATAAAGGAAGGCGAAAATGAAATTGACAAGAAAAGAGCAGTTAGATTGAATGTCAACCACTTTCCCTCACCAACACACTCCCATGAGTTTCGCACAAGTGTTCAGTCCCGCAGTTTCTCTAAATAGTTCTATGGCCGCTGTTCATCAGAACTGGCGTCAATTATTCCCACACCCTTTGCAAACGCGGGCACCACTTAACAGCACCATCTCACAGTTCAACTCATAGCCTACAGATCAAATTTCTCTTATTCTTCGTTTATCATTTGCAATGTGGAACAATCTTTCACCTCGTGTTTCTCAAGGAATACAACCCGCAGCTTTTCAAATCTAATTTGAAGAAGTTTGTTATCTTCCGTCCACTGTACTAACATACTATATGTTGACCAACCTCTCTTGGATGATCTCTCCACAAAAAGAAAAAAAAAGTGATTTGTGTCAGGGAAGGGATGGGAGACAGGTAAAGAAAAGAAACACGTGAATCAGTTGCGGTTAATTTGAAAACACAAACTAAATATCATAAAGAGGATATTTAGTTTATGATATCATAAAGGAGGACTTCACAAACATACTGAATACGTATGCGGATATTATGTCAGGAACTTTTGAACAATACAAGACGTTTCATGGACCAAACATCAGTAATGTGCACCTGGAGACTTAGAATTACTTTGCGGTTATAAATCAAACTTTTGAATGCCTTTGTTATCATTCTAAAACATCCCATTAAAACTAGGTTGTTCGGGATGAAATTTGAAAACATAAAGAAGATTATCTTGTTTGGAGCATAGCATACAATTGCGTTTGCATTCATTATCTTCACATTCATCTGAGGATGGGGATGCGTGGAGGAATCGACATCATTAGAGATTATTATTATGTGACACCTCCAGGGAGTTCAAAGACTGATCGAGGAAGAGTGTGACAACAGCATCGAACGATTTAACTCCTTCCAGCTACTAACCGGGCTCAAACTTGCTTAACTTTCTGCGTGAGCCATTAGTAGCAGAGGCTCTAACAATCGACCAACCTCTGCTGGCCACCGATGATATATGAGAAGAATGTTCTCATATATCATTGAAATATGAGAACGTTGTGTAGTTGATGGACTGATTAACGTGTAGATTGTACTCTACATTCCCTCTTTATCCTTAATGCTGACAAAGAACTTTCTGACACAGATATTTTGCGAACTCAAATGATTGGGCATTTTCAAACTGTGAGGAACCAACAACGTTAATATTTGTATTTACTTCAATAAAGATGACAAAGATAGTGAAGATTGGTTACTCACATTAACGATTAAAGTATCACATGATTATAAAATAGTTACTGAAAAGACTTCTGTTCTATTGCTACTGAAAATGTCCAAATACGGTATTGAAGGAGCTACTAAACACTGGTTCAGATCCTATCTGAATAATAGAAAACAATATACCTGCTATGATATATTTAAAAGCACGACAAAAATAATAAAATACGGAGTCCCGCAAGGGTCTGTACTAGGACCCATCCTATTTTTAATGTATGTTAATGATCTATGTAAATACAAACTTTTTGGCAAAATGATATCCTTCGCCGACGACAAGACATTAATATACACCGAAACAACCCTCGAGGATCTAGAAAATCGGATTAATAGCGATATGTTAAAACTAAGTATATGGTTTAGCAATAATGGACTTAACATTAATAAAACGAGATGCTTCGTTAATAGATAAGCTAGACCACGATATAAGCATAAAATGGCATGAAAGGAAATGTAGCGACATCCACAACTGCAACTGTAGCTTAATAAAAAAAAAAAAAAAATCAGTCAAGTATTTGCTCTCCATATCGATAGCAACATGAAGTGGAACTCCCACACCACTTTCTTAACAAATAAGTTTAGGTTTATAATTAATAAAATATATTATGTTAAAAAGTTGTAAATGCAGCATTCTTAAGATGTTTATTCTATTCCTGGGTAAATTCCTGACTGCAATATGGCATCACCTGTTGGGGTGGAGATTATTACAACAATCTGCTTCCATTAAGACGAATACGAAACAGAATAATTAGAGCCATAACCACTACTAGCTTCGCACATTCAACCAACGATCTGTTTTTCATGCATAATATTCTACCACTTCAGAAACTATATCTCTTCTTCTTTCACTACGCGTTATTCCCGCTTCCTATGCAGGGTCCGCATGTTACTTAGATGCGACCACTTGTTAGTACCACTCCCAACCGACCTGTCGCCGGGGGGGGGGGGGGGAATATATTTTTGGCTGTAGAAGCGTATGTTCATGGGGCTGGTTTGCCTGCTTGCGGGATGAAAAATGCTAAATAAAGTGGCGGAAAAAAACCCTACTGCCCGCGCCCAAGACCGGCTAACTTGGCTATGCCTGAGGAAGATCCTCAAGTTCCTCACGTCTTCGACGGGAATCGAACCTGGGACACTCCTTCGCCAGGCATATGGTTGCGAAGCGCAAAGCCAATAGGCTAACCGCGCGGACTCAGAAACTATATCTCTATGGTTGTCTATTATACGTAAAAAGGAACGCTGAAAGATTCTTGGTATATAATGTAGACTATGGATTACGATGCTGCCGGAACATGCTGGTAGTACCCAAGGCAAACAAACAAATTTTTCATAAATCCTTCGAATACCCAGCGACAAGCAGCTACAATAAACTCCCAAACGAAATCAAATCTATAACCTCAGCTTATGCATTTAGAAAAAGATTGAGAGACTACCTCATGGGAATAAATAATGTTGACAATTACTTTAAACGTATAGTATAAGGGATCATTAGAAATCGCATATCATATCCAATTAAGGTACCAACATACTAACTCGTTCATTCATTTAGGAGCCTAATATATTAACATCAAATCAAGCCGTGTAAGGTGAGCCCTCATAGATGCGGTCACTGGACTCGCAGTGACTGTTTCGAACTAATTTAATTGTATAGTAACCAGTATGGCTACGGTCCTTGATTACACATAAATACGCAAACTAACTTACTTTATCACTAAAACCAGTAACTTATTATAACCTACGTAAATTATCCGAACTGTATTTTACTCTATTTGTATATATAAGGAAACATTTATTAACTTTAACAACATAAATAGCCAAAAATAAATGTAATTACCAACAGAAAATGATAATAATAGTTGAACTGTATTGTATAATATTATACATTAAATTGTACAACTTGAATGTATAATACAGTATAAATATCTTGTGTACGTGATGGAAATGATATCAATCAAACAATCTGAAATTTGCTAGAATTGACTTTATTCGTCTCATTCTGTAAACCAACTCCCAAAACAGACTTATGAGGTTAAATCGCTTTCGTCGGGGTGTTCTGCCGCCATCTTCTGTGACCATGTCGATTCGCCTTTGTACCACATCGTGATCTGATCACCATCTTCAACCCAAACGTCTTGAGGACCTGCACAAGAAGAAATATGCCATTTTTAAAAGTAGTGAGGTTTTCCTGGAAAAAGAAATTGAAATATCAAAATTAAAGGAAATTTGCTTGGGATCCAAAATCCAACACGTGGTTGTGTATTTCAGTGAGAAGGCTTTGTGAAATTTGTGAACTAATATCCTTTTTTTTTTAACTTTTAATTGTCCTGACTAAAAGTACACCAAGAAAGTCCATATCTGTGTGTGGGGGGGGGTCAATAATTCAACTAGGAGTTACTTTTATTTTCTATATCTTCCAGTTCATGAATGTATTCCATTATGTATATCATGCATGATATACATAAGGTCCAATTAATTGAAGTCTTGCTTTGCTAGAAACCATTTAGATAGTAGTTCAGAGAATGAGAGTATGCTCATTACTTGCGATGCGGGAAAAGAGCTGTATGCACGGAATAATTACAGTTCCTTACTTAACTGTTGATGTGCATACCAACCTTTAATAAAGAAACATAACTTCGTCACATTTAGTGGTTTCCTATTTGGTTCTGTTCCTTTTTTTTTTGTTACAAAAATATAAACCATGCAGTCAATCTGTGGTTAGATTTGAATCCACTTAACCTCCGTCAATGAAGGGATACCACTCTCTGGATGCTAGAAAAATAACAGACACTACGATAATAATCAAGATTCCAGCAGCATAATGCATCTGCCCCTGAATACAAAAATGGACTATATCTTTCATTATACACGGAATTCTTATTGCGAACTCTCTCTCTCTATCACATAACGTTACACAGATACATTATGCAAACTATAATTTCCCAAAAATTACCAAAGCAGACAGAATTCTATCAAATCAATTTTTGAATCCACCTCCGAACTGCTTCACCATCCGATTTCATTTTGATACCACCCTTTTCCTTTCGGTCAGTACGTCCATCTAATGAACTGAAGCTTACAAGCATTCAAAAAGATCAGTAACCGTTTTCATTTTATCTAACTCTGGTCTACTTGTGGTAGACCAGAGTTAGATACTATGGTATTCGATACTATTCTGGTATTCTTGTGCTATGGATCTGAATCTTTCGACGACTAGAGATTTCTATTCGGAAATGAGTACGTGTAGGTAGGCTATACGTTCATGAACTAGGGTATGTATTATTTGTCAAGGACAAGTCCTGGTACATGAAAGTATAGCATGTCTTGTGGACATATGGCGCTTTTGAAAAGTAACGATCGTGTCGTTTCAAACACGGATCTCTCCAATAAGCAAAAGACACACATTTAAACATTCCCAAGTCAATTGTAACCGATCTAGTGACTCTTTGGCAGGAGAAACGTGCTTCCTAACCAATAAGTCGTGCGACATACCCCAGATGACACAGACCATAGAGTCTTGAAGTGAGCAGTGACAACGTGTCGACAGTATACACGGTAAATAACATCTCTTGGTAATCATGTATATATCACTGATGTCTAATCCCATAATTAACAACTCCATTTGGAGTGATTTCGCTGCCATTTGTGTCAAAAGTCGTACATTATTCACCAGAATTCTGGTCGACGTTTAGAATGCTATGAAGAGGACCAACATGTTGTAGGACATAATTATTCTGCACCTATCGAATGACTGTATGTGGATGAGTGAGTGGAGTCCACCATTTATCAGAATGCATCGTTGCCACACAGAAGTTCAGATTTTGGTGTATAACACTTCGGGTTGTGACTTCTTTTTTGTGGCAAGCCTTTACTTGTGTTGCGGAAAATTGCTAACGACAAAGCCTCTCTTCTTATTTCGGACAATTCTTCATTGAGGACGTAGTGGTAATGAATTGAAACACTGACCATGCTGGAATCAGCTAAATAATATCACCCTGCCGTCATGCAAAAAATGTTCTGAATATTTCCTGAACAACGCCATTCTCAAGGTGGATTTGCCGTTGTCCTGATATGAATCCCATAAAATATCTTCGGTAAGGAGTGGAGAAGCGGATAAGGCAGATTAAATTATCTCCCTTCAGTACCTTGTGGCCGCGTGAGGAACAGCGATGCATTCCTGAAGCTATTTATTGAAACTTGGAAAGCTTCGTTAAGAGAATGAAGATGTCGGGGTCAGAGGTTAGCAAACGTTCTGCGAATCATTTTCAATATATTGAGAAAATTCGCCGATTTAAGAAAAAAATAAAAGACATTTCAGAGAAAATCAAGCAAAATTTGCACTAACAAACACAACTTTATCATTTTTCGCTAAGGATAGTGTTGCACTTGGCATGAAATACGTGAACTTGGATGCATCTCACAGCAAAATACTAAAGATGCGGGCCAAATGAAAATTACTTCCATATTTCACCAACAGGATTCTACAGGCAGTTTTGCTCCGATAACAATGTTTGCAGATCATATTTTCCTAGTTCCGTGTGAAACCCCACTCTGCTTATTTGAAGCTCGAAGTGGATTGAAAAAGTTCCAATATTTGGTTGCTAGAGCTGGGTTTCTAGAATGCCTCGAGCAGGATTATCAAACTATTAAATCGCTTGCGTTGCTGAAGGTAAAGTGCAACACTTCCAGAGCTGAATAAACGAGTTTGCCTCTAAAAATAGTTTTTTTATTTTTATTTTTACACCAGGCAACATTATTTTTCAATTTTACATTATGTGTAAGACTTCATCTGAGGAGATAATTCGACTTGTAAAGGAGAGAAATGCAAAACAAAACTATTCTTAGAGATGGTGAGTTCTTAGAGTCATTTTTTCCTGAAACTGACTCAGGGAAGAGCATCAGTCTCTGCTGACGAATCTCTTGCATTCCACTTACGCAATACGAAAGAAACTCTCATGCTTGGTTCGCTAAGGTAAATAAAATATATAAAAAAGAGGGGAAAATAAATTATACCACTCGGGATTGATAGTTTTATGCTTACATAACTGCCAACATAATCCCAGTGAAAACCATTTATTAGCAATTATATTCGAAACGATTAATGATATTGAACTTTTTTCGCAAAAGATGGCGCCAGTTTAAATAAAAAGTCAATCTGCCTGTTCTGCAGGATTGCTTATGATTACAGTATGGGGCACTGCTGTCCAATCAAAAATACCGCACGCTGATATTTAAGCTTAATGTGTTTACACTTCGATTTAAAATGATTGTTTTCTCTCTCAAACGAACTATCATATCTATGGGCTACTTAAATAGGTTGTTTTACCCTTCCACCCAGGCCCGGCTGCTGGGGTGTGCGAAGTGTGCAATATACACAAGCGCTGCAGAAGAAAAGGCTCCTAAAAGTTGTCAAAAAATATGAGATAAGAGTTTAAACGAAGAATGAATGGTACATATAATTATGAATGTCCATCGTCTTCCGTTCGTGCCCTCTTCAGATCTTCCCGGAAACGAACAAATTAATTCTGAAATTGTATCCTGGACCCGATTATATCACTGTAATTTTTTATTAAAATTTACGAAAATATACCTAACATAGTTCTTCTTTATTTTTTTGATGTATTATAAATCAACATATTATTAACTGTTGAGTTTTAAAAAAAAATTGTATAAACAGGACTAATTTGTAGGTAACATTATGCTGTAAAGCGGTTTTCATTTGTTTTTCATTTCCTGTTCGTTTTCTTCACACGTTATTCAAAAAATACGTTTCTGGAAAGGCCCCGAACATTAATCGCACACAAAAGAAAAATACTAGGCGCCGGCGCTGCTTCCACCTCCCCCACATGCAATTAAATCGCGATGTAATCAACGAAGCTTTAGAACAAGTGCCAAGGGAAGGCGTCAAGCAGTTTAACAAAAGAGTTTTCGGATTTATTCAAATGTGAAATACTTTTCGAACGCCTCACTAAAATATTTAATTCTACATCATCAATCGTGGAACGGACAGAGTACTGCATTTTCGTGTAGAGAGACAGAAGAATTCGAAGAAAGAGAGAAACAAATGAAAAGGAAAAAATAAATGTGTTTAAATTACGATGGAGAGATCAAAGATCTGAGGGAGTGAATTTAGTTTGCGTATTTGCAAACTAAATTCACTCACTAAATTGGTGGAGGAAAATCCTTCCATCTGCGCATACGTCTGGCTTCTCCACGAAGGACCCTCGCTTCCTAGACGGAATTCGAGCAGTCCTCCTAAAGAAAGGTCAGAGATCGCATTAATCTCTGACCTCGCATTAATGCGCTATGCAGGCTCTCAAGGAAGGCGACTGCGTTTAAATGAGATTGAAATTCTAAAAAAGTAATAAAGCTACGTAAAGTACAAAAAGCAAACATTCCGCATTACACTCTCTGTGACATCTTTGTATACACTCATGAGCCAGAACAGTATGATCACCCACACCCTTTCCTGCCAAACAGACGACGCGGTTGATCGAAAATAGGCCCGTGGTGGCGGAATCGTGTTCGGAATTGTTCTCATGGATACGAGACCTTTATCCCCAGTATACGCATTTCTCCCCAAATCTTACCTAGAAATTGTGTTGGACCAGATAGTGCACGATAACGCACATTGCATTGTGCATTATCGTGCGAAGATCATATCAAACTTCCGTGTGCTCATTCTGTGTGATCCAGTAGTTCCTTAATTCTACTCACATGAATCCCATTCAACAATTGTGAGATCATTTGAAAGCAGCATCCAATAGACAACGCCAATGCCTTGCTCAGTCGCTGATTCATAGAATTTATTTGTCTAGTTGGTCCATGGTACCTCAGGACACCTTCCGTGGTCTGGTGGAATCAATGCCAAGATGGATGAAAGCGGTTATCTCGGCTAAAGATGGGCCACCGCTAGTCAGGTGATCATAATGTTTGGAGCCATGAGTGTACAAGCAAGAACATTGCAGTGAATTTTTTCTTAAAGTATTACTGAAGAAGTATTTAAGCAGTTAAGTGAATATCTTATGGTATTCATAACCGTTTAAGTAAAATGCAATAAATTTCTGCACAAGAATGAAAACGAACTCACCTTCTTCTTGATGTGCGCCAAACCCTTTGCGTTGTCTGAACACCTGCCAAGCCTCGCCGTGTTCTGGGTCATTGCGAATTCCAGACAGGGAATAAACGTAAGGGCCCCACTTTGTATCTTTATACTCAAACCTACAACAACAGAATCATAATTGTTAATTCCTTATCTCTGTTGCAATAACCAAAACTCGCACTCAAATAAAACATGAAAGAAATTATTTGTTCACAATATAAAAGTTCCAAAACATGCGATATATTAACTTTTGTCACAATTCTAAGTATCTCATATTAATTACTGCATATTCAATCGACTAGAAAAAAATGAGTCGTACCGAAATTTGGGATCCAGTTTGGCAGCCACTTTCATGATGTCAAAAAATGAATTATTTGCAACGACTTGCAGTCTGAGGATAGGCACGTGGTCAGGCTTCTCTCCAATTTTAAGCAGATATTCTATATGAGCATTTCTGCCTCCGTTTCTTTGTAGATCTTTCAACATTTCACCACCTGCAATAATCAGAGTCTTTTAGCAGGAGAAAAGAGAATACCCTCACCCAATGCTAGGAATTCTTGCGAACCAAGTATGACATAACACTACAGACTTAAAACAAAAGGAAAATGTAAATAATTATGTTTTAAGCAACTGGAGGTTACCTGATTTTGTATTGAATCTTGAACAGTTCACTTCTTTCAGGTCCAGGAGACTCGACCCTCCAAGCACTGGGAGGACGAAGTAAGTGTCGAGTGGTGTGCCAAAAGAGCCGTCATCTTTTTGATGGGATAAAGTGTACTCGGTTGCGTATCGCTCTTGCCACGTTGAACGACCGTAACCTGCGGCATTCAAAAGCTGAAAAATATGAATAAAAATAGGATGAAATAAATATGATTCTTTTTTCTATCTCACTTTTAAAAATTCCTCATATTGGCGCTATCCAAGTCTGCGTCCTCCGTATGAGACTGCCTTAATCACCATTTGTGGAAGAACCCCTTTGAAGGATTCTTTGCATCCTAGTCGATATTCGAATCCTCGTCTTTCCAACCAACCTGCATCATCCTTACCAACTGAGGTATAAATGACCAACCCCCCCCCCCATCTGTTTCATGTCTTCTATATTTCGAATATCTTCAGTTACTCTGTACTGTCCACTCGGCATCCGTGATGACTTCCGGCCTACATTATTAATATTAATGTATTATAATTACGGCTATTTTGCCTGCTTCAGTTTAGGAGTGCCCCTGTTTAAATGTCATTGGCTATTTATTCATGGATTCTTAGGGCATTGTGAGTGTAAATGTACCAAAAAGTATATGTAGCATAAGGAATAGAAATTTACACATACCTTTTTTCTGGGTGTTGCGGCTTTTCCTCTTTCTGCGATGTCGAAAAACTACTGAGTGTGTGTGGGGGGGTAGGCAATTTGATAGAATTAAGTTAGAAAAACCTTTATATATATTTTTTCAGTAATATATATAAACATATATATTATATTATATAGGGTGAGGAAAAGGTGAAAGGGTTGATTTTTTAAAATAGGGAGGGGGAAGGGAAAAGGTGGTTGACGGGGTGCGGTCCGTTTCGACTATTCGTAGTCGTCATCTGAACACATTGGGAAAGTGGATGCTATGTCAGGTCGGATAGGTGCTTCTGCTTTTGAAGTGTTTGTGTTGTCGCCTATTGGTCGGGGTTGTGACCTCAATTTTATGTTGTGAAGCTTCCAAACCTCGGAGATTATGTAGGGCCTGTGTACGTTGATAGAGTTCGCGTCACACTTTATAGCTATTGTTTTTATCTTTATCTATTGTTTTTCTTTCTTTATTTATTATCTATATTTATTATGTATATTTATTATCTTCTTTATCTATTGTTTTTATCTTTATAGCTATGGGAGTTTTCCCAGAAATAATATACATATATACTTAATATTAATGTTTTGCTCCTTTCAAAAAAGTAAGATTTCCGAAAGATTTTTCAAATTATTATTTTTGCTATTCTATTTGTGATCGTACTGATTTTAAAATCCAAATTCATGCACTTACCTGCAGCACTAGAGCTGTAGTGTACAAGTTTCCAAATCCTTTATCAGGAATATACATGCTCAAAAGGTAAGTAAGTATTTTAGGTTTTAATGTTTTCAGGTCATCCTCACTGGAAATATTTTCAGGAAATCCAGTTCTTGCAATTGAAGAGTTTGCATCTTTGATCATCAACTGTTTTCTTTCTTCAATGCAGATTACAGACAGCAATGCCAAGAGCTTCAAGTCTTAAAGGGAAAAAAATTATATATATATATATATATATATATATATATATATATATATATATATATATATATATATATATATATATATATATATATATATATATAATATATATATATATATATATATATATATATATATAATATATATATATATATAATATATATATATATATAATATATATATATATATATATATATATATATATATATATATATATATATATATATATATATATATATAATATATATATATATATATATATATATATATATATATATATATATCTTTCAAAAAACATTTTAAATGAAACATTTTACAAATACAATTTTTTCACATATATTCAAGAAAACGACAGTAAAAGCTGGTGTTCTTTCATACAGTAATATATATTGTGTTACGGTTAGGAAACACAAGATGGCAGTAGTGGTTTTCCGTACTCTCCTCCTCAGATGCTAATTAAAATCACTGATAGTCTTGGACCAACTATTCTGTGATTCGCTTGGCTGCACAATACCCAAAATATTAGGACTAATTGGGCCTTGAGTATTCCCTTTGGGAATAAACGGCATAGGGATTTATTTATATTTAAGCCGAAATAAATGTACGGTAATTGCATACAGTTTGAATTAAATATGTAATTGTTTTGTCTCTCCAATTGTGAATAGACAATTAAAATTAAATAAATTTATTTGTTATCGTATTTTACTATAATGAAGCTTTGATCATAAACGTAATGAGGAAAGTTGAAACTTTCACACCGCAATACGTCAGTTTGTATTACAACAGAATGAGAAAATAATCAAGTAGGAAACTACGTAGAATTATTATATCAATCTATAAAAAAATAGTTTTTTTTTAATTATTTTTATTTATTTATATATTTTTGAACGATGGCTAATTAGAGTATATTGATTGGACATTGTTTTATTTGAGATGAACTTTGATCAGGGAGGAGATTCGTTAAAAGTGCATTTACTGAAATTTAATACGCTGATAAAAACTAAAATATGTCAATTCCTCGTTGTGGTCTAAGAATTAAATCCATTCGCTCTCACTGTGAGGCTTGCTTTTGTTGAGTAGATGAGCGCAGTTTAGTTTAAAATGATGTAATAAATATGAAAGAAAAATGTTGCTTTAAGCATGCACCTAATTAATATCAGCACATTGTCAACTAGTGCCCGGATGTACTCAGCCAGTTGAATGGAATTCAGTGGATCGGTATCTCTCCTGGAAAAGAATTTAATATCTGTTCACTGTCGCTAAAAAAATAAATAATAAATAATTAACTCTGCCAGTGCAAAAACAGCAATTAAAAGTTATTTCGTGTTGGGTATTACACTATTTTCCTGCCAGAAGTGTTCGTGCTGAGCACTGTAAAAGTTAAACACTGTAAAAGACTGAAAAACCCAACGTAAATTTACGTTGATAAAAAAAAAATAAATAAAATAAATAAATAAATAAAATAACCGAAGCATGCTTCCCTTCCGAAAGAAGTGAGCACGTGTAAAAAGAGGACAGAAAGATCAGAAACAGTCTTTTATCTCAGGCTAAACAGTTCGTGATGTTAATTCACGAAACGAATTGCAATAAACTGGTTCACTTAGGAAGGACTTGTCAAAAGAATATCGCAGTTCAGGAGTAAGACTGAATAGAAGGAGAGGCAGGCAACATACGAAGTTAGAAACGGCGATGTTAGTAAGGGGGAACGATGTCCTTTTGCTATGTACCACAGCCAGATTAATCTAAGAAAATGTGATTAGGTCAAGTGTGTTTTGTATCGTGGATGACAAAGGGAGAGAGTTCGATTAACAAAAACAAATAAAAAGATGGTTTGTGGGAATGACCTTTGTGATAATTATTGTTCTGTTGCTTAGAAGACACAGGGGGACTGATGTCTGATATGAAAGGATTTGACAGCGCGTGATATTGATGGACTACAGCAATTTCTTCATTGCTGTGCATTCCACAGATATCATGCTCACAGCTTGCTCATAGTCCAGCAGTAGCCATTTCTGTTTGTAGAATGTGCTTCGTTCCTTTTGCGTGTGGAGACAATTGCGGTGTATTTAGTGTGGGGAAGTGTGTTTTCTATTCATTATTTTTTGTTGGTTTCAGTAATCTGGGGATATATGGGCCACACTTCCTGAAGTGTGTCGAAATATGAATGTCAAGACCTACGTTCAGCGTGCTTCCTTTCCTAACTTGTGCCCCCCCCCCCCTTCGGGATTGAACTATCGGGAAATTTGGCAGCTGTTACTTGAGGTAGTTGGGAGATGAATTTGAGGGAAATACTTGCCGGTGAGGAAGGTTAACTTGGGATATTGTTAAGATTTAATATCGTTTAGAGAATTAAATGAGATGCTGATGGCAGTGGGGTGCACTGCTTTCTTAGAAACTGAAGTAGTGATGGAAAAACGATGAGGTAATTGTTAGCTATGTTAGTGCATCAGGGAGAGTGTATGTGTTTCTCATGTAACAGAAGAACGAACAGACACAGCGGACTATGCAGATTAACCAGATAGGATTAACTCCCTTTTTCTAAGCAGTTATAGAAGATGAGAAGTTATTTAGCAATGAGAGACCATTGAGTGTAACATGAAAAGGAATGCTATGGATAGAAGTTACTTTTTTGCACGAAAGGAATGTGGTGAAGGCAGCTAGAGAGGAAATGTTTGATTTCAAGTGAAGATTTCGGCATCATGAAATGTGAAATGAATGCGAAATACTTTAGGTGAGAAATATCACAAGACTGCTTTCTGTTTTCGCAGTACGGAAGCTCATAAGGATGTCCATGGGCGGTGGAAAGGATTAGTTCACGAACATCTATTATGGAAATTCTCGAAATTACTCACTATGAAAAGCGAAGGAGGTTCATAAGAATATAAAGAAGAATGGGCGAAGGAATAGTGCTATGGAGCAGTCTATCTTCAGACTGACTGACTGGTGTGGAAGTGAGATGGTGATGCAGTTACAAAGGATGAAAGCATACTTGAATGATAGTATTTATCGCAATTTACAAAGCAATTAATTAAGATTACTATTGTACAACATATGAAAAACTTAAAAAAAAATAACGTTCGAAAAATCTAGGCGACGCCGATTTCTGACTCCAGAAACTCCCCCAGGTCTCTAATGAGAGTGACGTTATTTAAGAAAGTTTCCTTGTTTGACAGGTAGAGAGCAACGATTGCTCGCGATGTCTCTTTCCCAGTTCTCCAGCTGAGATAACGCTCGTGTAGGACACGATCTCACTGCTCTTTCGCGTGGTAATTCCACATCTTAAAAAACAAATAATAATAATAATAGCAAGTCAGCATACTAAAAAAATAAAAACTCGATTTATATAAAGCTCTCATGCGTGGTATTCCCAACTGTATTAGTAAATCGTGGCCATTGCTATCCGCTGAACATCACGATAGTATTTCGTAAGAGATTACCATTCATGAGAACAGTGGCTGATAGTCAAAATCAGGAATGTTCTTAAAAGACAAACAAAAATTTTCTTATAAAAATGTTATTCTTCACGTATCCATTAGTGAGCAGAGTGTCAATATTTTCATATTCAATTGTTCAGGAAAGTCGAAAACTGAATTTGAACGATGGCAGTACGGGTCAATGTTTGTATATCTTTCCGGAAAAGGGAAAATAGAGCAGTCCCTAGGGATTTACATTCATGGCCATGATTTATATACTAAATTTATATACTAAAAATCTAAGAGGCATTCATTTGTCATTTAAGAAAGGAGTTATTCAAGAGAAACTTGCGCCTGTTTTTCTTAGTTATTAGTTATAACATTACCAGGAACAGTGTGACATTTTCTTTCATTCCTTTAACAGGAACTGAATGAACGGTTAACTGACTACCACTGATTTCACACAGTCCTGACACTGTGAAGTTCCTAATTGCGAGTAATATTCGTGTCTTCACCAGCCATCTCCATCTGCTTACGAAATTATTAAGAAACTCGAATGACCACAGCAGCTGCATTGGTCCTTTGAGATCTCTGCAGTAAAACTTACGATGTTGTCAGTGTAATATTCTTCGAATTCACATTATCCCTCAAAGAAACCATTTATCCAAGGAACATCATCCCACTGCTCGGGACTGCTGGCCTGTGGCTTTCAACACCTCTTTTTTATCTCATTGAAGAAGAGCATTTCTAGTGGCCATATTGTTCAGGAACCGATTGCGTGTCTGAATACTCATGCCGAAGGGATCCAACTCGTCCCTTAATGGGTTTATAATGAACCATCTTTCAACGTGAACCACATGTTCATCAGAAATTAGTTATATTATTATAAACATATAATATGTTATGTTATGAGTCATGGACACCTTATTTTCTTGCAACCTGTTCAATCACAGGCAGTGTATAAAGTCAAGGGATGCTGAAGATTGGCAGGGTTCAGAATTCCCCAACGTTCCCTGATATATCCTGATAACTGTCATGCAAGCATTCACCTATTTCGTGTGCGAATGCGAGGCAATTCAGAATTGAGCTGTGGCTGAACTGATGGTGAAAAGAAACCGAAGCGACAGTCACGGAGACTTCATTAAACTGACGCAAATATAAATCGGAGTGCAGGAAACGCTGTTGAATTCTTCCGTCTTCCATTAGTTAATTTCCTCAAGAAGGAGCCCATGCCTGAAATGCTTGCGATGATGTGTTCGTCAGATCAAGGGAGGTGGCATTCACGGGATGACCCAGGGACACAGAAGGAGTTGCGGAAGCGGGGAAGAAGTAAGTGGGCTTAGTGTAGGCAGATCCTTGGGATTGAGGCTAAAATTCGCAAATCGTAATCTGTTTATTAACGGATTAAGAAGAATCGTTCGATGGCCAAATCGATGGCTGGCATTAGCGCATGGCTGGTAGTCATAGTGCGGTTAATACATGAACTGAACGCCCTCCGGTTCATGTACCACAATACATTGGAAGCTGAACGTCTTTAGGCTCTGGATGCAGGATGATTACTGAACGCCTCTATGTCAGAATCCCGTCTGACCACTGCATCGATTTTGTTCGTGCCTCGCGCGTTGAAAGCCGGAGATGCCTTCGTATTGTTACTGTGGGATCGTTCTGGCCACTAGAACAGAAGCATAAAGGCAGCTGTTTAGCCTATGCAGCCACTGCTTCCTACGCACCATTGAGGTGTGAATTGCAGGCACCTGACAACCTAGGTACTGGTCTGTGTGTCGTGCTTAGAAGAGCAGCTACCACAATGTGATCTATTGAGACTCATCCTCAACATTACAGCATTGTGGACTGATTCCTAAGCTTTTTTTTTTAATCACGGAACTGCTGCCTCACTACGAGGACTGTCTGCTATTCCCATGGAAGAATTAGCCAGAATACCAACTTCTATTTATGAATATTTAATCGAAGGTTTACTCAGGAAACTCTGCCATATGTAAGAACCATCACCAATAATGGAGAAAGTTGTGGTGTGATTTGTGAAAATAAAGGATTCCTAAACATCTCGGTGCCCTATTATTTCTGCAGTATAGTGTACTTGATGTGTTCCTTTCGTCCAGCTTTAAGTGCGCCAGTTACTCATCTTTTGTGCGATGAATTAGCGAACAGCATTTAAATTAGAACGAGTTCACCTCAATGAAAAAAGAGTGGCAGTCCAGAATATTGCGCTTTTTGTTGTCGAGGATTTCTCAATTAGCAATACGTTGTACTTATTTCACGTATTTCAAGTGTGTACGATGTACAACCCACTTAACGGAATAAATATTCGGTCTTCGGTTAAACGTACACATATAATATTTATGACGATTGATCGATTCCAGCAAAGATGATACTTACCACATCCAATTTCATCACTTCGGTCTTGGAAATAACACTCATTAAATCCATTGCACACAAATTTCTTGTCGAGGCATCTGGGTTCATAGCGACAAAGATAATTATCATCGGAACAGGCTGAAAATAAAAACAGAAGTAAAAAATTCGTGGGCTTTGTC
Organism: Typopeltis vanoorti; assembly: GCF_054136105.1. Taxonomy (NCBI): domain Eukaryota; kingdom Metazoa; phylum Arthropoda; class Arachnida; order Uropygi; family Thelyphonidae; genus Typopeltis; species Typopeltis vanoorti. The sequence goes on from NC_143559.1 coordinate 136,228,328, forward strand.
CACTATATTTGCTGAACAGAAAGAAGCCGTGAGAATATCTCACATCTGTTTTGTCGTATCACCGAGATAAATTTGTTAATAATCTCAAAGAAATGCAAACAATTCATAGTCTTCCATTAATGTGGAACCAGTATTAGAAATTCCACAACGAAAATACTGCTTGAAGCAATTTTCATTAAGAAAACAGGAAACGAAAGGGATTTAATTTACTTGGGATGAGAAAATGTTTAGAGAATCATTGAATTTGAAAGAAAATTGCAAAAAAGGAATTTGAAAATGCTGCATTCATTGCGGATGAGGTGGTTCTTGAACTGAGCGTCACGAAGAAATCTCACACGAGAAGTGTAGTTTTATCAGAAGCGATTTTACAGCATTTGAGTTCTAGAATTTCAGCTCCAATGAGTAATGGCTCCGTCAGCTGTAAGGCATCTTAGTCCATATATTGAAAGGATTAATATATTGCATCTAAGATTTCTGGGAATCTATTCAGCTTTATTTGAATTCAAAACGTAATTTGCTTGCTTACAACATTATGTAAACATCGCCTTCGAATCTTTGAATTAGTTAGCCTGTTACGACATTCGAAGCATTTCTCTCATCTTGGAAACTATTTTGTTCATTCCTCAAAACACACCAACCGAGTAAAAGAACGGGTATAAGGAAAAGCTGTGTTCGAAAAACGGCAGAAGCACTTAATCAAATGTCAAGAATTAATGCTGAGATGCTTAAAACGCAATCCCTGCTCTGGAGAACTGATGATCAGCAGTTTAGAGCGATCAGATGGAACATCGTGCTTGTAAGGAGAGCTTGGCAGATGCTGATACACGCACAAATTGCAATACCCTCACTGGAAAGCATGGGGGTGAATGTATGATGATGTGGAAGAGGATATTTTGCATTGTTAGCATTGCACAACTGGATTTTATTGACTCTATGACAAATAGAGAGAGAGAGAGGGAGAGCTGTTTTTTTCCTGTTCTGGAAATCTGAACACTTCTAGTGTTTAGCATCTTCAGGACGTTTAGATCATACAATTCATTCAGCAATAAATTGTTGAAATTTTTATAAAGTTGTCGGGAAGGGAAGTTGGGCTTAGGATGAGAAGTCCAGTTCGTTGGATACTGAGGACATTAAACATATGGCGAGTGACATTAAATTTAGAATTCCAAGTATGCACGTCTGATTCAAAGTAAGTACAGGTGATCTTTTATCGAAACATGATATTCTGTTAAGGCAAGCAGGGATGGGGGGAAAAAATACACATAAAAAACTAACTCAAAATTTCCAACTTGAAAATTGTGCAGAGCAAGTTCACAAAACAAAATTGTTTCTCAGTTTATATGAATTCCTCGTGTTTCTAATCGTAAAAAGACACAACAGAAATAAGAAAATAATGCGTACTTATAGCAGCTGTGATGTTCTCAACTGTTAGACCTACTAATGCAACCAACAACAAGAAATTCATCTCCAGTTTTTTTCTCTCAGTTTCAGCAGAGCGTGTTTCCTTCTTGACTTTTATTTAGTCAGTTATCTGCATGACGGTGTGATGTAGATAACAAAGTGATAAGTGACAGAGAGAGAGAGAGAGAGAGAGAGTGAGAATTGAAAGTATGTGTATGTATGACGATATCTATGAAGATGACGTTAACAGAAACTTACGACCTTAAATGCCACCTGATTTGTTACACACAAACAATTAATTCATTGATAAAAATTAATTCATTATATTTTTCATATTACTTAGCTCGAAATTTTTTGCGAAATTTGCAGTTCCCCTAAAATGACCGAACATGTTCAAAGTATTTCAGAACATAATTCGCTTGGAGTTTTCTCACAATCGTAAACTGCTTTCAGTTTTGTTAAATGCCATTGAGGCATTTTCATTTCAAAAGTAGCTTATCTTAATAGTAGAAACAGCCGGATGCTTCATATTCTCACACTTAAATCAATAAACAAGGAATTTTAAAACAGATTAGAAATTTATGCGTACAACAAATAATTTTGGGAAGGCTTGTTACTATGGCAACTGGTTCGCATGCATCAGTTGAAACAAGTGCGTGAATTTTCATGAGTTCAATTATTAACTTAAGTCGGCCGTTGATACTTGAGAGGCCTGGCGGCTGATGAACACACAACTTTGAGTTGCTGCAGGGAAAACGATTGCTGACTTCACACTGGATATTTCTAAGACGATGATGATCACCAAGTAATATGAATCTTCATCAAAATAATACTCTGGCTACAAACAAGCGTCATTGTTATCCCAATTATCCAGATCATTCAGAATGTTTTTTCTCCTAGTCTCTTATACACTTCGAAGTCCAGCTTTCCTCATAGCGAAGTTATCTCCCCCTGAGATTCTGTTGTTCACAATCCAATTGATTCTCTTTTTCCAGCCGCATTATTTCAGCAGGTAGAAATATTGGCTCATTTATTGTCAACCATTGATCTCATACAAACTATTATCTGCCTTTTGAATATACTTTGTATATTAAAAAGAAAATTCTGTCAGTTTTCGAATGTGTTTGATGTCTTCCTATCAGATTATATTGATATGGTATGTTCATTAGTTATTCTTATTTTCTTTTATGAATCACAACCAGAAGGATTATAAACCCATGCAAATATGCCTGTAGGATACAGAATAAGGAAACCAGCTGAAAAAAAAACATTCAGGCCTCTGACCACAGTAAAGGGGACGCGGTTTCACACTGAGCAATGAAATTCAACTTCAACCTGAAAATAAACACAACCCACCCATGCGACAGCGAACTGGTTGGAAAGCACGCACGCCACCCGCTCAGTCGAGACTGGCGATTCTTATCAAAACCTGATAATATTTTATTTGCCTACAACACACCATTCACACACAGGGATCATTGACGTAATGTTGTTTTCCACATAAGAACATAATATTTGTAATTTTTTTATTTCCTTAGTGGGATAATTATTATCATTCTTCTCATAGAAACAATTGCATGACCACAGCGTACATATAATCCTTCTCAAATCGAAGAAAGGCTTAGAAAACATTCCTCTAGTTGGCGACTAGAATCGAACTGATGACGCTTTTCCTTCAGGCGGTTTAGCGCTCAGGAGTTCAAACATCACTTCCATTGAGCTACACAAAGGCTCTTAAAACAAGCCCTTCCAAGTAGTAACCAGGCTCAACGCTGCTCAACTTCGGTGATCGAACAAGAACGCGTGTATTCAGCCTAGGCCCTTATTCCACTCTAAATGTTTGTCAATTGTCTAATGAATAGTTCTCCAACATGCAAGCTGAAGTTCCATATTTCCTCTGAAAGCCAAGGGTTGGATACTTTGGAAACCTAGATCCAGAGACAAAACTTTGTACTTCGACCATCCTCTTGAGGCCTTCAATTAGGCAGATCGATTCCTTATACTGGATAATGAAAAACATTCACCATATCAAGAATTCCACAAGCATCCCTGCGTAAATCGGCGGGATTCTAACAGACATCTGGTTGGCAAAAGAGTATACAATGCACACTCAACTGACCAGGCCGACAATTCATAATCAGGCCTTTTAGTACCTGTGAAAGCTATGAAGCTGAGCCACCGAGTAACTGCATTTCCAGCTCGTTTGCATTCAGATTGGGTATTTCATGAATGCCCACCGAGATCACCATCTTTGGATTGTATTAGCTTTCATACATCTGCCGCAATTTGGCCGAGTGTTTAGCATATCCATTCTCCAACTAACAACCTGCCCGAGAATTCTTATCCCACCGTGTCTTCAAATATATTACGGTGGTAGATGAGGTTTATCGGCTAACCAGTAGCGTTCCCCTCCGCACGGCACTGATTCATAAGGGCATTCCCATGAAAAGCGTATGATGGAAATAATGTTTATGAATTCAAAGGTTTCTCTTGTTAAGAATATTACTACCCATAATCTCAATGATGAGTGCTATTTAGTTAAATGAAGAAGGCATATTTAATTGAATTTCTTATTTCTTTTTTAATTCTAATTTTATATTTTTTATGTTTTTTTTTGATTTCATACCAATATCTGTATTACATGTTCAAGTGATTTTCTTTCTTCTCTGATCTCTGTATTTTTTGCCGCCGAGATATTTTTAATATGCACAAACTAAATTGTGACCATAATATTGAAAACAAAACAAATAACAAACAACAACAACAAAAAAAAAAAAACCATGAAATTAAATGCAAACATTTCATAAAGTAATAATAGAGTGACGTCACACGAAACTGATTACGAACTACTTGTAAATCTGCTAGCTTAGCAATATTTTTATCGGAAAAAACAATCAACATTCTGCGAACATTAATTTAGTGTAATTCTAGCAGAGTATAACTAATTGGTTGCTTTTTGTAGGTTTGCAGCTACTTTGTTGAGTTTATGTAACATAAATGAAATAGCAGCAATGATGCGGACGTAATCTTGAAAAGCTGCAATCGGACGTACAAAAGTTGATAACTGAAAAGGAGTAGCAGATGGAAACACTTCACTGCTAGATATGAAAGGTTGAAAGACCCTATTTAAGTATTTTCACAATTTAGCATTAAAAATGTGGGAATTCCTCACATGATATGTATAGATATCATACTATCTTTATCTCCACGCATTCTCTGAGTTTAAGTCGGGGGATACAAAAATATCAACATACGAGTTGACTATCTGTAATTGAGTGTCTATTCTGTTCTCTCTCTCTCTCTCTCTCTCTCTCTCTCTCTTGTATATGTTAAGAATTTTCCAGCATTCTAACTCTGCAAAACTGCAAAATCCAGCATTTGTAAAGGCACACCACTCCTTTGCTGAATCCCTAAGGGCGATATTCATGACTGTAATCTGTGTGTGTGTTCACACGGCCGGTTTGCCTGCTTGCGGGATGAAAAACCGCAGATAACTGGGAAGAAAAAACCCTGCTGTCCACGCCCAAGACCGAATAACTTGGCTATGGCTGTGGAAGATCCTCAAGGTTTTTACGTCTGCAACGGGAATCGAACCCAGGATACTCCTTTCTCAGGCATATGGTTTGCGAACCGCATAGTCACTAGAACCGCGCGGACTGGAACATAATTATAGCCGACTAATCATTCGATAAGTGGGTTAAAATTTCTGAAGGGTTTAACTGCTTACATTAATTGGGTTCAATTTCTGATGACAGTGTTTTGCCCCTTAGACGATATTCGTGTATGATAGATTCACTTATCAGCGATATCTTGAACAAGGAACGTTTAGCACGTCTCTGCTTGCATGTTTAGAACATGTTGATATTTGCCCAAATTTTTCATTCCTCGGTTTTGTTTGTACAAAAAAGGATTTAGAGAAAAAATGGACATGTGGCATGTCAAATGTTGGTGTAAAAGGACGAAACGATGGAAAATGTAAAAAATAAATTGCTTATTTAAATTAATTCCAGAAGAAAAAAAAAGTTCAATACTAATTAAAAGAAGGTTACTACAGTTTTAAAATAAACAAATAGGCAACAGAACGAAGTTACAGAAATTAAATACGAAAGACATTAGCAAGAATTTACTCTCCACGCCAGCCTGACCATTCGAGAGTGTAGCGCCACCTGTTTATAATAGTACCGACTGTAGGCAAGAAACGTGCTTTAGCAATACTTAAAAAAATAATAAGTAAATAAAAATAAATCCGCTGATTCATTTTATTTCCCATTTGAAGGTAGTATGTGAGGCCGTTTTAACCCTAAGTTTTTGAAGGGGAAGTCAATCTACACCCCCCCCTTGTTAATCAGAGATACCTGACCAAAACTCACGATGATTTTAAGCTTCATCTGGTGAAGAGAGTACGGCAGACAACTACCGCCATCCCTGTGGTCTCTAACGCAATATATTATTGCACTGCGCTTCTGCATCATCTTTAGGTAGGTAAGATTTTGTAAAACAAATTGTATATGTTTACTTACTTCCTAGCATTATTTTCGATTTTTGGTTGGGATTATTATAAAAAAAAATCACCTAAGAAATAAATGATCATGTAGAAAAAGTGACATGGGGGAAGAATGGGAAACATTTTAACAAACATTGATAAATGTAACATTGAAAAACATGTAAAATGGAATAACTGGAAGCGAAAGAAAGATAGTGTTTGGATAAGAAAAACGAAAATGATATTTTGCTTATAAAAACAAGCAGCATTATTATTAATACGTTTAATTAATATTTTTAATTAATAATAATAATAATGTTTACAAATTATCATGGTCGTTCGCAACCTATGCTTATACTGCTTGGTAAACATATGAAATGTTCATGTTAAGTAATTATTTAAATCTATTTATTTATTTATTCACTGTGTATTCATTCACTGCAAACTGTATTATTGGAATGAAACGTTCGCCACTAGAGGATTCTGACGTGAAGACATCATCACCGTCATCAAAGTACAAGCCACTGTCTAGCATTTTCAGCCTTGAAAATGATAGACAATGGCTAATGAAACTTGTTGGTTTTTGTATATTTTATCATTTATCTTCTTGTCTTTTAACAATAAAAGTTCTTTATTTTAATACATCAGACCTAATATGTACAATTTAAATTTTACACATAATATTTATTTGTATCTTGCACTTCTTTCTCGAAGACCTTCAGTAGATTCAGCTTCGTCAACCAGTATGCTACAGGCTTACCTCAAACACGGCTAGAAAGAAATATTTGTAAATAGATTGATTTTATTATTGATTAATGCATGTCAGTTGCCTATCGACTATTTGGCACTTTAAATCTGAAACAAAATATCTCAAACGTGTCTTTATTGTACTTGCGTATGCCAACTGGTAAAGGATTCGGTTTCGAGCTCTCTGACTGTTATTCAGCCACAAAATATTTAATGTGTGCACACGAGTAGAGTGGGATGACTAGAAGCCTTGTATGGAACTGCTGTCTTTAACTGAAAACTGCTTATCGCATATTGAGAATGTTGACCTCCGCCAATTAATATAAATGAATTGTGTTTAATCTTCTGCAAACTTCATGTTTATTTTTTATCTATTTCTTTACTGGCATTAGATTCGATAAATTTCAGTATTCGGGTTATAATATTTTTACAAATGTGAAAAAATAAAAAAGAGACAATTCGCATTTCACTGCTTTCGTTTATTAGACAGGTGTTTATTGCACCATCAGAATGAATTTCAAATCCGATCTTCAGAATAAACTTTTGTACCACATTACGATCTGGTCTCCGTCCCGCTCCGCAAAAATATTTTGAGGACCTGTACAAGAAAAATAAATAAATAAATAGACACATTTCTTGATTCTGACGTATACAAATCTGATATTCGTGTTCTTGTAATTTATTCAAATAGAATTAACTAATAAATCAAGTTCAAACGATTTCTCAACATGCTTGAATAGAATTATTATGAAAATGCTCATTCACAGAACACGACAGTATACTCTGCTGTAAATATTAATATTTAACTATCAAACGAAAGATGGTCACTGATTTCTCATTCCTACTTCAGGTATATTTTCGATTGCGCGTCATCTTTCACATTCTGTTACTCGTTTATCCGACAGCTTTGCATTTTATTGCTTAAGAGAATAATGCAATTCTGGACAGGAAAAATTCAAAATTTGTATGCGTAAGCGATTTGGAGTATTGGGTCATAGCAATAGAAACATGGTAGTATGCAAGCCACTGAGCCCTCCAATAGATTCCAAGGATGAGACCTTGAAGGAGAGGAAGGAATCTGTTTCGGTAAAGTCTGTAATTGAAAGATTACGTGCTGTAAGACATGGCTCGTTTATTCGGGTGCCATCGCATGTAAAGTAGATGATCAGCGTGCTCATCGATGTCGAAGCAGTCTTCAGCACTTGCTCTGCTATTATCTTCAGGGAGGAACAAAATGTCCTGTACAAGCCGGCCTGCTTGGCCGAGTGGTTATCGTATCCGCTTTTCAGCACAAAAAGCTGCGAGTTCGAATCCCGCCAAGTGCATGGATGTTTTTGATTTTCTATGAAAATACTAGTGGTGATGGTGTGGGGCAGATGGCTTTGGTGTAGATGATGATGGTAGTTGCGGTTCGTTGTAGTTGATGGATTCAGTGGTGGACACAGAGAGTTGTAGAGGAGGTGCCCTCCCTCGATGAGCCTTTGAACTCCCTGGAGGGGTCACGTAATAATAATAATTATCTTCTCATGTATACTGTTATGATGGGTTCGTGCCATTCTATTATTCATTCGTCCCAATACTCTTTTATTCGAGTTCGCATAAATTAATAAGAAATTGAAGACCTGGGATCCATCATTCAGTGCAATCTTTCTCTGCTCCAAATGTTCGTATTCCTTCCTCCACCTTATCTACGGCTTATTTTTTCTGGAAAGGCGTCACGCTCTCCATGATTAACTGCTACTGGATCCAATTTGAGAGAGTGCATGTCCGCTCATTATGCTTTCATTTACACTTCCTGGTTGTGACCTTAAAAGAAGGTAAAACTTAGTAAAGCAAATCGGAATATAATTTGCTTAGGTTTACATTTCGGGCCACATTTTCTGGTACGTGGAAGTAACTTCGCTTGATTATTTCATCAGTGATGAGCATCATTAATGTTACATGCATCTCTCTCTCTCTCTCTCCCTCTTGGAGGTTTTCTATCTTTTCAGAAAGAAACAAAAATAGAGTTACCGAGAGTGAACCCTCTATACCAGACCATGCGATAGGAAATTCCCCTTCATTTGATAAGTTCTTGTTCCAAATATACAGTCCGTTGGTGTGATGTTTGTTAGGTTTCCCACCATTTGCATAACAGTCTCGATAAAGTAAAACATTGAACATATGAAGAGTAAAAAAATCTTTGTGTCTTCAAATCCTAGTTGTCCTGTATCTTTAAAAGTATTAAATAAAAAAATTAATATTAGTATATTAAATATACTAATTTAATTAGTATATTAAAGAATATACTAATATTAATTAAATATTAATATTAAGTATTAAAAAATATAAGGAAGAGATGGATCCTTCTGATACTCAAGAGAAGGTTGAACTATTGGTACATAAAGGGGAGAAAAAACCTTTTTAGCATATTTACAAGATAAATGTAGCGAAGAAAAGTAAAGCAGATACCAAAGTTTAAAAAATGAAACTTTTGGCAAAATCTGAAAATTAAAACTAGAATTCTGGGATAATCATTCAAAATAAGTCGAAAACGAAGGCACACAAAGCAAATATGGAGAGAAACAAAAGAAGTCAATTATATGAGAGATTTTCATAAATGAACAAAAAACGTTAGTACATAAAGGGGAGAATTGTATGAAGATGAAGAAAAACAAACAGAAACACATTAAAAAAAATTAGAACCAGAAGAACAGTATGGATGGACAAAATATGGAACAGGGTGTTAAAATAAAATGGAACAAAAATTGATAATGATATAGCAATAGTAGATTAAGCCAATCTACTCTGCGATGCAGATGACGTAATAACTGTAGCAGAAACAAGATGGTAAGCAAAGAAAAATATTCAATTTCCAAGTTGAAACGACGACTTTTATGGCAGACAAAGCAAATATGGAGATTTGGCAAAGTAATAAGGAAATGCTAATAGAAAAAAATAATAATAAATAAGCGCCCCCTTTAAACAGTTGCGAGAAAGACAATTGGAAAAGACATGTTCGACTGTCGTCATGACGAGAAGAATCTTTATTTATATCGGCGTTTTTCAAGCGAAGATGAGGTAGCCGCTCTCATACAGTGCTGGCAGTGTTTTCTCGCCTGGAAACTCGTGGTTTTTATTCCGCATTTGGAAAATTCGTCCAGGAGTGCACACGCAATGTACTCACAAAAAATACTTTGGGGAGGTAGATGGCGTTGTGTGTGTAAATAATGGTAGTGGCATTTTGTTTCGCTGGTGGATTAATCAGCAGGGACCGGAAGTCGTGGAATAAAGTGCCCTCCATCGATGAGTCCTTGGAGGTGTTAAGGAATAATAATAATAATCGATCAAGAGATGAAAAGAAATAAGAAAAGTACTCTAAGAAGTGATGAATTTTAAATACTTATGAAATCAGATTAAATCCCACCGAGGGCACTGATGCTTTGATTGCCCTACTAACCGTTTACCATATGTACTGCTGTAACCCGTCTCCTGGCACCTTTGATTTCTTTGCACCATAAAAATCAAAGAAAAAAATCTTAAGAAATTGTATGAAGAATGAATTCTGAAAAGACCAGAAATAACGAAACACACAAATGAGGAAGTGAAGTAGGAATGACAAAACAGAACGCATGAAGAAAGAGTAATTAGACGAATAGAAAAAAAAAAAGAAATCAGTTTCATTGGTGGCAATGTGACTTAAAACTCTCTAATCTGGGATAATAAAATAAATATCTTAACAAGTGAATAATCCTTCTGTTACGATTTCACTCCAATGACGTCGTCGTTTCGTAATGGCTTTGCTTTAGTCTGCTTGCCTGTGGTGCTTCTCTCGCACTTGAGCTCGGCGACTGCATTGGAGAAAGGCATGACACTTGATAAGAGGCAAGAAGGCCTGTGAAACACCGAGAAGTGTGTTTAGCAATGAATATTTGTGTGGCATGATAGAGCTCGTGGATGTAAAAATTTTAGTGGTCGAGAAGATATCAAAGACCATCAGATTCGTTTTTGGCATGTGCTCGGCTGGTGATTAAAGTTCGGAAATTGAGGTAACTTCCAAATACTGCAGTAGGTGAAGACCAAACCTCAAACTTTTTTGTTGTTTGATGTTGTGTAAAAACTACTGACAAATTTCTCAGCAGATTTTAACAGAAGATGTGGTGAAAAGAGTCAGCAAAATTCTGGCTGACATTAATTCAGCAAGATAATCGCTTCCAGGGATCTCAAGAACTTCTTTTTAGCAATCCGAAGATGACTTGAAATTTATGATCTCTGTTTGTTTTTTTCTTTAATGAAATATCACTTTGAGACGGTGCATATGATATTGATGAAATATCCTATGCTCCTTCCCAAAAATAATTCTTTACAGCTTTCTTCAGGAGATGTGAGGTCTGAAAACAATAGCATGCCAAAAAAATTAAAAACATTACGTTACTTCAGCTTAAACTGTTTTGCATCCCAACGAAAATTTTCCAGACACAAGAAACCGTTATGCGTGAATTGGAATGGTCCTTCACAAAACCTGTGTTGTTTCTTGTTCTGGAATTTGTGCAATTCCTTAAATTGCACAAAACGAACTCATCACAATCTATAAGCTACATAGTGAAGAATTGCGAGGATTCAGTATATATGTTTAAGCATGGAATTTAGTGGATTGAACTCACCTTCCTCGCAGAGCTCCAGCGATGATCCATTCTGTTTTTTGTACAGCAGCCAAGCATGACCACTTTCTGGATCATTGGGAATGCCGAGCATAGAATAAATGTACAAACCCTCTTTTGTATCCTTGTATTCGAATCTGTAACGAAATATATTGTCTTGGCAGGAGATCCTCAAATATAATATAATATATATATATATATATATATATATAAAGAAAAGGTGAAAAACATGACAAGCAAGCTGGCAAAGGGAATTTATCTCCTTGAGAGAGAGACACATAGATTATAATAATCGCCTAAAATAGTTCACAACATAGATTAAAATATATAAAATTGTCATCTAAAACACCGATGATAAAAAATGTGTCAATATAAAATGTGATACTATGAGAATAATTATTTTTTGGATATCGTCAACAAAAAAGTATTTTTATATATTTCTGAAAATATTATTAACATTTTCAAGAGCGTGCCATTCCCTGACATTTTTTTTTCTTTTTCTCTTTTGCATGACCAGTTTTGTGCCCACCTGTTCTACAATATAAAATATAACACGATGTTTGCTCAACGTGTTTGTATTGGAAATATATATATATATATATATATATATATATATATATATATATATATATATATATATATATATATATATATATATATATATATATTGTTGTAATTAGGATTGACTCCGGATGTATACATTTATAAAATTAAAATTTAACTGACTAGAACCCGAGAAAGTATAACAAAAACCTTTAATAAATCACGACTAGTTTCATCGGTGTTCCGACTTCTTCAGGTGAGTAAGAAATAACATATGACTTATAAAAATAACAAGCTAAAAAACATGAACTTTCCAGCTTAATAAAAAGAAGCAGAATAGTAACAGCCATATTTGAATAGCTGACCGCGTGCTATTGTCAGCATGAGTTGAATACGTGCGACAGCTAATTTTAGACAGCCAGTACTGAAAGCAAATATAAACATTATAAAGAAACATTGAGTCACTATAAAACTATAAATTCGACTATAAACCACAGTTAACTTTCAACTGGAGCTACAGTCCGTGTTACAGTTCTATTGTTAGACACCTGTGCGCGTGTGGCTTCACGAGTGCGCCAATATCTAACAGCAGAGCTGAATGAGTCCGGTAAATTGTAGCTGAGGTTACTGTTTATATGAAGAGGGTCTTAACAATTTCTTTAGACTTGACTATGCGGCGTTCTACCTCGTCGTGGCATATGTGAAGGTTTGAAGTTGTTGTCCACTTTATCTCATGTTGGCGGCCTTAATTATTTGTGTTTACTGAAAACAGGACATGACTTGAGAGGGCAGTAGCTCTGGTTCTTTTTAGTAACCTCAGCTACAATTTACCGGACTCATTCAGCTCTGATGTCAGATATTGGCGCACTCGTAAAGCCACACGCGCACAGGTGTCTAACAATAGAACTTTAACACGGACCGTAGCTCCAGTTCAAAGTTAACTGTGGTTTATAGTCGAATTTATACTTTTATAGTGACTCAATGTTTCTTTATAGAGTTTTTTATTGGCTTTCTATGTTCTCTCACGCCTGAAGAAGTCGGCCACTCCGATGAAACATGTTGCGTATTTAATAAATTTAATTGTTTGTTCTAATTCTCGGATCTCAGTCAGTATATAAAAGTATGAACATATCCCAATTCCGAGTTAATACAACGAATCATCACATATATATATATATATATATATATATATATATATGTTAAATATACCAAGCTATGGCAATTCCTCCTCCTTCATCGAAACCTCTGAAGATTTTATCTCAAAAATAAAAAATTTAAATCTCAAAGACTCTGACAGAATGGTGAGTTTTCACATTGTGTCTCTTTTTACGAATGTACCTACAGATGAAGTTCTTACTCTTCTTAAGGACAAGGTTTCAAAGAAAATATTTGCTCTACTAACGCATTGCATTAATTCCGGCTATTTCTGCTACGAAGTCAAGCCCTGGATAACAAAAAAAAATATATATATATATATTGGGTGATTATAAAATAACGTCAAGTGTTCAGAGCCCTCTAGTAAGTAATGTATTGGACGAAACACACCAATATTCGGTAGACGTACACAGTGGAACATGGGGATTCGATTTAATGAAAAAAAAAAATAGTACCAAAAGTTGCCAACAGGGGAAAATGTGGCGCTGTTTACCGAGTAAAATGCATTAATTTGCATTATCGCGTTTCTTGTGAGCGATCATGCAATTAAAGGAAAGCCTGTGAGATTTTTTATCCTTCGTAGACGAACTGCTTTTCGATGCCTCTTACCTTTCGTGAGCGTGCTTTGTTAGTCAAACTCTATTATCAGCGGAACAGTAATGCCAGTGCTTGTCTTCGTGATTTTCGGCGTATGAAAAATTTACGAAAAGGACCGATTTGCGTAACAAACTTACGAAAACTGATTCGGCGATTTGAAACTACTGGAACTCTAGCAGTGCAGGTAGGCAGGGGACGCAAACCAATCAATCACCAACAAGCTGAACAAGTTGCAACTGCTATTGTGGGACAGGAGATGACGAATGTGCAGGGTACCAGCAGTGCACGAGCATTATTCCGGCAAACGGATATCGCATACTCAACGGTGTGGAAAATCCTACATCAGATGTTGAAGTTTTACCCCTATAAAATCAGTCATGTTCAAGAATTGCGCCTGGTGATGCGACCACACTAATCGACTTATCTTTGAGATTCTTAGCGCGCATGGAAGTGGATGATGCATAGCCGTGGCAGATTTTATGGAGTGACGAAGCGCACTTTTATTGAACGGTGATATTAACGCACGTAACTGTTGCATTTGGGCTGCAACTAATCCGCACGTGTGTCCGCAGATGCCTATCCACTCGCTCAACGTGACAGTGTGGTGCGGATTTACGGCATCTTTTATCATCGGTCCATACTTTTACCAGGAAAATCGCCAAAATGGACCAGTGACCTGTTCCGTCAATGCGAACAGGTATGCCAATATGCTACAGACCTTTGTGGTTCCACAATTGCAGCAAAGAGGATGTCTCGATTCAACCATCTTCATGCAGTATGGTGCATCACCCCACATCGGACTTCAGTTACAGCGTGTTTTGCGACAACATTTCTCTGACAGAAGAATCATTAGTCGTGCATTTCCCACACCATAGCCACCGAGATCGCCTGATTTCAATCCTTGTGACTTTTGGCTGTGGGGCTTTCTTAAAAGCATTGTGTATCAAGGACATGTAGCCGATATTCCAAATTTGAAAGATCGAATAACGTTACACGTGAGACAAAGCAATTCCGATATGTTGCGAGCCACTGTGGAAAATGTCGTGCACCGTGTGCAGTTCCTGGAACATCAGAATGGTGGTCATATTGAACCTCATTTGTAATTAACAATAAACGTCATCAAATTGATATTGGTGTGTTTCGTTCAATACATTACTCGCTAGAGGGCTCTGAACGCTTGACGTTATGTTATAATCACCCAGTATATGTGTGTGTGTGTGTATGTGTTAAAGATGCCAAGCAATTTTATAAACTAGGATTTAATCATTTTTTTCCAAGTAAGCAGACAAGTAAATGAAGTTTGCGCTTGCACGTAGTGTGTATATATATATATATATATATATATATGATAACGGCTTTTATTCCCAAAATGGATTAGGTGAGATCGTTTAATCCCTAACTAACTTTTGGAGCTTGAAGAGCAGTGAAACGTTACCGTCAGCAAATCAGAGTTATCTGGCTCAAGACTATCACTGATTGTAAACAGTGGTGAGGCAACATAAAATAAATAAAACAATTAAATAAAATAAATAAATCGCTATGGAACACGAAATATTACAATTTTGTAGAAATAAATAATTAAGTAAATGTTGTACAGGTTATCATGCAAAGGCTAGATTCAACATCGTTTTCGTTATGATCTGCTAATGTTTATATCTCAACTGTTACAAGTATGGGAGGTTGGCCGAGATGATATGGAAACATGATTTGAAACTCACTTAGAAAGGACAGAAATCTGGATAATTGTTTTCCAACATTTCCTAAAGTTTTCAAAGAGAATTGAGTCTATACCTACCTGAACTATCGGAGCCCCGATAGTTCAGGTAGGTATAGACGAAGACCTTTAGTCGGAAAGACCTGGGTTCAACTCCCGTCCATTATGGTGGTAACCTTTATCTGGTCTCTTTCGATTAAAGGTAATTTAGCCGTCTCATGGAGGTAGAGGGTTTTCACCCGGAAACTTGAGTTTTTCGTTCCTCTGAACGAGCAAATGGAAAAGCATGAAACTTAATTATTAACATTACGACTGACACCTGAACCCAATTTCAACATTTCTAAGTTCTGCAGATCGACACAGTCTACTCACAAAGGTGTCCTCACCCCATTGTAAGACCTTCTGTAATGTCAATGTTCTGTGGGGTTGGAATAGATTGTGGAATTACTTTAGGCCCATTCCCTATCCACTCGATGAATTCGGGAGAAGCCCGAGAGCTACGCATTACAATCTTTGTGGTTGTAATCTCTTTGACGTCTAATATAAAGTTACATATATCTTACCTAACATTCAAAGTTGCGACTGCCTTCATTATTTCAAAGAACGAGGTGTTTACTGCAACGCGCACAGTGATACTGAAGGTGAAATTCATCTCGTTGCCAATTCTAATGTTGTATTCAACAAGAACATTTGGCCCACCCTTGTTCTGCAGATTATTCAATGTTTGGCCACCTGCAAGGAGAGATTTTGATGAACAAAACAGAATTACGAAAATAAATAGTTCCATCATACTTTTAAAAGTTATGAACTTGTTTTTAAAAATTCAAAGAACTTTGAGGAAACTCGCAATATAAAAATAAACACGAAAAATGGGAAGAAACTCTTAATAATTATCTCATACCATCTACTCACTTGTTTTATTTTGGACCACAGAGCAGTTGATGTCCTTCAGGTTCAGGAGACTGGACTTCGTGAGAACAGGCAGTGCAAAATAAGTAGCCAGAGAGGTGCCGAAAGAGCCATCTCTTTTCTGATGGGATAAAAGATAGAAGACAGCCGATTTCCAATCCGGGTTCAAATTCACATCTTCTACTGATAACAGTAGCTGAAAGAGAACAGGCAAGTCAAGTACGCACATTTCTTTTATTGCAATTAAACGTCATTCTGATTGTTTGATAAAACAGCTTACCAACCAAGAATATGGATTTCAATCACACGCAGGAATGCAATCACATAAGAAGCATTATTCAAGCATATTAAGACGGCTGTCAGTATTCTTATTTTCTGTATTCCTCAGAGAAATTCAAACTATTTTTAAGTATTCATGTACGGAATGCCACACACGTTCAGGGTATATTTCCCATTTCTCTTTTCTTTGCAGTATCTGTAAATAAATGATTTGTGCAGTCCATCTCGTTATTGTATAAAACAGTCATTTGCAGGTTGTTATAATTTTTACCAATCTCTGCTGCAAGGTCAGCACTGTATGGTGTCCAATGTCTATAGCGTAGTGCAGTGAAATAACTTTACAACAGCATTTCTCTCTCTCTCTCTCCACACACACACGCACGCTCGCACGCACGCACACCCACACACAGAAAGAGTTGTATTTTATGTTTCGTGATCCGTCTTCTTGTGTGAAGGGCTGATTTCATTAAAACAGGATGTTTAAATGTTTGGCCGAACTATGAATACTGTGATGATAAAAGGTCATATGAACATAAGGTCGGAAATGGTTTGCTACAGAAATAAAACACGTGCTTGAAATAGAAATGATAGCGTGAAATAAAAGAAATTAAGATGCAGAAAAAGAAAGAAAAGTAGAACTCACCACGAGTCGGACGCTGTCCACAATGAGCTACAACAACCATTTGGGAGTTTTTCAACCATCATGGAAACTCAGAGGCAACGAAGTCTGTTTCGTCCTGTGCTGATGGCTATGTGCTTGTCTAGCGTAAATTGTTTTTCGCTGATGACAGTGAAGATCATTTGAGATTAGGTTGCAAATTCTGCTTTCAAATGTATCTCCCCCCACCCCCCCCCCCCCCCACCCCCCCCCCCCCCCACCCCCCCCCCCCCCCACCCCCCCCCCCCCCCACCCCCCCCCCCCCCCACCCCCCCCCCCCCCCACCCCCCCCCCCCCCCACCCCCCCCCCCCCCCACCCCCCCCCCCCCCCACCCCCCCCCCCCCCCACCCCCCCCCCCCCCCACCCCCCCCCCCCCCCACCCCCCCCCCCCCCCACCCCCCCCCCCCCCCACCCCCCCCCCCCCCCACCCCCCCCCCCCCCCACCCCCCCCCCCCCCCACCCCCCCCCCCCCCCACCCCCCCCCCCCCCCACCCCCCCCCCCCCCCACCCCCCCCCCCCCCCACCCCCCCCCCCCCCCACCCCCCCCCCCCCCCACCCCCCCCCCCCCCCACCCCCCCCCCCCCCCACCCCCCCCCCCCCCCACCCCCCCCCCCCCCCACCCCCCCCCCCCCCCACCCCCCCCCCCCCCCACCCCCCCCCCCCCCCACCCCCCCCCCCCATAGGATAGTTGATAAGGTACAATGACACAACTCAAATTTGCTTCCTAATCACCTTAAAAATTTACCTAGTTGAATGGACTCTTAAAAATTGCAATTTTTAAGAGTCAATTTTTCACTTTTTTCAATCTTTCAAATTTGCAATTAATCACCTTAAAAATTTACCTATTTGAATGGCCTCTTTAAAGGGCCACAACAACCTTAAGTCCTGCGCTGAGGTTAAAATGCTAAATGCTAGTAAGTGGCTTTAACGGACAAGGACTGATAACCGATAAATCTAAATTAATACGTCAATCATCAAACGAAAGAAATCAAGTAGAAGAAACTGGAAACTTTTTGATCATTAAATCATTAATTTATGTATTTACCTGCATCGCCAAAGCCGTGGTGTATTCGTTGCCGAAACCGCCGTCAGAGTTCTGCAGATTCCTAATATCAGGGAGTGCATTGAGTATCACCTCTTCAAAAGTATTGCCTGTGGGGAAGGACGAAAAAGATTCATTCCGAAACTCAAACTCACCGCTGTTGTTGTACATCTCTCGAATCCTCGAGCGAATGGCTTCTCTATCGGAAATGCAAGCCAAGGACAATAATGCCAAGATTTTCAAGTCTAAAAGATAAGAAAAGATAGAAAAACAGAGAAAATTGTGAGGAAAGTGAGATTATCTTCGTGTAAATCCAAGCAGTAAAAAAATTCAAATCCTGTGAATCGAATGCAATAAGCGTACAACAGAAAACCTTTATGTTGCACCAAGTTCATTTTAAAACGTAAAAGTAAAACTTAAGAACGGACAAGATAACACGTGACTTAAAATAAACAGTTCATACGGAACCGGAACAATTAAAAAATATAATTAAGCAATTATATTTTTTAATTAATTCGTTTATGTTGCGTTTAGGTAAATGCTTTTTATAAGTTCATTTCGAAGTGCATACTCAAGTCGAAAAGCAATCCTTTGGCATGAAGTCGAAACTACTTGATAAAATTTCTCGGTTTCTGCTGGGAATTTATACTCGAATATGTTCTTTTCATTAGTTGACATCGTTGTGTATACTTCGAGATTTTTGTGTGGTAAAGTAAAAGCTAGATGTATTTTTAGAAGCACTTAGGATTCCATCATGAGATTATTATCGGAAGATCGGAAGATAACGGAAGATCGACAATAATAAGAAAGGAAGTTCTTCTGATTGGTTCTACTTGCCAATAAGCTCGTTAAAACTACGAAATAATTTGTCAGCAATTCGAAATGATTTATTTGGGTTTTTAAAAAAATGATTCCCACCTGTTTTGGATGGATGATTGTCAGAATTCACCGCTTCCAGAAGAAGATCCGTTTGATCGGAAGATGGAGTTTCACCGGCAACGCAAAGCGACAGAACTATCATTGGGGCAGTGGAGATGTTGATGTCTCTCAAAGAAGCAGCCTTCAGACGCTCAACTAAGTTGAAGTCATGGAAATCATGCGGATCTTGGCACGTAGATAACAGGACTCGGATAAAATAAGACAGTTGAACGGAGTTTAAGGGCTCGGTTTCTCTTCTGCAAAGATATAATATATTTGATGAAAATTTTTTGAAATATAGAAAATTTTCCAAAATATTTAATTCAGTATTTCTTGGTACTCAGTTTTTCCCATCTCTGACTTTAGGGAATGATTTGTTTTCACTAAGATTTCAAACATTTCACTGATGCTTCACTGGGATATTTGTTTGAATATTTGTACACTGAATGCTACCTGCAGAACAAACGACCAAAAAAGTCGAAAACCATCATTAAGTTTGATATCCCATTGTGCTCTACTATATCGGACAATGGGCTATCAAATGGGATTCGGTGAAATATTTTATGTATTTATTGAGGCAGCTGTCATGCACATGGAAGCTGGTATCCTCCCTTTCGAACTCAGTTTTAAAGGTGTGAACAGGGTTCTGCCACTTGAGTGTGAAGTAGAATATGATGAATATTTATTATCATATATTTTAATAATTAGTAAATAGCAACTCTCTCAATTTATTTTAAGATTCAATTTAATTTAATTTAAAATTTACTTTAAATTCATTTACTATAAGAGTAATCTGAGGAATATCACAATTACTTTGCCAAGGCTACTGCAACTTCAGCTTCTGCTCTGCTGCTTATACTTTCGAAGATGCTGTCGTAAAACAGTCTTTCTTTGCTCCCAAGATAGAGTGCGACTACAGCCCTCGGTGTCTCCTTTCCCCAGCTTACATAGCGTTGGTTGAGCACCCACTCTATGGCGTTCTTGCGACTTATTTCTACTAAACTCGTGTTGCGATTGTTTCCTGAAAAATGAAATAAAAATAAAGTAATCACAAAAACACATTCGCCTTCATTCTAACAAGAAAGTAAATTAAAAACTAAACTACTCCACACTTGAATATGCATTGGAAAAATATTACAATCACAGAAAACAGACATGTACAGTACACAACAATAACACGTTGTTGTGTCAAAAATTTTCGCCCTTTTTGACACATTTTCCAGCATTCTGTAATTGTTTTAATTCAGATAGTTTGGGTTCTTCGTCCTTCAAAATAACCACCAACATTCCACTTCTTCCCAAAGGCATAATTTTAGATCAGGCTTCCTTCCAATCCAATTAGGTCTTAGTACGTTTTTCTCAAACCATGCTCCACTTTCATTGATACACTTTGGATAAATTAATTAACCAAGATACATGATTTCAGTGATATATGATGCACCGTTCAGAAAGAGCCACAAATGTGATAAAGAAATTTGTCTCGATTTTGGGAGTGTTGCATAATTCAAAAGTGTTATAGTCCGTTTGAGTTCCGTCTTCCAGACGTTGTAGCTAAAATATAAAATTAAATCTAAGACATGAATGCGTTTTATAGTAGTAAAGCTCATCAGGTTCTGCTTTCTTATAGCAGAGAACAAAAATTAGACAGTTTAACATTAATATTGGTTATGGAAGAGCTTGAGGCCTCGAATGATTGGGGCATTAAAGCGTTTGCCAAATGAGGAAGAAGACGAATCTAGTTTGCGGTCATCAGCAAAATATAATAAGTATTTGAAGTCAGTGTGAGAAGGTCGTGTATGTATCGGAAGAGAGAGTGGGTGAAAATACAGAACTCAGGAATCATCCCAAAATCGAAGAGGAAATCTGAGGAGAGGAAACCATCAGTCGATGAGTGATAAAGAGTGAAGGAGTGGAGAGGAAGATGATGAGGCAGTTACAAAGGGCAGAATGACCGTAAGACGGCATCTCGTTCAGTAGATCTCTTTCTCTCGCACAGTGCTTCCTAAACGTATGCATGTAAAGGCCTCTTTGGAAAAATTAAAATATTTCACGGCCCCCATCTAAAAAAAAAATCGTGATACTGACATATATATTATTATAATATTTATTGTATTTCATACTATACGTGCTATTAGCGCAGTCGCCCTGCACCCCAAGCGTATTTCGTTCCCGCGCATCGCCTGCACCTGTGTGTATACTAGCAATGAAAAATTAATTTAAAGCGCAAAAAACTTGTCCGTTTTAAATATTTTGCATTTGTAAGCTTATTTGGTGGTTCTTATCGATACCTTTGAAATGAAACTTATATGAATGAATAGATATTTACTAATATTCATTAAGCGCCAAAATACGCATGAAGCAAAATTTGTGAACCAACACCAATATGTGATTTTTTCCATTAAAATATAAAAAATAACAGAAAATAAATAATAAAAATGAAATACATTTCTTTTAAGATAAAAAAAAAATCTTCGTCTTCTTCGGCACTACAGCCCCATGTAGGGCCTTGGCCTCCCATTTTTGGATTTCATAACTCACTAAGAGGTGGGGTCGATACCCCCACCACCTCAACCATGTGTAATTGTATGTGAAGCGCTGTGTTCTTAAAACCGGTTAGCCTGCTTTGAGAGATGAAAACCTCAGATAAACCTGGAAGAAAAACTCTGCAGTCCACGTTCAAGACCGGATAACTTTGCTATGTTATGAGAAAGATCCTTAGCTCCTCACGTCAGCGACGAGAACTGAACGTAGGAGGCTCCTTTCTTAAGCATTTGGTTGCGGAGCGCATAACCACTCGACTAGCCGCGCGGACAAAAAAATTAATGAAGTAATTAAAAATTAAAAAAAATATATATACACACACACACACACACACACACACACACACACACACACACACACACACAGATCCTCGACTTAGGTCCGTTCGAGTTACGTCCTCTTGAAGATACGTCCGTAATCCCATAGAAGAATAAATAACATTTTCGGCTATTCTTTCGAACAAAACGCAAGCGGGCCTAAGGTAAAGCATGCACAATAAATAAATAAATAAGGTAAAGCATGCAACAGCGCTTTCAGCGGCAACCTCCCTCGACAGTCTGCATGTGTCTTCAACGGTTGCTCTGTTGATTTTGTGTTTGAGAAATGGATTATTTGTGTATTTATCTTTAAATATTTTGCGATCTTTTGTGCAATGGCCTTTACACGCACAATCAAAAAACCTAGCGAAGAATCATAGAAAAAGAGCCAAGCAATTGATCTTGAAACGAAGTTGCAAGTTATAAAGCAACATGAAACTGGTCTTCTTCTTCTTCTTCTTCCTAACATGGAATATAGGCCATGTGGCCTGTTCCGGTCTCATGCCATCTCTTTCTTGGTCTTCCGATTCTTCTTTTTCCACTTATTTTGTATCTGTATAATATTTTTGGTATTCTGCTGTTGTCCATTCGATTTAAATGTTCTAGCCATTTTTGTTTATACTGTCTTATGTAGTAATTAATTGGTTTGATTTTTAGGGATTGTAAGATTTCTTCATTTGTTTTGTGGTCCCACTTGGTATATCCAGCTGTTTTTCTGAGGAACTTCATTTCTGCTGTTTGAATTCGTTTTTCATCTTTCCTTTTCATGGTCCACGTTTCGCTTCCGTATAGTAGAGTTGGTTTTGACAAGACATTATATAGTCTGATTCTAGTGTGTTTTTGTACCAGGGATGGCTTAAATATACTGTTTATTATGCCATTTACTTTGAAAAAGTTTGATATTTTAGTGCCTGTGTCTTTTTCTTCTTCGTATGATAGATCACATCCCAAGTATCTGAAAGTGTTTACTTGTTCTAGTATTTTATTATCTATCACTATTTTACTTCTTATTGGGTTTTCTCCTTTGAATGCCATTATTTTTGTTTTTTCTTTGGATATTGTCATATTATATTGCTTTGAGATATCATTTAATGATTTTAATGATCTTTGTAAATCATCTTCTGATGTAGCTAATACTATTTGATCATCTGCAAATAGTAGTGTATCTATCTTCATTTGCGGGGTCATTTGTATACCAAATGGGTTATGCTGTTTCCAGATTGTTAATATTTCATTTATATATATATTGAAAAGCAGAGGTGAGAGGGTACATCCTTGTCGTACTCCTCTTGATATAACTTTCCATTCTGAGGTGTGTTCTAATTTAACTGCTATTTTATTTCCTGTATATATTTCTTGAATAGATTGTAAAAGTTGGTTTGGTATGTTTAAATTGGTTAATATTTTAAACAATTTTTGTCGACTAATTTTGTCAAAAGCTTTTTCATAATCAATAAACGCTAAATGTGTATCTTTTTGAAATTCTCTTCTCTTTTCTATTAAACTGGTAAGCCCGTCAATGTGATCGCACATGACTTCGGATGGTCTCATTCTACAGTGACGACCATTTTGAAAAATAAGGATAAAATCGTAGAGGCTTGAAAGGATCTGCTTCCATTAAATCGACAATAGTGATGAAGCAACGACAAGGTCCTATCGGTGATACAGAAAAGCTACTTTCATCATGAATAGAGGACCTGAACCAAAAGCGCAAATCCCTTAGCACTGTGACCATAACCGCTAAAGCACCAAAAGTCTCTTCAACATGTTGAAGGAGAAAGCAGAACCCGATTATGACTACGAATTCAACGCTTCTTCCGGTTGATTCATTCAAGCAACATTTTGCGCTGCATAATGTGAAAATATATGGGAATCTGCCAATGAGTTTGTGGGAAAATTGGATAAAATTATTTGCCACAGCAATTATTTAATGTGGATGAGACGTCCTTGTTTCAGAAAAAAATGCCCGAGCGGACATTATCCACTAAAAGCTAAAACCTATACCTAGTTTCAAAGCTCTTAATGCCCGTATTACGATTCTGTTAAGGGTAATGTGGCTGGATATAAATCGAAACCATTTGTGATATGGAACAATGAGAATCCACTAATCTTCAAAAACATTGGGAAGCATACTCTCAGTTCATTATCGGAGCAATAAGAAGTTGTGGATGACTCAAAAATTGTTTGAGGATGCCTTAACCAACTGTTATGTGAGTGAAATAAAAAACTATTGTGTGAAAGAAAATGTAAAATTTAAAATTTTATTAATTCTAGATAATGGTCCAGGTCATCCGTCTTATAGCGGTGATTTTCATCAAGTTCAAGGTCATATGTTTTTACCTCCAAACACTACTTCATTCTTCCAACCGATGGATCAGGATGTTCTAGTAGTGTTTAAGGCTTATTATCTACGGAAAGCTTTTTCACAAGCCATTTCTGCTACTGAAGGAAATGACCAGAAGTCTTTCAGACTCCCATGCAATTCTGGACAACATTCAATATTTATCATACTATTAAAAATATTGCCGTGTCTTGGGACGAGTGACCTTTCAATGTATGAATGGCATATGGAAAAAGACATTAAGAAGTTTTATGCACGATTTTGGAAGTTTGTAATAATGGGCCTCGCAAACAATCTGAATCTTGAAGTGAATGATGACGACATAATTCAACTCATAAAAAGTTCCCTTGAAGAGTTGACCAACGAAGAATTGATCGAACTGGAGGAACAACTGTTGCAGAAAACGAGAAAAGAAACAGGGAAAAGAGAAACAGGAAGAGGTAGCGATGCTCTCCTGTTTTATAGTGGCAGTAACACAGTACAGTTTTATAAGGCTTAAAAATTAAAATAACAGCATCCTTATTGGTGAAAAACTATATATTCTGCCTGCCAACAACTTTTAAGCTATTCACAGGCATACTAGCTGATAAAATATACAGCTATCTTAAGTTATCTTAAAGCAAATTCTCTTTACCCAATAGAACAGAAAGATAACGGCAAAAGTTCAAGAGGCACAAAAGACTAATTTGCTGATTGATAAAATGATTCTGGAAAATTGCAAACATAGAAAAACCAATTCTACATGGCTTGGATAAAAAAGCGTTTTATTCGGTGCCTTATAGTTGGATTTTAAAATGCACAGAACTACTCGGTATTAGCGAAAACGTTCAAACCTCTGTGCAATCCAGCATGAAAAACTGGAAAACAACGTTGGTTCTGAATAGAGAAGAAATTGGAGAGGTAAACATAAAAAGGGGGTATCTTTCAAGGAGACTCATTATCTCGTATATTGTTCATCTGGTTATTGATCCCCTTAACTAGAATTTTAAATAAAATTGATCATGGTTATCAAACTGCGCAAAAAAGTGCAAAGATATCTCACCTATTATACATGGACAATCTAAAGTTGTATGCAAAATCAGAGAATAAACTCGGATCATTGCCTAATACTGTGCACATATTCAATCAAGATATATCAATGGATTTTGGCTTAGACAAATGTGCAATTGCTGTAATAACAAGAGGAACGTTTGAAGATATTAACGAAATCGAGCTGCTCAATGGTGAAATAATCAAGGCAATAAAATTCGAAGATAGCTAAAAATATTTGGTAATTTTAGAATCATCAGAAATTCTGCACAATAAGATCAAAGAAAAAACTAGAGCAGAATACATAAGACGACTAAGAAAACTCCTTAAGTCAATGCCTAATGCTGGAAATTTCATAAAAGCAATTAATACCTGGGCCATACCTGTTCTGAGATATTCAGCAGGCATTGTTGAATGGACCCAGCTAGACGTGGAAGATTTAGACCGAAAAACTCGAAAATTAATGACAATGCACCATGCTCTCAATCCTCGCAGTGACATTGATAGGCTCTATCTATCACGCAATAAAGGAGGCAGAATATTATTACAAATAAAGCAAGATATTGAAGAAGAAAAACGAAATTTGAATGATTATCTGCAACAATCAACGGAAAATTTTCAAATTCAAGTAAGGAAACAGGGTTTATTTAAACCCATTGAGACAAAATTGGAATACAAAACCAACCAAGTACAAGTGAGAACTGAAAGATGGAAGAATAAGGCATTGCATGGAAAATACCTTCATAGGATAGAGGACAGCGCTGACAGCAACTTGACCTGACAATGGTTGAGAAATGGAGCACGAAAGAAAGAAACATAATCGCTAATTTTTTGCAGCTCAAGAACAGGCCATTAAACCAACGTTATGAAGGCAAAAATACAAAAAAAATTCAAGAAGGTAGTAAATGTAGATTGTGGAAAGAAAAAGAAGAAACGGTAGACCACATCATAAGTGGATGCAGCAAAATCGCACAAATTGAGTACAAGGCATGACAGCGTAGCTAAGATAATCCACTGGCATTTATGTAAAAAGTATGGGTTTGAAGTATCTAAAGACTATTGGAAGCATAAACTTCACCAGAAAGTGGTTGAGAATGAAAAAGCTAAAATACTCTGGGATTTCAAAATCCAGACTGACAAAAGGTTGGAATGTAATACACCCGATATCGCAGTGGTTGAAAAAAGTGAAAACAAGGGTGTTCAATTTATCAAAATATCAGTCCCAGGAGATAACCGGATTGACGACAAAGAAAATTAAAAAATTACAAAATATCGCGATTTGCAAATCGAAGTTGAACGAATCTGGCAAAAGAAAACGAAAGTTGTTCCCATAATAATAGGTGATTTAGGCGCCATCCCTAAAACATTGAAAAAACATCTAGAAGCATTCGAGTGTGATGGATTAAAAATTGGGCGGCTGCAAAAGGCCGCTTTGTTCGGCACAGCTTTCATTTTCAGAAAGTATTTCTACAACTCATAGGCCCTTGGGTAGGGTTCGAATTAGTGATACATAAACAGCTTTTTACTTAAGACTGAGGAAGCAAATCATAGCTTGGATGAATATTATATATATACACTTAGCCTTAAAACATTTTAAATTTATTTTCATTATTTCACGGCCCCCAAGGGGACTGCGGCCCATAGTTTGGGAAGCGCTGCTCTAGCATACCGAATAAAATACCTTATAAATATGAAGAGCTACTAAAGACCGAGATCCATCTTCTCCAGTTAATTCTGTCCTTTACAACTAATTCCGCTGTTCTCCAGCTTTTTCAACCTTCTTTCTTTTTCTATCATTCTCTTTCAATTTAGTTTAGATCTTCTCTTTTCCTTCTTGGATCCATATCAGAGCTACCCATGGAAACTCTCCTCTGTCCCTCTTCAATATTCAGTTGAAAAATAACCCTGGAATTTAATATAAAAGCTTCAGAGTTTTATTGAGCAGTAAGAAATTTGTGTGTAGTTTTTTCGATTGTAATTCATTTTCTGTAGCGCACAACCGACCGATCAGCAAGAGAAGAATACAGAAAGAAAGAAAATAGAGAAAAATAGTTGTAGGATAGGAAAATAAGCACATCCTCTCTCTCTCTCTCTCTCTCTCTCTCTCTCTCTCTCTCAACTCAACTTATAGTCAACTGCATGATAATACTTACTGCAATAGTTTTCATCACTTCCATCTTCGCAGTCATCGTAACCATCGCATTGATCACTCCTTGGAATGCATTTTCCATCGGAACATTCAAATCTGCCTTTCCCGCACCCTGTAGAAGAGAAGAAATGGAGCATTGTGACAGCAATGGATCCCAAATTACTACGGAATAAATGTTAAAAATAAAACTTATACCATGTGATATGAGTTGAGCTGGGAAAGGAATCCATACTCTTTGGTTCACTTTAAGCATCAAAGATTTAAAACAAATTGCAATGTTCAAAACATTGTTTTTCAATATTTAATTAAAGAGGGAATTACCGATAATATTAGTTTCCTGTAGTAACTGAGGATACTTGAATGTCATTTTAAAATGAACATCTTCAAATATTAAAGAAATAATAAAAGAAATACTATGAAATATTTCTTTTAATATTTCTTTTGTTGAAAACGCCCTCTCACGCTGCTTTCTGGGAGCAAAGACTTCACTGATCGCTCAAAGATTTCCATTCAATGAAGTAACTACAAAATAGAGCTCACTGCAGGGTTCACAAGTTCTTAGATCTGTCGATAATTATGGAATGTTCTTTGGTGGGCGGAAGAATAAAGTTGTGGCTTTGTGACAGTATGTAACAACAAGGAGGATAGTTTGATGATAACCCGTCAATGGCCTGTCATAGCCAAGAAATTTGACTTCATAGATACCTAACTAGAATTCTGATAGGCGGTTATCCCATATGTTGATAGACTGTCTGCTATCGATGCATGAA
Organism: Typopeltis vanoorti; assembly: GCF_054136105.1. Lineage (NCBI taxonomy): Eukaryota > Metazoa > Arthropoda > Arachnida > Uropygi > Thelyphonidae > Typopeltis > Typopeltis vanoorti. Next base: position 136,256,562 of record NC_143559.1, read on the forward strand.
ATCTGTGAACTGCACGCAGTGATAGCAATCGCGCTTGTAATCAGACAGACAACTCAAAGACCAACAAACTGATGTTTGCTGACAGTCACAAAACTGAAATGTATGTGTTATATTTACGAGAAAATTTGAATATTTGGAAGAGCGCCACTCGATAAATATTTAGCTTTGCGGGGGTCATCAGATGCATTAGATGTTACCTTTCCTGCCTAGCATATTTATTGGAAGGCATGAAAGCACTCTTTTGGGGAGGGAGATCAGTGAGGAATAATAAACTGAATAAGGAATGCTTCTTAGCTGGTATGTCTTTTAATACTTTATCATAATTTTCAACATGATTTATAATGATTTAAATCTTGATTACTTGTTGGGTTAAGATATTTATTCTCCGATGCATTTTATTACAAAAAAGAGGAAATTAGCACTATTTTAACTTCTTTTTTTTTTCGAAATCTTTAGGCAATCGGTCTCTGATTTTTTCTAATATAATTTATTGTATTGAGTTGAGAAATTTAAAACTCTAGTTTCTTCAAGAAAGATTTTTAAAAAAAATATTTCAGCTAAAAATAAAGATCGACGAAGTCTAGAATTGGTCTAAATAAAAAAATTTAATGGTGATGAATCTCCATTAAATGAATGATAATGAATCTCCATTGCTATTTTAAAACCAAACAGCATATAACCTTTGCACTCGAAACTTTATAGTTTCCAAAATAAATATGAGCCCGTATAGGAGTTCAATCACAAAAACCCATGTTAAGTTTGAATTTTACTAAACACTCGATTTCTTTCGAAACATTTTTGATTTTTAAATATAAATATTGCTTTCTGTTCATCATTACAATTATTATCAAGAGAGACCTCCAAGGAGTCAGGGACTCATGGAAGGAGGCCAAATACTACACGCACCAGCTATCAATACTTGCTCTGGAATTCATTCACTACTTGCACACATAACATCCAATGGCAATTTATTCCAATGACGCATTATTCCAGGAGAGAAATATTTAACCCTCACCCCACCCCCTTCTTCCAGAACTTCCAAAGATGCCTCACCTTCCATAAAATGAAATCTTCCATCATATGAAATCCTGTGTGAGTCTTTTAGAAGCTTCAACCATATCAACTTTCTTTCTCCTGTTTGCTATTGTATGCAGCCTACAAATTCTCCATCTATCTTAATAATCAGTATTCCACAATCTTGAGTCATCTCTCTCTCTCTCTCTCTCTCTCTCTCTCTCTCCACTGCAACAGAATCCCTACAGAAACCAGGAGACCAGAATTGCACTCAATACTTCAGCTGGAACTATACGCATTTCATAAAATAAAATACTCTATAATTAAAATAAAATAATTGGATAAATAATTTATCTAATTATTTTTGTCTGAAATTGTGTACGTTCTGTGATCGATTTTCTTGAATCGCTGAATAGGTATTAAAATAATACTATTTAAGCTTTATGAGGTTGTTCTATACAGTGGAATTGCATAATTGAATAATTTTTAAGACGTTTTATTGTATGCAGTGAAAAAATAGAATAATGTTGGTTAGAATTCCTGCCGAATCAACTCTATGTAAGAGGTCTATTTCATTAGGATGCTTGTTGACAGCAAATGTTCCCCAGCTGGTTTGTTAGTTTGGGGATTTTTTTTTAATTCACCTTCACTTAAAAAGGTTTCTTCATCCACGACGGGATTTGAAATTTGGTACTTCCAACTAGAACCTCCGTAGCTCAGTCAATATGGACGAAAACCCTTTGGTCGAAAGAGCTGGCTTCGATTCTCGTAAGTGACGTGAGGTGATGAACCTCTATCAGGTCTCTTTTGGCTGAAGTAGGGTGTTTTTTTACCCGGAAACTCGGGGTTTTCGTCCCTCAGAACAGGCATATGGGTCCTGTGAACTCACGCTTCTACAAACAAAGGTCACCTCCAGGAATAAGGAGTAACCAACCTATTCCGTAGGATTTCGGTTCCGAATGCCTACACGGTAAAAAGTGTAGGCCTAGGCGTGTAGATTAGGATAGAATTAAGACTTCCAACTGCATGGAGAACGTCACAGCATCCGATTGCAGGAGGTTTTGGGACGATTATGAAAAGCCATTTGAAGTTTGAACAAAAACCACTTCTTTTGAAAGAATCAATTTGGGTTCAGGCAAACATTTAGCACATGCTTTTATTTAAATCTTCACAAACACAGTTTATACTACCTCCCTAGATGAACATAAACTAACATAAGTAGTATTTCTAGATATACAGAAAACGTTTGGCACAGTATCACATGAAATCTTGATAAAACAAATTAAAAGTCACAGAAATACGAAGTACTACCCTAAACTATTTATGTGCCAGATCACAAATTGTAAAAATAAACAACAGCTATAGCAGCTCCAAAACGGTAGGCTGTGGTGTATCACAAGGATCTGTCTTAGGACCAACTTTATTTAATATTTATATCAATGATTTCTGCAATCTTAAACTAAACAGTAAAATAAATTCTTTTGCAGATGATACAGTACTAGTTTTCTCTACAGACACAGCCGAACAAATGCAAACCATAGTGAATGTCGATCTTTTAAAAGCAACAAATTGGTTCCAGTCAAAGAAACTCAGTCTGAAGGTTTCAAAAACTAAATATGTAAATTTTAACTTGCGAAATACAACTGGCAAAATGAACTTCACTGCACAGTTAATTTTGCACGATTGGAATTGCAGGACAAATCCAAATTGCAACTGCGAGAAAATAGAAAAAGTCAGTGTAATAACTCACTTGAGATTAAAAATTGATAGTAATTTAAGCTGGAAACCACATATTACGGATATCGTAAATAAAGTAAGGATTATGTTAAACAGACTTGACTACCTAAAAAGATTCTTAAATTTAAATATGCTAAAAATATTATATTCTTCCTGGATTCAAAGCACACTACAATATGGTATACTAAGTGGGGGAGGAATCTATCGCACTACGCTGAAAACTTTAGTGTCGACTTAGAATAAAGTAATTGAAATCCTAACTAGAAACCAATACAAGAATACTGCAATGGGTAATAAATACACTCTACTAACCATTAGATATTTATATGCCTATAGGCTACTACTATTCATAAAAATCAAGAAACAACGAATACGTAAATATGAAACAAAATTCTTTCCTTTGTAGACATAAGGGTCTAAAATATACAGTTTCTAAAGCAAATAAAGAAGCATTACACAAACATTATACTTCTTTACCGCCAAAAATATTGAACACACTTCCTTTAACAATAAGAAATGAAACAAACCCAAACAAATACAAAACTCGAATGAAAGAATATTTATTTTCACAAAAAAATAAAGATGCTCTGTTCAAAATAATTGTTTAAATGATTGGTTTTTGCATATTGGTATTAAAACAGATCCTGTTTCTGGTGTAAAATATTTAAAAGCTATTTAATGACTTTGTTTTAATTTGTTCCTAATTAGTGTTATGCAACTTTCTCTGTACATATTAGCATGTTTCCTGTGATTTTATTATGTTATTATATTTTAATAATATGTATGTTCTATGAATGTACATATGTGTATATAACTATGATACTTTACAACACTTTTTGTAACTTTATCGTAACCTGGACGAACTGCTGCTTTTCGGTTACACAAATGATTATCAAAATTTTGTACTACAATATGAAGTTTACAATAAAAAATATCTATCTAAAAAAAGTTTTTGTAAGATCTGCATAACTGTGTTTTTAACTAATTGACGGTTATGCTTTATTTTAATATCCACAACTCGAAATGCTTCATTATTTGCTTTCCCACAACCACCACACATCATCAGCAAGCATCTGATTAATGTTGCCTGGGTCGCCACTTCTTAGAGTAATGACCTTACTATATTCACGACAATTTTAGAAACGAGAAATCTTTGACAGACATCGAACGCAGGAATGTTATTACTTGACTAAGTGGTGGATCAGGCACAATTAAGCTAAAGTTTATTGTAAAATAATGTCTGTAAAATATTACAGGAATGCCTCGTAAGGACGGGCTTGAGAAAAAGTACAAAGTGGAGTGCGAAAAGTGCGCCGCCTGCTGGATTTTTCCTGTCACAAATTCATAGCCATTTTCGATTTAACAACAGGATCGCAAAATTTCGTTATGACATTTAATCCCAGTGGTGAGCGCTTCCACTCACCACTGCTTCCAAGGTGCCTTTACTTTCTTTCAAGTTTATAAGAAAGCAAGAAGCAGCTGGTCGGCATCCATTCTCAATCAAAACTCACAGAAATACCTTCTCCTATTCTTCCTTCATTCACTTTTTTATTTTTTTCGTTCTCTGTCTGTCTGTCTTCTCTTCTTCTCTTTTCTCACTTTCTAGGACGAATATTTTAAAAACCTAAAGCTTGTCGAATCCCCTTTCCTTGTAAGACGAAAAGTCTACGCATACGCTTTTATAATTACTCTAAACTTAGAGTACAAGCTGGCCATGTACTGTAGGTGGTGCATTTATATTAGTTAATTTATACAAGAAAGCAAATCAAGTCATGGGCGATACTTACCGCAGCCTCTTTCATCACTTCCGTCTCCACAGTGATCGTATCCATTGCACACCAAACTGGCGGGGATGCATCTGCCTTTGAAACAGGGAAATTGGTCTTCGTTGCAACCTGAAAATTAAAAACAAAAAACTTCACAAAATGTGTCATTAGTCTATGAGCATCTTCATGGTGATAACAGGAATTTATCTGAAGTGGACTGTAGATTTGCTCGTGGTCTTTAGGTAGGTCAGTTTTAGAAATGGAAAAGGTCAGAATAAATAAGCCACTTCCCCTCCGAATGAAACCCATTTCCCCATCTTTAATTGAAAATCGTCATTTATAATGATTGAAAATGATTTTCAGTAAACTGGAAATCATTTATGATGGACTTCTTTTATTAAAATAAATAAAATGATTTCTTGCCGTACTACACAGAGTATGTGGATTCTCTGATATCCAATCAATGGATCTTCTCCATCCATTAACTTTATGCATCAGAAGGGATAGTGAATTCCTGTCCTATTCATCTTAACCGATGGGCGAGGCAGTTATCAATCCTGATGAAATGTTATTATGGAAAGATTTGTTGAAAATGTAAACAGCAGAAACTCACCGTCTCTGAGAAAGTGGGAGGAGGAGGAGTGAGAGGGCCGTCATTAACCACCTAATTACTCTCTTCTGTACGGAGTCAAGCATTTCAGGGAGAACTTTTAGGGGAGCCACCTGAAATGTGAAAACAACATTCAACCATTGATCATTGCTGGTCATTTAACCTATTTAACCTACGAAATTAACTGTTTGGAGGTTAGATGAGCCTCAAGAGAAAAATAAAATTTACTTTTTCGTATGCTGTGGTGGTTACTTGGTTCGGAGTTTGTTGCTCCAAAAAGGCAGCTAAGTTCATGCTGGACTGTTACAAAGGATATAGGTGGATGGATGAGTAAAATTAAAAGATAAATAAGAAAATAACATCTTATGTACAGCAAAACAAATTTCAAACAGTTGCACATCACTGCATGAACATATAAAACATATTTGTGATCAGAAACATATTCACCAATCAACTCCTAAAAAAGTTAAAATCTCGCTGTTTGTTCGAGTTGAACAAGACTTACCTGAGTCCACATTGCTCAGCAAGTGCCACGTGAACGTTAGTCACTTGTCTGTCCTCGATAGACAAGGATATCTAAGATGACTTGTGACCAATACGGATCCTAGCAAGAAGAATCCACCTTCTATTGCTTAGTTAGTTATTCACATGGGACATCATTGGATGCCGTATGATCACTCCCGTATCTAATAGGGTTACGGGAGTGAAGTCTAGAAGTGGGAGGCTTGTAGATGCCCTTTCCACACAGAGCTAGTAGGACAAACACAAACAACCATGCCCATAATGGAATCCGAACCTGCAGTCTTTTGGTTGGAGAGCGCACATGCTAACAACTCGGCCAACCAGGCCAGCTGTTATTTCATTGCTAACTAATCTCGTGCAACTTATTAGTGCTTACTGCTAGGATGCCTGCCACTGATCTACCTAGACTGCGTTTATTAACTGCATGCATTACGTGAATCGTACGTACTCTAGCATCTGTAAAGAAATTTCACGTGAGGAAGCCATCCAGTATGATACGCAAACAATAGCCAAGGAGGAAGCGGACAATTCAGTTAAGAAAGGCAGTAGAGAGAGGGGGGATAGACCATAAAAGGGTAGTTTGAAAATAAGGAGGCAATGGCAAACCCGATCAAGTTGGATTTATCAAGAGTAACCGGGTGAGTCTGTTCAAATCGCTTCATGACCGAAGGTGATTTGATAGTGATATCTTCGCGCCAGTTGCGGATGTGTGTGTGTGTGTGTGTGTGTTTCAAGAAGGATAAAAAGGATTTTTCGTGAGTAGTAGTCCAGCCACTTCTGACCAGATCAAGATCAAGATAAGATAAGTAATTGTGACGTGATTGGTTGTTGATTTGATGACGTCATTGTCTGCGTGACGTCCTGAGATTGGAATGTTTGGAATTTCCCTGTGGGCATATGTGTCAATGGCTTCAGTTCTTGAGTTTTGGTTCGCGTATGGCATTATGGGTGATGATAGATATAAGGATTCATGTTGTGATTGGTGGTGCACTAGTGACAAGATCAAGATCAAGATAAGATAAGGAATCGTGACGTGAATGTTTGTTGTTTTGTGATGTAAATAAGGGACATCATTTGTAAATAAGTGACGTTATTGTTTTGAATGGAAAAGTGAAATATATTAGTGGATAAGGATTGTGTCGTGATTGGCAGGACACCAGTGACAAGATCAAGATCAAGATAAGATAAGGAATCGTGATGTGAATGTTTGTTGTTGTGAGATGTAGATAAGTGACGTCATTTGTTAGTTGTAAATAAGTGATTTTGTTGTTCTGAATGGAAAGGGAGATATATTAGTGTATAAGGAATTGTGTCATGATTGGTGGGACACTTCTGCCCAGATCAAGATCAAGATAAGATAAGGAATCATGGCATGAATGTTTGTTGTTATAGGGTTTGGAATGTTTGGAATTTCGCTGGGGACCTTGTCTGTCGGGACATCACGTGGTGTGTTTGGTGATATTTAGAGATAAGGATGGCGATGTTTTGTGTTTGGAAATTTCTGGGGAACATATTCTGTTTGGTTTGAGTATGGAATTGTGGGCGATGTTTTTGAGATAAGATATCTTAGAATTTTCCCAGGGTGACACACATCCGTCATTGTTGTAATGTTTTGTTTGGTTGTCTAATGATGGGTGTACTAATTTCCAATACATTATGGGGTATTTCTTTCCTGTTAAAGGTGGGAATTCTTAGAGTTGAGTAGAATTGTGATGGTGTCCGTGTTTTTTTGGTTTTCTGAATAATTTAATTATATATACTAATGTCACTCAAACATACAGTGTTTTTTCTTCTATTGATGGCTGTACTAATTTTCCAATACATTTTGGGGTATTTCTTTCCTGTAAAAGGGTTGGGAATTCTTAGAGAAAGTCGTGATGGCTGTCGTGTTTCGAGTTTTTCTGAATAATTTAATTATACTGGTGTCCCTTAAACACACACACACACTCATTAGACATGGCAAGTCACTAATGTATCCATGTTGATACTCTAATATGTACCCTATGATTATTCTTATGAAAAATAAATAAAATAAATTAAAATTAAAATAAAATAAAATAATTATGCATTAGAATTACACTTACCAAAAACAAAAAAGGACCAGTGATTATTGAAATCACAATTATCAATTGTTATGTTTAAGTTAATAATTAACTTACATTTCTTTCCAGAATGAGAACATCTTGGTACTATCTAGGTTTTCTGAATATTCCAAATTGTTGATTATTAACATATATTCACAGCACAGAACACAAACACAAGTCTTAAAATCCAGTTGACTTTTTTCATTTAAGGTTTTACTTTAAAATTCAGTTAACTACATATTATAACAAGAATAAGTGAGTAAAATAAATAAATAAATTGTGTGTGAATTATTTTCCCACACTGTTAATTTTCATTAACTTTGTTTGTAGATAACTGAGTGACTCATTTCCGGGTAGTCATCGTTCTTTTCATAGCCGTATAGTGGTTTCTTCAATGGTAAAATTTTTCTCAGAGTTGTGTATTAGTCAAGCTTTCTGATGTGACTAATGTTTACACTAGTGTCAGATAGCAAAGTTTGCATTGACATCATGTGATGCTGAGAACTAAGTTGTTCGCATCACTTCCTTTCCTATATGTATCGTGGTTTCTTCAAAGGTAAATTTCCCCAGGATTATGTATTACTCAAACTTACTGTTCTGACTAATTGTTTTCAAGGTGATACAGGAATTGATTACACTACTGAGGTAGCAATGGTTCACAAATTGACCTTTTGTGATTGTTGAGAGCTAAGTTATTCATTATCACATGTTGTTGTTATTGGTTTTCTATTGGTTCTAATTTTTTTATAAATAGACTAAAGGGTCACTCATTTTCATTTCAGTTTCTAGTATTGGTAATTTTTGTATGCATTCAGAAGACTGCAGTTTCAAAATGAGTTTTTCTGGAGAAAAGGTAAGTTAATTTTGTCATTTTATAGCAATGTCATATGAATTTTAGTGACTACATTAGCGATTTTTGTTTATAAAGTTATAAGGTGGTTTTTGCACTGGAAAATAAAAATCATGTTCATGATATTCAATCTGTTTTGTGTTAAGTGAAATCCCATAAGTCATTATATATATATATATATATATATTTTATATTTATTTTTTTTTAATTTTTATTTATTTATTTATTTATTTTTTTGATTGGGAAAAGATATTTAGTGTGGTTATTTAGTAACATTGTGTTAGTGAAACCATTGCATAGTGTCGAAATTGCTAAAATCACCTTAGGATGACATTGAGTTTTTTTTATTTCTAAATGATATTTCTGAAATCTAGAAAGTAATTTTTTTTACTTTTTTTTTAATAGTGTTCATCTGTTATTCGTTTTGTTGATAGTAATGGGAATATATTCATTCATCAACCCACCATTGTAGAGGTTGATTTCACAAGAGAAAATGGTTGCAAAAATGAACAAAACAGAGTACGTGGTAGTAATTCTCATGTAACAATTGCTGGTGTGGCTGGAGGAAGTCACAACCCTTTCCAAAATTTATATAATTCACATTCAGTTTCGGGATGTGAAACTAAACTCTCTACTTCTAGTACTATTGAATCCTGATACTACAGGAACTTTTATACTGTTTCGGTGGCCTGATCACATAATACTATCAAGTATCAAGCTCAACAGTTAGAGTAACAAGTTCGATTTCTTGAACTGGAACTCTCTTCACCAGATTGTTTTTTTGAAATATTTCGACATTTGCTTAATGAGATAATTCAACGTTTATCGAGTTCAGGAACTTTTTCTCACATTCTGTTGGGCGTTAGTGCATCCAGTTTAGAAAGCAACATCAATTTTACCATTTATGTTGCTTTCTGAACTATCTATCCAAAGGATAGTTGATGCTTTTAATGCTGTCGCCCAATCGAAATGTGAGTTTATTTTGGCAAACGATCTTGTGATCGATGTCGTACTTATCAATATCAGTAACAATGGTGGTAGCAGAACCAATGTTAACAGAAGAACGCTGCTTAGCCTGGATGAATTTGTGAAAATCAAAAGAGCTGTTGTGGAAATTAACAACAAAGACAATCTTTGCATGGTCCGAGCACTTGTTCTGGATGTTTCTTCATGCACTGATGATGTTGCAACATACAGACAAGTGCATTTAGATTGTAAAAAGTTACAAACAAAGAGGGCTTTAACTCTCCACAAAATTGCACGGGTTCCACTAATTTCTTGCGGTATTCCAGAAGCAGATCTCTTTCAAAAGCATATCACTCTGGAATACCAAAATCATAATTTTTTCGGCAGATGCTGATTTTTCTGTGGTGTTTCGGGGACCAAATGCCAAAAAACAGATCTGTCTTTTATACCGCAACTCTCATTATGAATTTGTGCATAATGTGCCAGCTCAGTTTGGGAATAAATATTATTGCCCCAGTTGCATAAAATCATTCAAAATTCCTATCAATTTGAAAATGCATAGATGTAAAAACATATGCATCCGTTGTCGCACAAATGCCAGTCATAGTGTGCAGGACCTTCTTTTGTGCGAGTCATGTAATAGATTTTTCTACGGCAACGAATGTCTGAATTTGCAAATACAAAATAATATTTGTTCAAAACTCCATCATTGCAGACAGTGTTTGGCTACTTTCTCTACTTTCTCTAAAAGCCACGTCTGTCCACTTGAAAATTTCTACACTCAATGCAAATTAGTTCACTCAAAACAAAAATGCTTTATGCAAAAATCGGAGGTCTCAAGTAAATAAGTCTCTATGGGGTTTTTTTTGACACAGAAACTATAGCAAAAAATCATCATCATGTACCAGTCTTATGTATAGCTGATTTCAGTAGTCACGAATGCGAGATTTGGGGTGAAAACTGTGTGGGTCAATTACTAGATGAGCTGTTTTCTGTCAAGAATATCATGAAAAGAGATCGAGATGGTAAGATCCTTGAGAGTGTGAAACCAAAATACGAAAATGTCCGTGTAATTGCACACAATTTTTGTGGTTTTGATGGGTATTTTATTTTGGAATATCTTTTTTCAAAAAATTTCAAACCCCATGTAGTGTTTGATGGATCGAAGATACTTGCTATCTATTATGACCCTTTAAACATCATATTTCTTGATAGTTTTGACTACATTAGTGTCACTCTTAGGAAACTACCAGCCATGTTCAATCTCCCAAAAGTTCGTAAGGGTTTCTTTCCTCATAAGTTTCATACATCCGAATGTGTGGATTATCCTGGAGTCATCCTCAAAAAAACATATTTCCAGCCAGAATTTATGAACAAAGAAACTCGTACAGAGTTCGAGATTTGTACGAAAATTGGCTAGACACAGAATACTGTCTGAAAGCATAACTTTCAGCTTATACGAAAGATGACATGCATGTTTTGCATAACAATTGCAATATTTTTCGCACTCTCTTCATACAGCTCACCCAGATTGATCCCTTTCTCCATGACATTACAATTGCAGGAGTATGTTTGAGAGTATTTCTCCAAAACTTTTTGAAACCTAACACATTGGCCATACTTCCTGCATGGGTTTAAATAGGGGCAATCGTGCAAAGTTGAAAGGCTTTGGCTTGGCTCAAATGGTAAGAACAACAGAACAACATAACCATACAACATGCACGTTCTGTCTGGGGTGAAGTCTGCATCGGACCTTATTTTGTCGATGGGAAATGTGGAAGCTTATTATATGAATATTACGGTTGCTTCTTCCATGGTTGTCAAAAGTGCTACAGACCATGTACATTCCAATCATACAGAAACAATGATATGATTTCCCTTTATGAGCAAACGAGGATCGCAAAAACTATTTTCGTAGCAAAGGATTCGACGTTATCTCAATTTGGGAATGTCAGTTGTTTGCAGAAATTTCTGAAAACACAGACTTGAAAAACTTTATTGCTGCTCTTAATATTCCAGATCCCATATTATCTTGTAGTGCTCTGCATGGTGGCAGAACCGAATGCTACAAAATGTATCACAAAATTCAGACAGAAGGGGAAGTTATTCACTATTTGGACTTCAATAGCCTTTATCCATGGATAATGAAATACCAAGTATTTCCTATGGAGCATCCCGAAGTTATTATCGATAATTTCGACTATTCTCCTGGGGTATACTTTGGTATTTGCCATGCAAAAGTGGAAGCACCTACCGATCTCTTTTTACCGGTTTTGCCCATCACAGTTAATGAAAAATTAATCTTTCCCCTGTGTGGAAAGTGCGCTTTCGAAATGGCCCCATTATGCTCTCATATGGACCGATCATTTACAGGTTATTGGTGCAGTCCAGAATTAGATTTAGCACATTCTCGCGGTTATAAAGTTATAGAATTTTACGAGGTGTGGCATTTTTCTCAAAAATTTGAAGCTGAAGAAAACTTCTTTGCTCATTATATTGATACCATTCTGAAGCTAAAACAGGAAGCATCTGGATGGCCTGAAGGTCAAAACCGACAGGCGTATCTGGACAAGTTTTTGCTAGGGGAAGGTGTTATGTTAAATAGTGAACACATTAGCAAAAAACCTGGTAAATGTTCACTTGCTAAGCTTTGTTTGAATCCTCTATAGGGAAGGCTTGGAATGAGAATGTTAAGAAACCAAACCCAGGTGATTTCCTCTTATAAAGACCTCATGGAACTTTTTTAGATAACAGTAAAGTTATCCAAGATGCCAGGTTTGTTTCAGAAGAGCAGATGATGGTTGCCTCCTCTCCTATTGAAGGCACTGAGCCTGAAAATAGGAAAGGGAATGTTGTCACCTCCTCATTTGTAGCTGCCTACGGTAGGATAAAGTTATATGAGGTCATGGAACCTTTGCAAAGATGGCTTTTATACACAGATACTGATTCTGTCATTTTCATTGAAAAACCGAACAATTACTCACCGTCCACTACCTTGGGAAGCTAGTCGACGAACTCGACGGTGATTTTATTGTTGAGTTTGTTACCACAGGCCAAAAATCTTATTCCTACAGAATGTGCGGGAGTAAGATTGTGACCAAATGCAAAGGCATTACTTTAAATTCTCGTGCGGCCACTGAAATTAATCTGGAATCTATGATAGCAGCAGTAAGGGGTGAACCACAAAACATCCAAATTCCATACTATTTTCTGTCCTTAGAGACAAATGGGGCTGTCAACTCAAAATGACCTCCTTAACAAAAAGATTTGGATACACTTTTGCGAAGCGCATAGTGTCAACAGACACATGTACTTTTCCCTATGGGTATTTTAAAGAATAATTCGTTACACTCACATACCCCATAAGCAAAAGATGCCATCTATGGGACAGAAAACTAAACAACATTCTACCTGGTAAAAATCCATGGTTGTTTCCCAACACGATACTTTGCAGTGTCACACTTCTCTTGTGCAGTTTTCACATCACTGTTATTGTTACTATTATTCCACAATAGCTTTTTTCCTTAGAATTAAAAAAGAAAAATTCGTCTTGGCATGATTATAATGTGACTGTGATAAAAATAATAATAAAGTTAAAAAAATTAAATTAAATGTTATAAAGATATTTTTTGATATTAAAAACAAGTATCTATTTGTTTTTACATGATCTCTGATTATATAAAAATAATCACAGTCTTATTATGGTATCATTTTCGATATGTTCATATATCCATTTACATGCATAATTTCGGGAGCTACTCAGTCAGGAAAAACTATATTCGTGTTGTCTCTCATAGAATATTGTAATCAACTAATCAAACCACAACAGGAGCGAATCGTTTACTGTTAAAGTGAAAATCAAGATAAATTTAAAAAATTTACCAATATAGAATTCGTGAATGGTTTGAAGTTACCTGAATTTGATTGTAATGTGAGAAATTTACTCATAATCGAAGATTTGGTTCACCAGGCTAAGGACAGCACGGAAATAGCTGATGTATTCATAAAAGGTTCACAACACCGTAACCTCAGTGTCATTCTACTGACGCAAAATTTATTCTGTAAAGGTACACATTTTCGTACAATTTCTCTCAATAGCCATTATGTTATTGCTTTTAAAAATCCCCGAGACTCTTTACAGTTTTATCCTTTAGCCTTCCCAAGTATTTCCAGGACAAACGAACGTGTTAGTTCAGATTTATAAAGATGCAACACGCGAAACCCACTCATATTTAGTTTTAGACTTTAGACAGGAAACATCTGATATTTTACGCTTGAGGTCACGGATTTTGCCAGGAGAAGAACCCAATACAGTATTTATCCCTGAATGGCTGATAGACTCAAACGCTATGAATATCTCATCAAGTACTTATCTCATTCCTCTCCCAAACAAGCAATGATGCTTTAAAACATTGCACCTCCATCCAAATCACCACACTATGTGAAATCTGCAAAAATGTTTTATGTGGAAATATTCCACTAAAAAACAACCAGAATTCACGCCTACGAAGGAAAAAAAATTATAAGAGCACTAAGTTACAAATTGCATCCCTTCATTACCAGAAAAAAACTTGTTTTACAGCACGGGGGAGCACTGTTCCCATTATTAGGCAGTATCATTGTTCCTTTATTGACTTCACTTATTAGAAATTGAATATGTTTAAAAAATTTACCCTTCTCCATTCACCAGAGAAGCGTCATCTTTACACACTCGATGATGAAATGAGTAGTGCCATTTTAAAAATAAGAAATAAACATGCAGATGAAAAAGTAAAAGCATATTTAAATGTTCTGCAAAAGTATTTAGGGTTGAAAAACCAATTGGCTCACACAGAAGGAGAGCAACAGGAACATAGACTATCACGTCCAGAACCTTTACTGAACAAACCAAATATCCAGAACCATTCCCATCAACCATCAACGTCAGCCAGTCCCGGTGGATAAAATTCTTCCACTCCAATCCCTCCCCGCAAGAGAGCTTGAAGAAAGAGTACCAAATTCACTTCTTTATCTCCCAGAAAGCTGCGTGGGAATAAGAAACTGGTATGGGAAAAATGGTAAGTGAAAAATAATTTTTTAAATTTTTTTTTTTATTTTCAGTAAATGATCGGTAACAGCATTAGTTATTACAATATCATATAACCACAAATCCTTAGAATAACATTTGCTAATAGTATTTTGCATAGAAAGACCACGACATATCAATATTAAAAAATACACACAATGCAATCCACACGCGACAGATTCCTTAGCTTGTACAGCTACAGAATTATAATGCCATTTATTAGTGTTGATATTCAGAAAGTTAAAAATATCGTTTTCCGGTGGACGACCGAAGCTATCGAAAAAATCACAGTGTTTGTCTTTAATATAGATAGCTTGCCAATGTTGTCCTGGCAACCAGATCGGATCTCTGTTCACGACGAACATCGACTGTTGTTTTCTGATAGGATATTGTGGCAATTCAATACGAGCACAAACTCCTAAACTCACTTTTCTCGTGGTGGGTTCTAACTCTAGTATGCTTACTAATTGTTCAGTGTTCATAGTCCAGTAACACAGAACGATCCTTTGTTACGGATAACGTACACTCAAATTCTGCATAAAGAACCACTGTGATGTTTTCAGGAAGAGGTTGAGCAAATTTAACTTCGAGTTGCACACTTCCTGTTCTTAACACGCTGACATGGGGGGCAACGGCATTTTGATCTGTCGATAAGTCAAATCCATAAAGAACATTTCCCTTTACGTATTCTTCATAAGAAATGTCATTACCACAGTCTCTGTTCCATTTGCCTAGTGATGTGAACAGTTACATACACCATCTGCTGTAATGCCTTTCTTTGAAGGTCGGAATCAAAGGTTGTGAGGGATACTGAATACCGTCAGCTGTCACCACAAGAAAATTCAGATTGAAATGATGAAAATTAAATGGCATTCTGTTGAAAGTGCCATTAAATCCATCACTAGCGACCAGTCCAATAATTAATCTAGATGGTATTTCACCTAGATACAGATTGTCTCGTGTGGCATCTGACATACCTTTGGGAATCGAAAAATAAGACACTTGCACACGATTGATGGGATATACCATGTTTGACTTGTCTAACACAGACAGGTGAGCTAGTTGAATCTTTGAATTTATTTTGACTTTGCGGACTAAAAGTTTAGCCTCTTCTGTTTGCACTTTAGCCTTAGAATCAGCATTTGCCGTCAGTAAACAAAATTCGGGAGAACTGCGAACCATACGAACACGAACAGTAACGTTATTGATCAAGTACCGGTCTTGATGCATGATGTCAGCGTGTATTCACCCAGTGTCGAGATAATATTATTATTATCTCGACACTTTTCGATTGGTTAATACGAGCTTGTCGTCTAGGCATCCCACATTCACTTTTGGTAAACATATCACTAACATTAACCACATCATCTTTAACAAATACTTCATTTGTCAACTGACTGTTTTTAGCATCTCTGTCATAATTTAGTAGGTTTTCAATATAAGCCCTATAAGAATACGTGTCTGATGCCACATTCACTAGTTTATCTTGGAGAAAAAAGTCAATTTGACTGAACATGGAATGGAAAAAATTATTCACAACACCAACTGAAGAATCTTCGATAGGTTTATTATCATTGTCAGTGATGCGCACACGAACGCGTAGGTATGCTTTTCCCAAATCCAAGTGTTCTTCAGATGTACCTGGTATGCAAAATTACACAGGACCTCCACTGTCAGTACTTGATATTGGTTGGTAGGTGACATAAGAACTTCTTTCCACACACATGTTGACACGAGGGTGGGAAAAAGATCTAACACTGACATCATATCCTCAGCAAATATTGTCATCTCGTTTGCGCTTTTTAGTATTCGTTTTTTTCTTCTTGCTTCCTTGACCTCTCTGAAGTAATCGACTCTGAGCCTTTTCAGCAATGGTTTTCCCAGCTTCTGATGCTCTGTTTATAAAGGCTCGACGTACAGGTACCTCTTCCAATACATCTCCTATCATATGCTGACCGGCTTTTAAGGCTTGACGATCGAAAAATCGAGCTGCAGGTTTTAAAAGTGGACTTAGAAAGGAGAAGGCACTTCTGAAAATGCTACCTAATCTACCAACGCTGTATTGGGGTACCCGTAAACATTTGAGCTCCACCTGCCTGCAATGTGTAATATCTGAGATAATCAGTCATCCTTCAGTTGTCGGAACTGTAATTTAACTATTGTCTTACCACCACGAAAGTGGAACAACTCGCTGCTGTCAGAACGAATTTCAATGCTAATTGACTGAATTGTTTGTTTTCGTAACGGATAATAATCAGGTTGATCAAAAACGAAGGAACACTTAGTGCTGCACTGAACAACTCGTAACAATGGTGCACAAGTATCACCAACTATCTGTTCTTGTATTAAATCAGAATAAACAAAATATACGGCTGCACCCCTCTTTATATCAACTGGATATTTCCCTGTGATTGTACCTTTCAGTTTCACACCAATCTGATTATAACCCAGTAGACGGTCCAAACCCGAGGACTCCTTGGAAAACAACAGGTTGTAATCTTTTGGGACTGTCAGAGAAATGGAGATGATTGGGTTCTTTTTTCCAGTAATCACAGAACTCACATCAAACACTGCTTGAAGAAGTTCAGAGGGTGAATTGTAACTGCCATGGGGAATCTTGTACACTTTGTAAAATCCTTCTATAGACTTTACGAAACTTTATTTCCTGTGATGTTGTTGTTGTCAATATTGTTGACTTCTCCTCCTCCTCCAATTACACGTATCATATGAAACTCATCGTAACCGGAATCTATGTTATTAAATTCTCCCGGAAGATGAATTTCAGCAAGAAGAACTTCCCATTTACCTTTAAGTCTGATCTCATGTTGTAATTTCACTTGAAATTTCGTTTGCGTGTTTGTAGGAAACATTTTCATACTGGCGTTACTGGGAAGGGTTATGTAAAACATCTTCGCTATGAACCCAAGAATTATACGATGAGGGATAGCCGAGCCACTTAACAAAATACTGAAGCTTTCCTTTCTGTTGGTGCGCTGCTTAAGTACTTGGTTCGATTAGATACACATCTTCCAAAAGTTTCATTGGGTATATTAGCCTTTTTGCAGTTGAGGTTCATAGAAAGATTCCCTCCACTCTCTCTCCGTCCCTGACTGGGAATTCTATATACTACAGGGTTTTCTATTAATAACCTAGAGCAATAGTGAACAATTCTCGTGTCCAGTTACCCCAATACCCTTTTCTAAATTTGTGGGTATCATCACTTAAAACCACACTATCATCTACTTGAAATTTTAGTTTGGTAGTCTCCTCTTGGATTCCATTCAAATATTTCCAAACACGATCCTCGTTGTGAAGGTTAACTTGCGAAGGATGAGCCATACCGATAGTGCGGTGTGGTGTGAGGTTATAAGTATGTACAAGCGTCGGCAAAACTTTCGTATAACTTTTACTTTTAGAATACGTCATCCATTTGTAGATCTTTGTTTTCAATGTTCTGATAAATCTTTCTGCAATGGGTGCCTTCATTTCACTCCTGGTCGTGTAGAAATGAATATTATGGTTCTTAAACAATGCACGAACTTTCTTGTTGCAAAACTCTTTTCCTTGATCAGTGTTTATGTAACATGGCACTTCCTCTTTAAAAATAGACTCGAAAGCATTAACAACATCGTCTGCTGATTTCTTCTTCAGTGTTCGAACCCACGCAAATCGGGAAAAACAATCAATGCATACAAGAAGGAAACACACACACCCATTTTCTTTTGCATGGGATGACATATCTGCCAAATCACATTGAAAAGTGTGTAAAATTGCCGGGACTTTGATTTGATTGCGTTTAAACTTTCTTCTAAAGGGTTTATGTCTCACATAAGTAGGTTGTGTTGCTAACCAACTTTTCACGGTTTCATGTGGCAAATTTGTATGTTTCTGTAAAGCTTTGATACTTCCAAAACTAACTACTGTATTAGGATTATAGTAATCTGCTAACTTTTCCATTACTCTCAATGATTTTTTTTCTTTGCAGGTGAAAATCAAGAACCATCGCAAAAGTGGCAGACACTTGCTTTTATAGCAGTACTGCTAATATTAGTGACCGCAGAAATTGCCATAATCATTTGGGAACTAATATCAAAATCAGGCAATCAAACTTGCCTCATCAAAGAAATGTTACGCCAAGAAAAACACCATTTGCATTGGTGATGTATGTAAATTCCTATTTCTGCATATTGCATTGTAAATAATATCTGTGAAATAAATATGTAAACTTAAAAGAACAAACAGTGTCTTTGATGTGTTATGTATGTTTAAGTAAGAACACTTTAGAAATCACCATGAATTCACACACGATTTGTTTATTTATTTATTGAACTTTAAGATCTTAATTTTAGACAAATCAAAATATTCGGATGAATTATGAATAAAATATGAACTTGATTAGAATATGAATATAGAAGAAAATACAGATGAGCTATAGAAGAAAAAAAACTGTATGTTGGAGTGACATTAGTATATATAATTAAATTGTTCACAAAATCTTAAACACGGACGCCATCACAACTCTACTCTACTCTAAGAATTCCCACCTTTAACAGGAAAGAAATACCCCATAATGTATTGGAAATTATTACACCCATCAATAGACAACCAAACCAAACATGACGACAATGACGGATGTGTGTCACCCTGGGAAAATTCCAAGATATCTTATCTCAAAAACATCACCCACAATTCCATAGCGAAACCAAAATACTATGTGATATCACAGAGAGACATATGTTCCTCAGAAATTTCCAAACACATTACGTCACGATTCTTATCTCTATATATAACACCAAACACACCACTTGATGTCCCGACAGACAAGGTCCCCAGCGAAATTCCAAACATTCCAAACTCTATAACAACAAACATTCACGTCACTATTCCTTATCTTATCTTGATCTGGTCGGAGGTGTCCCACCAATCACGAGACGATTCCTTATACACTAATATATCTCCCTTTTCCATTCAAAACAACAACGTCACTTATTTACAACTAACAAATGACGTCTACATCTCATAACAACAAACATTCAAGTAACGATTCCTTATCTTATCTTGATCTTGGTCTGGTCAGAAGTGTCCACCAATCACAACACGAATCCTTATCTCAACCATCACCCATAATTCCATACGTTCAAAACAATAACGTCACTTATTTGCCCCCAGGGAAATTGACGTCACTTATCTACATCTCTATAACAACAAACCCATTCACGTCACGATTCCTTATCTTATCTTGATCTTGTCTTGTCACTAGTACACCACCAATCACAACACGAATCCTTATCTCTATCATCACCCATAATTCCATACGCGAACCAAAACAATCACCCACAATTTCGAACGCGATCCAAACCCAAAAACTGAAGCCATTGACACATATGCCCCCAGGGAAATTCCAAACATTCCAATCTCAGGACTTCACGACCACAATGACGTCATCAAATCAACAACCAATCAAGTCATGATTCCTTATCTTATCTTGATCTGGTCAGAAGTGGCTGGACTACTACTTTCGTGGTGAAAAGAAAATATTTACAAAAATTTTCCTCTGAAGAAAATAGGGATTGACTCAGCAAAGAGAACATGCAACGAAGTGGTTTGCAAGGAGAGAAAAATCCGAACATCATGTTGGCCTCAGGAAGTTAATGAGGGAGTCCAGAAAAAGAATAAAGTATGCACGAAGCTCCAGCAAGTAAGTGAGTAGGCGTGCAGAGAATAAAACATAACAAATCAAAGTAGTTAAAGAAAAGTGATTTGGTAAGAACCCAGGAGATAAATATAAGGAAAGCGGCGAAATGTTCCGGAGGCTATTGAAAAGATTAGAAATGGAAGAAAGAGTACTCTAAACGGAATAAGAGACGAGAAAGTTAAACATATTCTGGATATCTGAAATGCTGTTCTGAATTACTATTAAAGGGCCCAATCAGTGAAGAGGGCGTTGATAGAAAACATCAAGGAGAAATATAGCCACGAGTTTATCAATGGATTGGAGATAGAAAGAAGCCATCAGAAAGCTAAAATGTAGAACGGCAGTTGATCTCGACGATATTCGAACATAAGTACTCGAATAGGTGCCGTAGATGATTTGAAAATTGCTGCGATACATGAATCAGAAGTTCTGGTAAGAAGGGAAGTATTCTTCAGGTAAGATTTATGCAATCAGGAAATTCCTGCGTAATATGAAAACGAAACTGGAAGAATTAAAATGGGCCATGTGGGAATTAATAGGAAGACTTTCACTTCAAGGGAAAACAATCCAGAAATCATCACTCGAATAGAATAAGGATTTGTCTTTAAGTTTTGTAGATCTCAATTACCCGTATGATAAAGAGGAGGGTGATTTAGAATGACTGAGGTACATGCAGTAAATGAGCCTTGCACTTAGATCGAGTATTTAAATTATATCTATTTAAAGTTAGAATCGAAGAATATAGAGGAAGACTGCTTTAACATAAATCAGATACAAGACAACGAATCACTGTCGATCGCTGTTATTCATCCGCACGGAGGAGTAACGTGAGGGAAAGGTGGCACTAAACTCGATCGCCTCAACCAATTAATTCATGCAAGATGATGTTATGCTGCTGAATAAGTCACAATCTTCGAAGTCCTTCACTATTATTGAATTAGTTTTTAACAAATTTGGCATGAAAATCAGTCAAAAAAAGCAAGCTCGTGACTTGTTTCGATAAGTAAATCATTTTAGCATTATTTTTATTACTTTAGTATGTGTGTGTGTGTGCGTGAGTGCATATATATATATATATATATATCTTTAACAGTCGAAAGTTAGCCATGAGTATACTAATAATGATGAACAAATTTTCTAGAATACCGGAACTGCAAATTTTCTAGAATACCACACTTCAAGAACTCCATCTTGAAATGTGGTCAATAAAAAAAAGTTATTTTGATATTTCAAGCTTTGTTTGAACAACAGAAAGAAGCAACTGCTTCAGTAGTTTGGTTTGGAACTATTAATTACGGGAATTATTCAAAGTGGTTTGCTTGTTTTCATCATGAATAAAACCTCCCATTCCGTACGAGACCTACCAACTCAGTTGAAAGCGCTTATAAAAGTTCCTCGCTGTCTACACAGGATTTCCTTACGAAAGCTGGACTTTTTTTCATCGCTCAAAACAGGCAAACCTCAGAAGAACGCACGAAGTTAATATTAACAAACTGGCTTCTCCCCGTTAGTTGCTTTGGCCGTGTTTCCCAATGCAGTATGTCAAATATCGAAACTGCGCTATGAAGACTCTATTAGGGGTGACATCTTTCGTTCAATGCACAAACAGGATTGTATGTCACCACCACCAACTATTCTCAACAATATATAATATATATATTGTCGGCGCTGTATATACAGTATGATATATATATATATAAGAACCCATCCTCTACATAACTTCAGGTGCTTCGAATTATTAAGAGAACGCTCAAAGAATTCTTACTCACAGTTTATGCACTCGACAACTAGGATTAACGTAACCACCAGCAATGCAAGTCTTATCTTCATTTCCTGCTTCTTTTAAGTTCTTACCGGATGTATTCAATCTTCACGGGGTTGCTTTTTTGAGGCCTGTCTGTACAACACTTTTATATAAGCGTTTATCGCCACGTCTGCGCATTACACTGCGAAAATGTAGAAAGAGCGATAAGTGGTGGGAAAACGTTTATCTGACAGCTGATCTCACACCTCCTGCAGAAATTCTCAGTTTGCAAAGAAAACAAAACGGTGGGAAAACTGCAGTACTCTTTCTCAGCTTTTTTTTTTTTTTTTTAATACTGCATTAGTGTAACACGTGTAATGCGAGCGTGTAGTTGCATTATGTATGAGTTCACCCTTACATTGCTTCAATGTTACAGTTTCAATGCGAGGCTTCGAAACGTTTGTCAGTTGTAATGATTTTCTGAACGAAGGACTGCAGCAAATGATTTTACAGAGCCGTTCAGTTCACATGTGGTGAGTAGGAGCTTGGGGAACAGAGAAGGAACGTCCTCGTGTTAACTACATTCGTCTTGCCAGTCATGCGAATACGAGAGTGTGCTCTGTAGTGCTCACTTACAGGAAAATGAGTAAATTTAGGATGAAATCGCGAAGTACGTGCGCAATCGAGATGGTGAAAGCAGTCTGTGGCATCAAGTGGCTGTGTTATTTGCAACACCGTCTACACATTCCTTGAGATAGATTCACCAACAATTTTCATAATGAAATTCAAATAGGTAGGATGTGATGGTGAGCAATCTTCACTGGTTTTTATTCTTTACTCGAGGAATTCAAGGAATTGAATTCTTAACATCGAAAGTCTTATTTCATCCACGTCTTTAAAATGTCCCGAATGTTC
This sequence comes from Typopeltis vanoorti, assembly GCF_054136105.1. NCBI lineage: Eukaryota > Metazoa > Arthropoda > Arachnida > Uropygi > Thelyphonidae > Typopeltis > Typopeltis vanoorti. The sequence goes on from NC_143559.1 coordinate 136,279,530, forward strand.
AATTCCTTCGTCTTTCTGGGATGCAAGGATGTCGTTATGTTCAATTATCGCAATCCCTTTCTCGCATATTTCGTACTTCCTCTTAAGATGATCAATCGAAAAACGTGTCTTTTTCGATTGATCATCTTAAGAACACATCTGAAAACGTGCTACTGCACTTGTGCTCTTGACGGGCACGTAATGAATCCTGTAATATTCTTATTATACACATACTTAAATGTTAAAGGAAGTTTTTTAAAGAAGCATTTCCCTGTTCCAAGCAATAAGACAACTCCATAATGTTGTTAGTTGTTAGGGTTTAGTTGTTTTATTGGCAGGTGTAGGGGAGGCTGCATCTTGGAGGAGAACGTCAAAAGCAATGCTGATAAATAGACAGTCAAATAAGCAGATTAAGCCACATTGTGACTTAATCTGCTTATTTGTGTATTTATTAATTATTTACTACACACTGTTGAACTGTGCTTTCCGTTCAATTTGAACACGGATGTCATCAATGAAATATGATTTCACGCACCGTTCCCGTGATGCAAAACACGCTAATACAAGACGCCATGTTTATGATTTCCTTTTTATTTCAGCGCTGTAAATCAAAGTTACAGAGTGGAAAATTAGCGTCCCATTTGAGTAAGGATTGACGCAAGTTCTCGGAAACAAACTCACATTAACGTTTCAGATCACAACAGCCTAAAAAATGATTTCTTCAAGCTGCGAGGTTTTTAATGGCTACATAAATTCCACGCTGTTGGTCCACATCACATGGCAACTTCTTATGTAAAACATTCTTTCGGTCTTCGTATTTGGTTATGGATAAGATATGGATGCTTAGTCATATATCAGTCAAATCACTCAGATAGATCCGACGCTCCCATGTTATCTCACAGATAAACCCGATCGCCGTCAGGAGGAGCGCTCCCATCAAATATTTTCATACTTAAAGCTTTCTTTGCAAATCAGACGCCAGAAGTGAATTAGTTTCGATTTCAAGCAGATTGCATTCGCAATTTAAACAGTAAGAACGTAGCATTATTTCAAAATTATAAATTATATCCAAAGCTTGATATTAAGGAATACTTTCGAAAACTTGCCAGTTTTCGAAAGTGTTTCTTAATATCAGGCTTGTAAAGATTAATCTTACGTATAGTATTCAGTATAATAATCATAAAAATAGGAACGCCTCAGTTTGTTTCATTTATATGGTCACCCTATATATCTATCTATATCTATCTATCTATATATATATATATATATATATATATATATATATATATATATATATATATATATATATATATATATATATATATATATATATATATATATATATATATATATATATATATATATATATATATATATATATATATATATATATATATATATATATATATGTCCCGTTTTGAACGGGACAGTGCCGTTTTTTTTTTTTTCATATTTCCCGGCCGTCCCATCGTTTTAATAAAAATTATAAGTATACTTCAATATGGGTCAATCATAAATTGCTATTCATAACCTATAATCGCATATCAATATCAAGGATACCAGTAATTTGTATAACCATGGAATAATCGCAACACGTCTCAGACTCGGCATCTGTTGTGCTGTAGCTTAGTTTTTGTTTTGTCCGTATGCTAACCGGTGGCTTTGTTATTCAATGCTGGTGGTTTACATTTCATATTTTTTTAAAGTTTTAAGTCTTATTTTTCAAAACTTTAAGTCTCTCCTTGCAATATCAAAGAGATGAAACTGCAGCTTTAAAGACGATCCATGGAAAGAATTCCAATTAATTAAACTGGACAAACTACGTAGTGATGGAACAAATGAGGTATGCCAACATTGTAATGTCCATTTTTCCGTTGTTGATGGAGGCAGAAGCGACATCAACCAACATCCACGCAGCCAGAAACATAAGGATGCTGAAAAGACTTCAGTTAAAAACATCAGCTCGTTTATGGTGAGACGTGATGGTGATAGTGAAAGCGATAAAATTGCAGTAAGTGAAGCAATTGTTGCTTATCGTACTGTGCGTCACGGCAAAAGCGACGCACAAATGAATGCCTGTCGACAGTGATAAATAAAATTTATGAACCAAAATTTTCTCCAGCGCTTACCAAATCGGAAGTAATAATAATCACCAACGTTTTATCACCACACATATTGGGCGAAGTAATAGAGGATTTGAATAAAACAAAAAGCATTACAGTCAGTTTAGATGCATCAAACAAAAAAGACATCAAACTTTTTCAATCATCGTGCGGTGCCTTTTGCCAAATTGTGGGGTTCAAGACAAAATTATAGACTTTATTTCCTTACCTGAAATACAGTCCGCCTCGACATCTACCTAAACTTTTGTATGAATTCTGTCACTGAATAATAATGTGTTTATGTAATAAAACTTTTTATTATGGTCTTACTTTTTCATGTATACAGAATATTACATAACCCACGTCTCGTGTCCCAGTCCCAATGTCCCGTTTTTGTCTCGAGGAAATACGGTCAGCCTATTTGTCGAAAGGTTTAAAACAAAAGCATATAATCTTTACAAAGAGCTTCTTGCAAAAATATCAGATTTAAAACGCTGGTTGCAAGGGCAGCCTACCTATACGTTGCGTAAACCTGTAAAAAGTATATTTAGACGATGGAAAACAAAAGTAATTGGAATTGCTCCCATTATCAATTTGTTGGATTTAATTGCTATTGCTAGATTCAATAATGGTTTTAAATACAGCCATCCCTCGACTTACGACCGTTCGAAGATACGTCCGTGATCCCATAAGGGAATAAATGACATTTTCGGGTATACTTTCGAACAAGACGCAAGAGAGCCAAGATAAAGCATGCACAGTTGCGCTGATAGCACATGCATAATGTGCTATCAGCGCAACCTCCCTCGGCAATCGGCACGTGTCTTTAACAGTTGCTCTGTTGATTTTGTGGTTGAGAAATGGGTTATTTGTGTATTTATTTAGCGATAAATATTTCGCAATGTCTTATGCAACATGGCCCTGCACGCACAATTAAAAAGCTTATTGAAGAATCACAGAAAAATAAGCGAGCAATTGATCTTGAAACTAAATTGCAAATTATAAACTTTATAATTTAAAGCAACATGGAGCTGGTAAGCCCGTGAATGTGATCGCATATGACTTTGGATGGTCTATTCTACAGTGACGACCATTTTGAAAAATAAGGATAAAATCGTAGACGCTGTGAAAAGATCTGCTTCCATTAAATCGACCATAGTGACGAAGCAACGACAAGGTCCTATTGGTGAGATGGAAAAGCACTTGCATCATGGATAGAGGACCTGAACCAAATGCGCATATCCCTTAGCACTGTGACCATAACCGGTAAGGCACTAAGTCTCTTCAACATGTTGAAGAAGAAAGCAGAACCCGATTATGACTACGAATTCAACGACTCTTGCGGTTGGTTCATGAGATTCAAGCAGCGTTTTGCCTGCATAATATGAAAATGTATGGGAATCTGCAAGTGGTGAGAAGGCTGCCAAGGAATTTGTGGGGAAATTGGATAAAATTATTACGGAGGAAAATTATTTCCCACAGCACATAATTGGGTGATTATTCTCCTGTTTTATAGCGGCAATAACACACACAGTTTTATAAGGTTTAAAAATCAAAATGACAATATATGTACTCATTACCGTTAAGTACCTAATCCCTATAACTCTGTTGATTTAATGTATGGACTTATCCTGCCTAATGGAACGGAACCTGGATGTAAGTCGAGGGATAACTGTATTTATTAGCTACGACTGATGTATTTTCTCATAAAACCTGGTCCCACCCCTCTCAAAACCAAAGGGGGTTGCGAAGTATTGCAGGCTCTGCACAAGCTGTTACAGGTGGCATATGATTATATGTAAATACTGGTGGTGGAGGAGAAGAATTTTTGGAATAATCATGGATGTGCTTTACTTGAGAAACGGGGAACATTCTTTTTCTTAAAGGTGACAACAAAGCATCCTTAGTAGACCCTCAATTTACGAAGCCGCATGTGACGTTATTTCACTTATAAGAGTACTCCCGATGTGTTGCCTGAATATTCTGAGAGGGGTATAAGTTAAGTTAAGGGGTATAAGAGATCTAAACAGATCTATCGCGGGGGTTCCTGATGAAATGCAAATGGTAGTTCAGACGAGAATTTTACGTTTTTGGCACAATGCGGAAAGGAAGCGTTCGAATGGGTTTTGGGAGTTGTCAGTGAAATGGCGATCTTATCCTACGTGCAAGCGAAGTACACCGTTTATAACAACACTGTGTGCAATCATGATTATGTGCGTTTATTACAGTAGAGTTATCATCCATTGAGAGTAAAAGCTGTACATTTTCAATTCGGATAGATATACAAGAGTGTGTTGTTCGATAATTGATATACGCATGTTTGGAAGATCTAATAACGCTTCGATTAATGATAGAATTGTAAACAGAATCACGTGTGCAAGTGTGTAAAATTTGTGCTTCCACCTGCAATTTTCACTTTATCCTCTGAGGACAGATATGACTGCTGGTTATCCAATGCTGCGAACTTTCGAAGAACGCATATCTGTTGTCGAGAAACAGTTAAACAATATAGTCTTGTGGTATATCTAACTTCAGATCCGAAGTACTTGAAAAAGCAAGGATATAGCCCTCCATGGAACGTGACGATACCCATAGGAGTATCTGATCTCAGTATCCCTGGAGGATTTGTTCAGATGAACGTTCTGGAAATGAGATCTCGAAATGCAGGATTTATGAACGAAACCTTATTGAATGTTGTACGTCATGCTGTTTATCGCTATTTTAAGTGACACACACACAGAGAGAGAGAGATACATTCATTGTGGTGATGGAAATGGGATTATTCATTTAGCTCTTGCCCTATCACGTGTAAATCTTGTAGAAATGTTGGAAGCTTGGAGCAGCCGTGTCACTCAGTTTTAAAGAGTGAAAGGCTTCTTGCTTCACTCTGCAGTTCGTTTGAGCATGGTGAACCGATTTTGGGAATCTCCTGGAAAAAAGTTTTATCCGGGTATTCTACTGCACTCAACAGAGTATCTAAACTTGCCTGGTAGAGCTTCCATGGATACATTCCAGGAGAACAAAATAGGAAATTTTTCTATAAGACTACCGCATGCTGTAGACCTTGGACCAGGTGAATGTGTATTAGATTTAGCCGAAATTCAAATCCCTGCCGTTTTCTATAATGTAGATGAGTCTGTCAATAAATCTAATTTTGTGCGAATTTACCAGTGAACACCGGATTATCCAATGATTAAATAATACTTTTCCTAAAGTTACTAATGCTGGTCAACTGTCAAGACAACAGAATAACTCGGTTCCTGATGAGAAAGGCTATGTGATGCTTGCTGTGGAATATAAAAAAAGAAAGGGAAGATGGCATGTTATCATTCACACAAAAGCTGGTTATCGAAGAAAACTTTCAGCTGAACTATCTTCGTTGTTCGGAAACTCTGCACCTCTTTTAGAGCAGCTCACATGAACTGGGGAGGACCAGGAAGCATTGAGACATAAATGCTTTCCATTTCACCAGAATATCATCCCGCTCCCATCGATTTGTTGAATACATTGGAAAAGCACACAGAAATTGTGTTTCAACAAGAAACAAATGAAAAGGTTAAAATAAATATTTCTGACAAAACCAGTCTTCGTTTTCCGGAAGCTGATTCGGGACTTGCTAGATTACTAGGGATGGACGAATCCGAAATTGGCCAATCCCTTTCTGGAGAAGTCAAAGTGAGATATATTATTGACATTAGTAAGTTCATGGAATTTGTTGTTATTCCCCATGTCGTAGGGGATGCACATGCACCTCCCCTTAGAATAATTCCTGCTACTTGGGATGGAAGTGATTATTTCCAAAATATAGAAGATGGATTACTTTCGGGTGTCTACAAAATTTTTCGGATTGTAAAGAATGATTTAAGATCAGAAAGTGTGAATCCCCCTCTTATTTCGTTATGGAAAATAAGTGATTAAATTTCACTTCAAGAAATCAGGATGAGCTAGTTACGAGTAAAATACGACAGGAATCAAGAATCAGGATTAAATCCGAATGTATTCGAAGTCCTACTTTCCAGAGTGGATGTTGGTTTAAGCGTGTCCAAGTTTGTGACCCCCTTTCCTCAGACCAGCTGCATGTGCTCTTTCAAACGATGCAATGAAAAGCAGTCAAACGTAGGTGACGTTGTTGCTGGAGAGAATATTCGTAAGCCAGCCAAGCGATGTGCGCAGGAAGCGATGTGTGGATATATTTATTTAACCAGTCGAAGGAATTTTTGGAAAATCAACTGGGATCTGGTATGAAGCTCCTTACAGAAATAAGAGACGTTTTATTCGAACAGCAGCGAAAGAACACGATGCTCAATATATTCGATTACAAAATGTCTTCAGCGTGTGTGAGTACAGAGCTCGATATTTTCTGTGCATCTTCAATTGAATTTCTCACGATTTGTATGCAGCAAATCAATCCCGTAAAACTCTCGAAACTGGAAGTTTTTTGCAAGTGTAGGACATCACCTGGATTTCTCGAAAGAAGCTTTGTGTTTGTGCCATCAACATTGTGAAGGCAGACAGTTCGTCTACGTCTGAGAATGCCAAAGTCATTCCTTCATTCTATTTTTGCAAGTGGACTTATTTTTAGGAGACACCCAAATAAGTTCCAGTAATAACTGCCATGGATATTATGCTTTTTGGAAAGTTTATTGAACTATGGATCTGAAGCAAAGAGAACTCACGAAATGGTTTATAAAAATGACGATGTGACCTTTCTACAGAGTGGCACAACTACGTCGTCTGGATTGCAACAAAGCGTGGAAAAAAGTTCAACAATAGAAATGGGCGCATATATCTATTCTATATATATAAAAAGATAAGCCGAAATTTGAAACGTTTAACAACGTTCTTGCCTTCATGAGACAAACACATTGCTGTCACATGTCTCGAGTCATCAGAATAGAAGGAGAACCAGCTTACCAGCCCGGAACTCAGGGGGTTGGGCACAGTAGGAGCGCCAGTGGGGGGGGGGGATCCCCTAGCGTGCGTGCGTATGTATATATATATATATCGAGGAGGGGGCATGCTGCTAATGATATTGGATGACATATATATCTGCAAGATTCCCAACTGTGTCAGGCAGACTGCAAACAAGAGTATACAAAAGAACATGCAGGTAGATTATTCCATCTGTACACGAATGCTAGGGGTATCAGAAACAAAGGGGTAGAGTTTGTTACCTTAGTCAATATGTTGCGATCTCTGTAACAACACAAATTATATAGTGGAGTGTTGTTACAGACCTGGCGGATCGGTTGCTGGTGATCAAGAAATGCATCCCCAAATAGACACGATGAGCGCGAAAAGAGTAATCATAATGGGAGACTTTTATCCAAATATTGATTGGGTAGCAGTAGAATCTCATGAGAAGAATAAAAATGCATTTATTGAGCTGTTGCGGGACAAATTCCTCAAGCAGCATGTGACAGAAGGAACTCGAGGTCAAAGAGTTCCTTCTGATTTAGTTATAGTGTCAGAGGGTTTCAGTTAACGACGTAACTATTCTGCCTCCGGTTGGTGACAGTGATCATGCGATACTCACTTGAGAAGTGACTAAGTTTATGAATGTTCCATTCAGAAAAGGTTACATGTTGAAATACAAAGCAGGAAATCATGACCAACCGAGGAGTATACTGAGTTCAGTGGAATGGGATCGGTTGATGGATGGGAAGAATATCGACAGTGCATGGGAAGCATTTAAACAATACTTAAATGATGCGATATCAGAATGTGTTCCTAGAGTTCAAAGAATAAATAGATGTGTAATCTTAAGCAAAATATTGGTGAGAAAAGGACAATGTGGAAGGAACAACGTTTGCATAAGGATGACGTCCGTTATAAGCAGCAGGCTAGAATAGTCGCAACTGTTTTACGGAAAGCAAAGTCTGATTATGAAAAGAAACTAGCTCTGCTTGCTGAAGATATCCCACAAGAATTCTATCAATATTCTGCAAGTAAGAGAAAGAATGAATATGAAAGAATAACTAAATCCAGATGGCGTGACGATTACAGATGCAGAAGTGGTTGTTCAATTAATGAGTGCCCACTTCGTTAAAAGCTATAAACCTGGTGAACGCAACATTGCGCTCACTGACCTCTTCACTAGATGAAGAAACTCAGGCGTATGATGACGAAGTATTAAAGCTGTTGCATAAACTGAATAAGAATTCAGCAATAGGGATTTATGGAATATCAGCACATGTGCTAAAAGAGTGTTCAGCTGATCTGATCATTCCTTTGAAAAGTATGTTTAATATAAGTCTCAAAAGAGGAAAGCTTTGCAGAATTGGAAGGAATGTATGGTAATTCCATCGCACAAGGGTAGTGCAAAGACCAATGTATCCAGCTATTGACCAATTAGCATCTGGAGCGGTGGTGAAGATTTTGGAAGAATTGGTTATGGCCCACATTCAGAAATGGGTTGACAGTTAATATCTACTTTGCAATGAAAAACATGGGTTTATTAAGGGAAGGTCATGTTTTAGCAACTTGCTCACATTCAATAACAATGTTACCATTGAACTAGACAAGGAGAATGGATACACCATGATACCTTCGGATTTTGCTAAGGCTTTTGACAGAATACAGCATGGCAAACTGCTGCATAAATTGGAGAAAATAGGTCTAGGTTATACCTCTCTACAGTCCAGAATATATCCTCCCAGTGGCAGACTAGGCGACAGGTCGGTTGGGAGTGGTACTAACAAATAGTCACATCTAAGTAACATGCAGACCCTGCATAGGAAGCGGGAATAATGCGCAGTGAAAGAAAGAAGTTCTAGGTTATAGAATATTAGCATGGATAAGAGGATGGCAGACTGATAGATATCAAAATGTGGTATGGGGGGGGGTGAGTCTGCAAGATTTAAGGTAACGAGTGGTGTACCACAAGGATCAGTGCTTGGTCCACTGTTATTCAATCTGTGCATTAATGATATTAGGATGAATTTAACAAGTGACATACAGTTATTTGATGATGATGCAAAGATAGGTAAGGTAATTAGGAATTCTGCTGATATGCAGTCTTTGCATAATGATTTGAAACGCTGGAATTGTGGGCATGGGAAAATGGGTATTAGTTCGATATCAGTAAATGTAAAGTCATTTACTTCGGCATAATTATATATCCAATGTCTTATTATATTCGCGGGATTAAACTAGAAGAAATTAGTGAGGCTATGGATCCTGGAGTATTAATAGATAGGAAGTTGACGTTCAGGGCCATGTGACAAAGATTGCAAATACAGCTCAAAAGATAATTGCAATGCTCAGATGAAAAGATAAGGATGTTATTTTGCCTCTTTACAAGGCCTTGATAAGACCTCACTTGAACTTTTGTCCGTAGGTCTGGTCTCCGTTCTGATTCATTGGAGAGAGTACAAAGGAGAGTGTTGAAAATGATATCAGGATTGTGGAATACCGATTATGAAGACAGATTGAGAATTTGTAGACTGCAGACACTAGCAAACAGGGGTGATATGATTGAGACTTACAAACTTCTGAAAGGGTCATACAGGATTGCGATTGATGGAATTTTTCTCAATTTATGGAGGGGGGAAGGACGAGAGGGCATCATTGGAAGCAGAGAATGAAGGCCACCAAGAAGGTGTGAGGGTAGATTTTTCTCTCATAGAGTGGTGCGTGATTGGAATGGATTGTCATTGGATATTACGAGTGCAAGCAGTGGGAATGAATTCAAGAATAAGTATGATAGCTGGTGTGTGTGTGTGTGTAGCATGTTGCCTCCCTCGATGAGTCTGACTCACTGGAGGTCTCTCTTAATAATAATATATATTAAAAGAATCGAATGACATAGACCGAGAGAAAAGGAAAAAAAGTTTTAATAGCATTGCATTTAATCGTTTCGGTTTTTTACAGCCTTCTTTAGGGTGTTTTTACAAAAGAAAAGAAAAAACATTAAACATTGAAGATAAAAACTGTAAACCGCACAGGAAAGTCACTATACATATTTAAAGTGAAAACGTTGTAGTTAATGTATTCAAAGCTGTTCCTTCGTTGGCCACATCGTTGAGGGAGTGCATGCATATAGCATCTCGTGAGCGCCAGTATTTGATCACAGCAGAATGACAGTCTGGGAGGTTGTAGCTTAAATTATTATTTAACTGTACAGGGTTGAGGATGATTTCTCTGCATTCTACAATTTTTCTCTCCAATTCGTCATGGCAACGGAAAATGTTGTTAGATCTATCCCAAAGGATTGTATGACTATGGTTTATCATCATCAGAATCGGCCGAAAAAAGGATATGGATGGATAAAGCACTGGCACGTGCCCCTTTGTTAGCGATATCCCTCCTGTACTCCCTCATACGCAAATCAATAGACTTATCCGTCTGGCCAAAATAAGGAATGTCGCGCAGTCACACCATATCTTATACACACCGGGATATTTTAGATTGTGATGGCTAGGCTTTGGACGGCTCACTAGAGAGCGGATCTCAGGAAGTAGAGTAAATAAAGTTCAAATGTTATATTTTTTGAGAACCTTGGCTAATTTTTGAGAAACTGAGCTTGTGTATGGTATAGACATATTGCTTTCTTTAGTATGGCGACTAGGAGGATTAAAAATAAATTTTTAAGAATAACCATATTAATTTTTTGAGAATAACCATTCAGTCATGAAAGTAGATCTAAAAAATTGATTTCTTTACGAAGTTCATATGGGTCATCAAGAAGAGAGCAAGATCTATGTTCCAAAGTAGAAATAATTCCAAGTTTCTGAGGAGGTACATGATGGGACTGACTATGGAGATATCTATTGGTGTGTAGGTTTTCTGTTCATCGAAATTTTAAGTTTTTCAGAAGAACGGGTCAGTTTCACGTCCAGGAAAGGCAGGGAACTATTAGTTTCAAACTCGGCCATGAATTGCATATTCGGGTGTTGACTATTGAGATGTTCAAGGAAACCTAGGAGAGAATCACGTCCATGACTGCAAATGAGGAAAATGTCATCCACATATCATTTCCAAATTCTAGGTGCTAAGGGATAGGGAGAGATAGCTTTAACTTCAAAATATTCCAGATAAATGTTGGCAAGTACAGGAGATAAAGGATTACCCATTGCTAGACCATGATTTTGCTTGTAGATGGTATCCTGAAATCTAAAGTATCCAGATTTGATGCAATGAGTAAGTAAGGCTAACATTTTTTTGGATAACTTGTTTCTGAGCAGTCATTACCTCCTCTGTAGGTTTTTCAAGGATACCATGTCAAAGCTAGCCATGATTTCATTTTCTTTAACGGTAGTATCCTTAATGTATGATACGAAATCCGGAGAGCTATTAATAAAAGACGAGGACTTGCCAGAAAAACATTTGAGGTATTTGGCGAGATGTTTTGAAAAGTTGAATGTTGATGAATCAATGTCTTCAACGCTGGGACGAAATCAGGTATTATCCTTGTGGATCTTGGGAACTCCATATATGTGTGGAATAAGTGGATGGAGAGAGAGAGAAGAGAAAGGGGAATGTTTCTAGACAGTTCAGTTGCTTTTAATAAATTGTTGGTACGATTTTGAACTTCACGAGTGGGATCTCTCTCTCAAGATTTGAGTAAGTGTCACACTAGTAATTCTAGCATCTTATTTTTATAATCTTCAAAGTTAAGGACAACTGTGGCATTGCCTTTATCTGCGGGAAGGATAATTATATTTCTGTTATTTTTAAAACTTTAAACTTAGTTTGGAGAGTGGTTTGGGTTATCAGGTATTCTGGTTTGCATCTGAATGAGTTGATTAATGCCATTAGTAATGACAAATGTTTCAGTATCTCTGCCTGCAAGATCTGTACAGCCAGTTGGTATTGTGGGCATTAAAAAAAATCTCCTAAGAGGATGGTTTTGCTGTTGAAAAAGTGAGACAGGGAAGTCAATTTTTAGGGAAAGGAAATTAAAGGGCTCAGAGTGATTGATTGCATTTGGAGATTGATAGAGACAGCATATGAATTTGACCGAGTTGGATAGAGATATTTTCATCCAGAGAAGATCAAAGTTGGGAGATTCTAGGTTGGGTGCTCTCTGGCAAGATATGTCGGACCGAATGTATGCCATCCTTGGGTCGAAAGGAGTTAAAAGAGTGCGTAGTTTGGAAGGTTCAGATGAATAGTGCTGGAGGGAGGCGAGATCTGAGTTTCTGCCAGAAAGAGTAGGTGGGGTCTAGTAGACCGCAGATGGTAGTAGACACTATTAAGGTTGGAGTTTAGGCTAAGGATGTTGGTAAAGTGGATTTGTGGGATTTTTTTGAGTGGCATCACAT